>NW_005842081.1:135544-164429 GCF_000455745.1 Alligator sinensis | reverse complement strand
CAGGAATGGTGGGAGTTCATTATAGGGACCATGAATTGTTGGAGGTAATTTAGATTACAATTTAAAGTTTAATTTAAAAATCTATCAACAAATGTGAAAGTGCTCGGGGAACATTTTAAAATGCACTTTAATCTCACCAGCACAAATAGCTTTTCAGAGCCCTAAACATCATCACCTGGAAAAACAGTAAAACTTTACTGCATCTTTAATTAAATTACAAACACAAAGGATAATTAACTTTTTTTTATTTTTATTTTATTCATGCCATTGTTTCCCTTCAGAGTCAATATCTTCAAGTTGCAGGAACAGGATGTTATGAAGAAGTTTACAGCCGGCACATTCCTCCAGGATATTATTGCATCCAGCAGATGAAATGTGTTACATGCATGCTCACAGGCACATGCACGCACATATACATGCACACAATCAACAGAGGTATGGGAAACTCGGGTGTTCACCAAAGCAGATAAAAAGCCTAGCTTTAAAAAAAAAGAGAGAGGAATCAATCAATCAGCCAGCTGTAAATGGAAGGCAGTCACCACTGTCCTGCAGCATGCACTGATGTGACTATGCTTCATGTACCTTATGGCAATCAAAAAATCAGGATCCAGCTCACTGAGGCACCTTGCAAAAACAGAAACAAAGCAACCCATTTACAGCCTGTGGTTAACCTGGTTTCAAGGGCCTTGTCATTTCAACCAACAGACTTACAATTCTTGAACAGGAAGGATTTAGAGACAAACAGCATTTTGCTTTTGATTCATCCCTGGAGCTGCATATAAGTATGACTCCCAACACTGGGCCAAATTCTGCTGGAAATCAGCAAGTGGGGACAATACTGAGTTTGGCCTGTTTTTATTTCTTTTTTTATTTGATCTGCTACTTTGGGCTGCAATCAAACAAACCGTCTCTATTCAACAAAGCACTTGAGCATGCGTTTATATTGGGGCAAATGCTTTGACATTTGATTTGGTTTAGCATAGTAGTTTTATCATCTGTTAGTCTTTAGTCTTACTGGCTGAAATGTAAGCATATGGTTGCATGCAGAGCTGAAGTAGGGCTTTAAATTGTAAGGCTGGTTTGTTTGCTTGTCTCAACACCATAGCAAGGTGACAATTTCTGCATTGTTTTATCCCCACTTCATAGATTCACCTGGCTTTGTCCAGCTGACTGGAGCTAGATGTAGAACAGGTACAGAACTGCATCAAGTATGTCCAGCAAAACCCTAATGCAAGGAAAAGTTGCTGTCTGTCCCCAGCTTCTGTGGGAAATGGGGGAGAAGGTCTGAGCTTCAAGGTGCATAACAAACATGAAATCAGGCAAAATTCAGATGGCCTCATTAACAATAACTGATCCTCTTTGGTGTTAAAAGGACTGATCATCTGAGTATAGAAAGTAGAAATTGGCCAGTTTCCTTTAACTATTAAGTATTTAATTGGAGGGTAATATTGTTGAGGTGCCACTTGCGGATTTAGCTGCCTACTTCTCATTAAAGTCAATGTAAGAAGGTCAATGGAAACCCTGTCCAGCTCATTAGAAGTTTAGTAATTATTGCCACATCCTAAAATGAGACAGGGAGATAAAGAAGGATTTGTAAACATGTATTAATTTCTGCTAAAAGCTAAAGTGAGAGCAGTTAGTAAATGCAACTATTATGTAGAACTAGGAAACCCTGTAGGATTAAATTCATCCCAGAACCAGTCCAAAATCTGTGTGTTACTTAGGTTTTTAAATCACCACTAAAATGGTGTGCTATTGGTTCAGTTTGTCTTCTTGAAAAGGGGACAGCAATCCTTTCTCTTTATTTAAGAAAGCTGAAATGAACAGTTAAGCTCCTTTAAGAAAAAATAGGTGCATACAGACCTGATAGGGAGCTCTTGGGGCTATCAAGTCCAGCCACCTGCAATAACAGCCTCTACCCTAAATGCAAGCACATACTACCACCAAAAACAAAAGCACTCATAGACTGAGTGGTCTTGTTGACTATTGTTTTGATGGTTTGAGCGTCTGAAACAGAGAAGTGAAGAAGACTGGCAGGACGCACAGACAGCTGTATGAGATGTAAATATGAGGAGCATGCCCAGATAGAGGACTTTTGGGCCTGAGTGCTACCTAAAGGAGGCTTGGAAGCATGGGGGAAAAATACTTTCCATAGTTTTGTACCTCCTTTGTTCAGGAAAACAGGACTTAGCATAGTTTGGGGGGTAAAAAGACAGTATTATATCAAGGAAACACTTGAATCCATTACCATTTTTTCCTCCTAAATGAAATAAGGTGAAAGACCTTGAATTTTTATCTGCTTGGGGTAAATGCAGTAGCAGGCATGTACATACATGTGCAGATACTGTGGTGGCGGGTGATGGTATGAAATTGGTTTCACCATGTTTGCTTATTCCCCTGAACATGGGTGAATTATAGTCAGAGCAGAAGAGCAGCAGATGCTTCTTCTAAAAGAGATGTCCTTCCCCGCTTTCTCTAAGGTGCTGGTGCATATACTTAACTTTATGTACATGAATAATCTACACTGACTTCAATAAGACTATGTACATGTACACCTATAGTGAATGCCTGCAGTATTTCAAAGAGATGCCAGGGAGACGCGTACTATAAAGACAAACTAACACATAAGCACATAGCATAAATATTGGACTCTGAGTGGGGTTGTTGTCCTGTAAAAATAAGTGTATGCTCTCATTACATGAGCAGAAATTAAGAAACAAGACTACAGAAAGGGAGCACCGTGCAAATTATATATCACTTTAATTAAAATCTACTATCGGTTAAATATATGTACAGCTACTAGATTCTCAGAAACAAGAGAGTCTAACTGACTTCACGAGGGCTCACAGATAAGGGATTAAAAAAAGAGAATTAAAAGCTTCTTGATAACGAGCCTGAAACCCATCCCTTTTGGAAAAGCCTTTTTACATAAGTTAACATAAAAGGGGGGAAATGTTGACCATGGAAGACAAGCCTCTTAATTCCTTTCAAATAAAATGAACAGGCATGACACGGTGCCATCACAGAAGAGAAAGAGCTGCCTGTGTGTATTAAACATTAGTGCTTTGGCTGCTTAATTATTGGTTAATCTAGCAATTTAGCATGCTTCATTTAATTCTAATTAGGAGAATTAATAGGCAGGGAATAAAGATTTAAATAGACTGGCACAAAACAAAACTGAGACTTAAACTACTCTTGGAAAATTGAGCTCTTTTTTTTTTTTTTAAGATACGGTTTTTCCAGCCTGCTCCTGCCCCTCCTCAACAGCAAAGTTATCTTCAACAGCAAGGGGTAGATCAAATGGGCAATTTTAAAATCCTCTGGGCCAGATCTTCAGCTGATGCCGATCAACCTAGCTCAATAAAGCTACACAGATTTGCCCCACTTTAGGATCCAGGGTTGTTTTTGTTTATTTTGCATCTCTGTCTCTCTTCCTTTGTGGCAAGGGGATGGGGTAGGTTCTCCTTTCCTGAAGGGGATACATGACCTGGTGGGAGATTATTCTATTATTTTTATATATCTCTATTTTTTAAGAGCACATGGGGGCAGGGGATAATTTAGTGGTGACACTCTCCTCAGGAGTTACACACCATTCATGTTAAGTGATGCTTTAAGTCATGGAATTGTAAATTATTTTATTCCTTCCTCAGTCTGATGCCTTCTTTATTTTCTCTCTCCTGGTGAAGCTTTGGGGGATGAAGACATGCTACTTTTCCACTTCACCAGCTGGCTGCCTTCCATTCTTGCCGCCCCCAAATGTTACAGCCTGATTTGCATGGTGTGTTTGTCTTTGCTAATCAAGCCGCGTACTCTGACAAGTCCTACGACATTGGACATGGCTGTTCTTCTAATTAAGGTGCTAATTGAATTAAATGGCTGCAGTAATGAGCAGATGAGCAGCATAAAAAGTAAAGAGTCAGATAGGCCAATTAACAAAAGAGCTGAGCATAATTATAACATTTAAAATACATGCAGCTCTGTACCAATATTGTTAATTGTTACAGGGGAATTTATGATAATTGGCTCAACAACAGGCATGCAAGCTTAACCTGAGATGAAGCCTGTAATTAAAAAAATGATATTCAACACAAAATGTGGAGCTGGGATAATTAACACTTGATTTACATAAAGGATGTTTGCAGAGGAAGACAGTATGCAGAGCGAGTGCCAGGCTAAACACAAATACTTCTGCACTGTGGCATTTAGCCACAAAGGGCATCAAAATACAGGGAGCATTTAGAACAAGACACAGGTTTGTTCCAACATCAGGTTTCAGATCAGTCTATACTAGAAAGATAGGTCAGCAATTAGCATGAAAAAAAAATCACATATGCCCTCCACACACAACTGGAACAGCTGTCTCTGCTCTGCCAGTTGAAGGTGCCAAGTGCTTTTGTTAGCCTAATTTATGCTGTTTGGGGAGGTGGTGTCTCTGTGCTCGCAAAAAAAACAACAAAACCCCTTCTATCAGTATATGCTGTATCTCCGCTAGGGGGCTCTGCCAACATAGCTGTAGTGGCCAAGGCTCTTGTCCTCTGTAGACAAGCCTGCGGGCAGCAGGGACCTAATAAGAGACCACATATAGGCATACAAAGCCAAACCTCGTGTCCTCAAAGCAGAGACTTAGAGCACAAATTTCCTCCCTGAAGGCAAGTGCTCTAACCACTAAGCTCTTCTTTTGCATTCATTCTTTCTCGCTGGTGCAATGAATCAAATTCTTTTCTGCAGTGTGGTAAAGCCGCAGTGTGAAGCATAGAGAGGACCCTCTGTGCACACCCAAAATGGCCTGGAGTGTGGTGGGAGAGGTGGCAGATTTGGGGTTGAATTGCCTCCGGCTGAGGAGGGAACTGAACCTGGGTCTCCGACATGCTGGGGAAATGTTCTAACCACTAGGTATCATTAAAAAAGGGGACACCTATCTCCTCTTCCGGCTGTATTTTAGAAGAAAAGAATGAAACATGCTCAATTTTTTCATGAAGGAGCATTGGTGTCTACTGACACGAGAGGCTGCAAGGCTGAGGATCCTAAGTAGCCAGAGCCATCTCTCTTCAACCCTGACAAAGCTGCTGAGGGGTTGGGTGTAACACATGCCCTTATGTTCAGTATTTCTCACTGGTTGGCCCTAGGCAGCTGCATGCTCAGCACGGTGGTTGCTGGGATCACCATTACGTACCACAGCAGGAGCCTAGGTGCCTAACCGCAGAATCCAGGGCTCTAGATTCCATTCTAGGGACCGACCATTTAAAAACTAGGTGTTGCGATGCCTACTTTTATGCATCAAAGTACTTCACTTAATCTGACCCTTGCATACAAACCCTTATTCAAAGCTGTGTGCTCAGAAGCAATGGTCAAAAAATGGGTGAAACTTAAGTGATATTTCTTATAAAATGTCATTGTACTTGTTGCTTAAATCATGTTAAAACGAAGCTATTGTGTCTACAACATTGCTCAAACTCAGGCCTTGGTGAAGAATTACCAACAGTTAGAGTATAAAATCTTTTCTACAGCATATTCACTAGCACTGGGTGTGTCTGTGGGGTGGGTTTACTCTTGAGTAACTTACTCTAGAGTAAACTCACCCTAGGCAGGTGTCTGCACGTGCAGAGATGTGGGAGCAGATCTGCTGCTCCTGGCAGCAGTCTGCTCCCGCCCCCTCTGGCCCTGCACTGGTGCTCCACAGCAGCCAGGGGAAGCTCTAGGCTCCCCTTGTGTGCTAGCCCAGGGGCTGGCAAGGAGCACCGGGCCAGGAGGCAGCTGTCTCCCAGCAGGAGCTAAGAGATTGCTCCCTGCCCCAGGAGGTGCCTGCTGCCGGAGTGGGCTCTGCCACCAGGGCCCAGGTGGAAACAGTGTCCCCCTGCCCTGGCTACAGGGAGCTCCCAGCCCTGACTCCCCTGGGTGGAGAATCCAGGAGCTCACTACTAGCTCCCTGCTGGAGAATGGGGGCAGGGGGTTTGGACCTGCCCCTCTGTGCAGCTCTTTCCAAGCCCTGTGCCTCGATGGCATGATTGGGCAAGGGGCTGGGATCTGCCCCTGACTGGGACAGTCCCCAGCCACCTCCAGACTGCACATGCAGGCTTCCCTGCATAGCCCAGGGCTGGCGGGGAACTGTCCCAGTCAGGGGCAGGTCCCAGCTAGCTCCAGGCTGGGCAGGGAACTCTCCCCATGCAGGGAGCTCCCAGCCCCTGTTCTGCAATTGGAGAGCAGGGGCTGGGAAATTATTGTTCCCAGCCTCCGCTCCATGATCGCAGAGTCAGGGCTGGGAGATGATTATTTCCAGCCCCCACTCTGCAATCACAGTTGCGAGCAGGGGCTGGGAATATGTGATTGCAGAGCTGGGGGCTGGGAACAAGTTATCGCCCCAGCAATTGCAGAGTGGCATCTGGGAGCTCCCTGCTTCTGGGGCAAAGGGACATTGTCTCCGCCCAGGCTTCAATGGTAGATCCCACCCCAGCAGCAGACAGCTTCCAGGGACAGGGAGCAATCTCCCGCCCCTTGCTGCCTGGCAGCTATCTACACATGCTGTATTGCACAGTAATTACTCCCAAGTAAATTTGCTACCTGTATTTACAGGTAGAAAATTTACTTATAATGAAAGCCAATTACTGTGCAGTATGTGTCTGCATGTGTAGACAGTGATGCTTACTGCAGAGTAACTTGCTATATCTCAAGGAAAGTGTCTCATCTAGACACACCCACTGTAACCACCACATGGAGATCCATTGCCTTCTTTTCTTAATGTATCCATTATTTTTACCATGGCTAACTCTTACTCAATGAGAATGTGCATTTATATTAGTTCAGCGAGACGGAGTCTGTAAGCTGAATACAAATAGCCCATGTCAAATACATGGAGTCATAGTCTTAAGTAGGTGGCATGTCTTTAAAAAACCCTACAAACTCTAGAGACAAACAAAGAGACTTCTGCAAAGTTTGAGCTCTGGTTTGTCACCCTTTGTTTACCAGCAATTACTTTTCACTGGAACTCTGTACAGCACCCAGCGAAATCTAGTGCCTGAATCAAACATTGCTAGAGGACACTTGTCCATTAGAACCACATTATGCCTGGACCTGTGGGAACATGCAAGGAGGAGAAAACTGCAATATTTCTGTGATCATTAAAAATAAAATCTGTATTTTCCATCTGCTACCACAAAAATGCCTAAGATATGGAAGCCTTTACTCATGGCAAGGGAAACGCCCAGTTGCCAAAGAAAGATTTGAATAAAGAAGATAAGGCCCTTCCAGCCAGTCGGAGGAAGGCAAGATCAAGCACTCAGCATCCCTAACCTTAAAACTGTAACACTGGTAGGGCCCTGTCCTCTGTAGAAAGTTCCCCCTTCTCCCTATTGATATTTATGTATAACCCATGTTAAATAACCTTGCTATCCACTTCATCCTTGAGATCTGCCTCTCCACAGACAAGGTTTGAAAAGAATCTTGGGACCCTAAACAGGAGTCTTCTCTCAATAAAAGAAGTTCTGGTGCCCAAGTCTGGTACATGAATTATTGTTGGACATTTAATTTTCTTCATGTCTACTAGAAGAGTCAAGCTACCAACCTGAGCCAAATGTATCCCTGAATTATTTCAAGGGGCTTTGATCCAAACTAATTCCTGATGCATGCACCGCTTTGGAATACCTTGGATAGCCCAATAGAAGGACAATAGAAAACTAAATTTTATTTCTAAGACAACCTAATGTGAAACAAGACTATTGATACACTAGAGAATTTATGGCATGATCATTAAAATAATTCATTATTTTTATTATTAACTGCTCAAAGTGTGATATGAATTTATAGACACACAAAAATAGCTTTTAGTTTAAGGCTCTGAGTCTGTAAACTGAGACACACACCTAATTTTGAGCCTAATTATTTCCATTGAACTTAATGTACCTTATCATGTGCTTTAAACTTAGGCATGTACATAAGCATTTGCAGAATCAAAGCCTAATTGTGTATAAGTTCTGTCACATGAACATACTGATAAGACAAATGGTCTTTGAAATACATTGATAATGTTGGCTGCTTGGTGACTGCATGTACACTGAAACAATATATACCTACACATCTATACCCAGCAAAGGAATCTTTAATAGCTGTTCTTTGATCATGCAGTTTTGAAGGTAACCAAACAACCAGTCTCCCATCTTTTATGAGCTTTAAACACCTATTAGTGATCTATAAACTTTGCGAAACCAAAATACTTGTATGCATTTTTGTATTGTATAGTATATATAATATATCTGGACAAAAAAAATTGTAGTGAGTAATTGCTACAATGATTTTAGCTTATTTTTCTGCTGACAGAAGACGTAAAAATATGTAATGAATTTAATTCTGTATTTTGAGTAAATTCTCTTTTTTGCTTTAAATGTTAATACTTTACTCAAGGTTGGTTTGATGTTCAAAGTGCTGCATGTGAGTTGTTAGTTGGGTCCCTCAAGCCCCCACTCTCATTTAGAGCCAGGCTCCATGGTTGGACTATATTTCCCATGATCTATTGTGGTCATGTTTACTGTGACACATCATAAAGGTTCAACCTCAAGAGAGATTGTAGGGTATCATGTGAAGAGTTCCACTCATTCCTTACAGGAAATACATATGGGCAAATTCAGGATTTTGGAAAAGTGAATGTGGGAGCACTGACCTGCATCCCCCACCCCCCTCACTGCAGGCAGCGAGGAGTTTTTTTGGAAAAGCAGGTAAGACTCGTCCCTCTCCCCTCCCTTCCCCTCCATGCTCAGCCACACATTCTCTCCCCTCCTCTAACATTTCCCACTCCCCCACCCACTGCTCCCATGGTCTGCAGCCGAGCCAGCGGCAACAGGGCTCCAAAACTGCTCCTGCCCCATAGCAGCCAGGCTGCATGCGAAGCCAGACTTGACTAGAGACAGCAATGGCAGCAGGTGGGTTCCCTTCCTCCACCCTTGCTCCTGGGCTGACAAGAAACACCTGCGGGGATCAGGCAGGGAGGAAGAACCCACCTACTGCTGGTGATGTCCATGGCACAGCCTGCTTGCTCCTCCCTGCTTTTGCCCCTGGAGCAGCTGGAGACAGCAGCAAAGGTGGACAAGGGAGGGAAGAAGGGAGAAGAAGTGCCCCTGAGGATGGAAAGGAAAGGAGGGGAAAATTCCTATTTGTTTCTGGGATGAAAAGAAAAATCCTTAGCTGTTTCTCCCATGGTGGGGTCAACTGAGACGGAAGTGCATCTGCACCACTGCACCCCCCGCCGCTCCCCCGGCTCCAGCTCGGTACATACTTATATTTATATTTTGCTCAAGTTTTTTTTTTTTAACTTGGGTTGACCCAAACTAAATATTTTGCATTAGTGTTTCTTCAAATTCAAAACTGATATTTTTTTCCAGCAAAACCAACATTTTCCCCACACATTTTCATTTTTTGCAGAAGCTACATTTTCTCCGGTGATAACACTGCCAAAAAATTCCTGACCAGTCCTGCTTACAACAGGCTGGTCAGTTCTAAAAATCAAATGCACAAATCTCTGTAGAGAGCAAAAAAAAAAAGAAGGGGGGGTTATAGTTATTAAATGCGAGTGAATGGCCATTGAATCCCTGTAGCCTAGATCATGCCCTTCAGAGGACTTAGTTACAGGAATGTGAATTCAAGATGGGCTCAGGAGAGACATGGTACCTAGACAGCCAGCTCAACTGAAACAACAGCATCATTGGGTCTGCGCTGTAACAGAGCCTTAGGTGCACAGCTATCTTTAGCAGCGATAGCTTATGGACCTTTAAACTCTCAAAGACCGACACAGTTAGGTTACTAGATCATGCTCTTGGACTCAGGCACCTAAATTCCTCTGAAGCTTCATTTTAAATACCTAAGTGCCTAAGGTGTCTGGCCCTTTTTATATTAAATTTTTATGTAAGCATGAGATCCCAAGTGCTGATGCTTTAAGGAGAGTACCGTATAAAATTTCAACAGGAGAAGAAGCTGTGTCCTTGGGGCTGATGTGCCTATCTCACTGATTCACCCAGGAAAACACTAGGGGGCAGATACGATTAAACTTCCTAAAGGTATAGGAAAATGCTGTTGTCACTCCTCAGCAGGATATGGGTCTTAGACATAAAGTACACCCATTTCAGGAGGAAATGTATTTTTTTAACTGTGTGTCAGATAATCCATGGCAACCAACTCAAAATCCTAATGTAGAAAAGGCCACTGTAGTTTAAATGGTTTCCTCCACCCTTTCTACTAATATATATGTTCCCCCTATGCCCGTCTCCTGAAGTAATGGCTTAGTCCAGGTGTGCAACAAGACATATCCTCATATCTCCGAATCAGACCTGAGTTTTCAAAGTCTCCATTTCAGAAGGAAAAATTGGGGACTCTAATAAATTCATTCCAAAAATAATGCAGAAAGCTAACAATAATAACCTATGCAGTCACTTCCAAGTCAGGAAATAAAGCAAGAAATAGGCCAAAATGGAAATGCTTGAAAATAAAAAGAAAAACCCACAACTCCAATCTGGCCATATAATTTATATGTATTGGAAATCTTTCAGCTGACCAGATATGCTATAATTATAGTATAGGAATCTGATTAGGAATCTGGCATTTCACTTTTGAAAACATGCCCCAGGGTTCCTGAGCTGCCATAATTTTACTTGAGCAGTAATGGAATAAATACAATCTAGATACACATTGCTGTTCTTCAGCATAACTACTTCTTCAGGCAGATTTACCATAACGCACTGTGAACAGAAAAACTATGGCTCATTTACAAATGTAATTTCAATTGAGGATAGTTTTCCAATCTTCTTTCATTTGAGTCTCAATTGAACTTCTTCTCCTTTTTGATGGCATGATTAGACATTGTGAGAGCTGTTGCAGATTAGTCAAGCACAGAGAGAGTAAATTGGGAAGGATGTTTTATCAGTGCACGTCACAATATATGAAAGCAGATGTGTATGCTCTGAGCTGTTCCCTCAAATTACTGTTATGGAATAATTTAGCCCTTTTGATTCTCACAGATTACTGCTTCCACTGATCATGCTGTCAAAATCAAAGTGAGCACTTCATTCCGCTTTTATTCATGCCAGATCTATTTTGCTTTCATAATGAGCAGATATTACCACTGCACAAAGAGGATAAAGACATTCACAGTGATAGATAGGCGAGAGATTAAATGGGATCTTTATGACTTCTTCAGCCATCAGTTTTGACTGTGCGATAAGACGAGTCGAGTTGGGCACTGATTTGTTCTTTATTGGAGCCAATATTAGCATGAGCTTACCAGTGCACAGTCTGATAAAATCCATTTAAGGTGGAATCGGTATAACAATTCTTGAGTTATAAGAACTTCTCCTTGTGAAACTTACCTTCAGCAACTGATGCCTAGATAAAATATGCTCATTTAAAACGATTGCCCCTTATGTTTAGCGATGCTAATTAGCTGACAATGCAGTGATGTGTGTGTCAAGTTTGGAATACCTAACACTCTCTGGAATCACAGATTCAAACCTTTGTCCTTTCCAGATAGATACAGTGAGTGTCATGCAATTTACCTATTCTGTTTAGGGGTGTTTAGATGAGACCTTAAAAACCAAAGCCCTATGTGATTTACAGAAATACTAATTATAGCCTACCACTGTTTGTCCTAATTTGTTTGGCTACATTTTTCTTCCAGCCCCCTTATAGCTGTGTTCCCCCGTTTCTGATTCCCACTGTAGAGATGGTTATTTTTTAAGGGATGGTGTCTGTATATAGTATATGCATATGTACAGTTTGTAAAGCCATTTGGGATAGACGGCTCTATTTAAATGTAAATTATTACATCAGGGCATTGCACAAAGGCCTGTATGGAGATGGACTGCCCATAGAAGGAAATCTCCAGTTAGGGACAAGTATATATCAACAATATTCTTATAATCTTCAACGCAAGACTTTAAAAATATCTAAAACTGACAAAACAACAACAAAAAATGCTTGCATTTCTAGCAGTTCCAAACAAAAAATCAAGTTCAAGTTTTTTGTGTTTGTTTTCAAGAAGGACTTGGATTTTTCAATCACCTCTAGTGAAAACACAATGTTCATCAAATCTGCTAATATTCTGGTGTCACATTTTTTCCCCATAAACAAACATTTTCATTGTAGCAAAAGGAGGGAAATGTCTGTTTCTTACAGTTTGCTATGTTTCCCATGCTGCCCCATCCTCTGTCGAAAATGAAGGAGTAGTTCATATCTTCCTGGTCTGTTTGCTGTATCCTGTTACCCCTCCTCTGCACTGGCTGCCTGTTACCCTTCCTCTGCACTGGCTGGAGGGTTTTGACTCTTTCTGCTGGGTCATGGGTACAAAATGTCGAGATTGAACAGGAGTATATTACACTGACCTGGTGTAGAGGTGTGTTGCATATAACTTCATTAGTTTAAAAGCAGACAACAGAAGGAGTGTGTTGGGAGAGAAGCCAGTGGAATATGAAGGTGCTGAGACAAAATCCTGTGGCAATTAGTGAACTCAAGGATGCAGCAGTGACTGCAAAATAGAGCCAATGTTCAGCCCAAGTCTGGGGGTGGTAGGTTGGGAATTATCCCTGCCTTTTTGGAGATTTGCAGGCTAAGGCCCTATTACTGAGATGGGTCCAGACCACAATCAATGTTTATTTCCTAAAATCCTTTATTGTAATGTACTTGGCAGAATATACACAGCCCTATCGTCAATGAACCTTACCAGTCTTGCAGGTTCAATTTGGTTGAGATTTTTGCAGAATGTTAATTATTTATGTCAGTCTTATCCAAACTGATCTGAAAATCTCCTAATAATATCCTTGCTCTGGAGGTTCCCATTTCCTCTCCTTCTGGTTTAAACAGTAATTAATGTGATTCTTTCCCTGGCATTTTGGCAAGTTTCATTCTGGCCATAACCAGGAAATACAGAGAAAGCTGTACAAAACTGAAAAGTAACAGTAAAAAAGGTTATCCAAACTTTTCTGACTCCTCTCACCTCCCAGAAAGGTTCCCATTCAAGTTTTAATTGAGTCTTGGATTTTTGATTAAATTTTACCTAGATCAATTTGCTCATCCCAAATAGAGGTTTCTATGAAGGCTGTGTGAAGCTTCAGTCCCCGATTCAATTTAGCAGAGATTTGACCAGATTCAGCGGCTGAATCTCTGAATCCGAATCAAATCAGAAGACCCTTTAATCTCTCTGAATCAAATCGGAACCCTCCAAATTGATTCGGAGAGATTCGGAAAGATTTGGAGATTCAGACATAGACACAGCTTTCAATGTTTTTTCTACATACCTCAAGTTAGCAGATGGCTCGTGAATGCTGTGATGCTGGGGCGGATGAAGCATCCCACAGGAGGGCAGGGGGCTCCCCAGCGTGCTCAGCAGCAGACCTGGAAGTGGACCAGAAGCACTTCTGAGTCCACTTCCGGATCCGCCACGGAGTGCATGGGGGAGCCCCCTGAAGTCCCCCCAGCTCAGTGACTGGTATCTCCTGGGTCTGGGGGGCACCCGGGGTCTTCTTGCATCCAATCGCCGAGCTGGGGTGGGGTGCATGGGGTCCCCCGTGTGCTCGCTGGCAGACCTGGAAGTGGACTGGAAGCACTTCTGGTCCAATTCCAGGTTTGCCGCCGAGCATGTTGGGGGCTCCCTGCACTCCCGTGGGATGCTCCATCTGCCCCAGCAACACAGTGTTCATAAGGCGTGCCTGGTACCTCGAGATATGTAGTAAAAACATTTAAAGCTGTGTCTATGGCCAAATCACTGATTCTCCAAATCAGCATCAAATCTTCAGATTCAGATTCAGCTGAATCAAATCAGGGACAGTGATCCGAATCAATTAATTGAATCACTGTCCCCAACTCAAGCTGAATCCGCATCAAATATGGCCTGTTTTGTACACCCATAGTTTCTATATTGGAAGCCTCATCACTTGGGTCCTTTGTATATTGACATATTTTATAAGAAGAGATACTATCACTAGGAGCAATGTGAAAAGAATAACTAGACAGGCTGGATACACCCAAGTCAAAAGGAGCCCTGCGCACAAGGTCAGGCTGAATTTTACCACAGGTTTACATCCGAGTAAAATATTCAGGATATCAACAGCCCTCATCAAAGCAAGTGTATCAGCTGTGCCAGGATGTGTCCCACTGCTGGCAGGGGTCAGACACTGATCCCATGGAACAACTCTCAGGATGACCCTGTACTAGGGAAAACCCTGGGATTAACCTGTCTGCAGAGATGCACCCAAGTCCTGGTGTACATCTCTAAAAGTGAGGAAACCCAGGGTTTCCCCATTTGTAGAGATGTACCCCCAGGGAATCCCAAAGTGGGGGGAAATCTGGGCAGGTGCTTGTGGGGCTTCACATGCTCAATCCTGCATGCCCCAGGAATGGGAATCACTGGGGTGCACAGGATCTAGTCCCTGAAGCCCTGGGATTGCCTGCCAGGGTGGCCGGAAAATACAGGAAGCTTCAGGCTGCCCATGCTCTCCCACCTTAAAGCAAACAGTTGTCAGCTGCAAAACAGCAATACAAAATCATACTGCCTATGTTGTGGCTACAAATGCTGGGCATTTGTGTTGCAAGAGGGGGCATGGATGTGTTTGCTTGGCCTCTGTACTGCCATAAAATTTTCATGTCAGCACAAAAGTGAGGGCTGTTTACACCCTCCGAGCATTTGCACTGACACAGAAGTAAAACTTCCTTTCCCACAATAATTAAGCAACCAAATTTTGCTCATACAAATCTAATTCTATTTACTGGTCTCTGTGGCTTCCTCTACAAAGTTCTTTGATGTGCCCTATCCAAAACGTTGATATCAATTATGTATGCACACCTACACCAAGAGTTTCAAATGAAAGTCAAACTTCCTTTTAAAAGATCAAACACTTTTGAAATTTTAAAGTTTAGATCTTCTTTGAAAACTTTCTCCCCCACCAGATCCTCTCCCTATTTACATGCACTGCCATATCTGCTGCCATAACAGAAGTTGTTTTGCCCACATTAGCACTATGAAGCCAACACAGCAAAGGCAGAATGAGCTGAGGTCCAACCCTTCTGCAGTTATCAAATCCCAGTCCGAATTGTTTTTTAAATTCCAAGTTGTTACACCTAGACAATGGAAGGCAGCAAGAGTGTCTGAGGTATAGATGAGGCATAATCTTCCCCAAGAATTTGTATAATGCAAGACAATGCCCACATTTTGCATTGCACTTAGAAGGAATTAGAAAGGCCCTCCCAGGTCTTTGAGCTAAGTTCTCTAAGATCACAGGCAACCATGTAATAAAAAATTGTCAAAAGAGGTCCACAATAACAGACACTGCTGCCCCTCCCACATATAACAGCCACCAGGCACCCAATACGTTTAAGTTTAAAATGAAAAAAACTAAACCCACCTACGATGTGGCAGAAGGACAAGGACACAATCAACATAACTTATGATTCACAAGGAAATTGCTGACAAACAACAACCATGGAACTGAGCAATGCCATTGCAACGCATGTGCTAGAAGCAGAATTGTGATTTTATAGCATTGGATTGTAAGGTAAGTGAGTCTAATACAAGAAATAGCAGTAAGACAGACTAGATAATGTACGCGAATAAAAATAAAAGGAGCCAGTAAATATATATGGAGCAAAATTTGCCTCAGAAAAAAAATCAGAAGCTTTAGGTAGCTATTTCAAGAACTCTGTACTTTCACTCATCAGCCACACTCCTATCCCAGTAAAAAACAGCCTTTCTGCTCCTATAAATATTCCCAGATGCTGATTTTAAAAGGGAACCAAGCTGTTTATGAGCATTAGGAGACTGACATTTATGAGACAGCCTGTGATTACTGACAATAGACATGGCACAGGAAGTATTTTGTGTACAGGTAAATGCTATTCCGTGCCATGTATTTCTGGGAATAGTCTTTGATAAATGGGTTTTTTTTCTGGTGCTAATTAGACCATAACGTCCTACCTTTGCTTCCCCACTAGAGTCAATAGTAAAACTTTATTAATAGCAGGTGAACTGGTTTGGCTCCTAACACAAGAGCCTATTAAAATACTTCCCTACAAATTTATTTTCACTTTCAATTCTGGATAGCTCAGCTACAACATATTCTTAATCATATTTTTCTCTTAGAAAAGTAAGACATTTTGGAACATTGTTAATGTATATGTGCATTGTTTGAATCCTTAATAAGAAACATAAATTAAAAATAATAATAATAAATAATTCAAATGCAATATATCAATTGTTCCCAATACTGGGATAGATTATGCATTGGTTACAAACACTGGACTCCATAGCCATTTGACTTCAGTAACAGCTGCACAAGGTATTTGGGGTGGAATTTCTCTTACTGAATGGAAAGTTAAAATAAAACTAGAAATTAACAAATAATTCATGACTAATCTGTCAAAACTCTCTCTTAGGCTGTTCAATGGATTCCTGAAAAAGAGCATCATTCTCTAAAGTGTCTGCAATTCAAAATTATTAATAATTGTTAATGTCTTGGTGCTCAGAAGTTCAATTTGTAGAACTGGTGAGGTATCTGACACTGTCTTCTTTAATGAAAGTCTTATAATCAAGTTTCTAGCCAAAACATTTGCAAAATTAAATGTTTCTTTTTTGCAGGCATTTGTATATGCAACTTTAACGTTCACTTTGAATGACTATTATTTATGTATGTGAATCTTGACTGCAGGAGTAGCTGTGAAAAGGGAACACAAAATCTGGTTGATGTGAATTTGATCAAAAATAATTAATACTTATTTTAAATAAGTCTGCATCTTTCCCTCAAATACAATAATAAAAATCTTTATTCAGAAATGTATTAGCAAATAGCTTTTCCTCAGCCAATCAAGAGGCAAGGCTGAAAGGAAGGAGACAAACAAAATATCATCCAGACTACCCACACACAGAGCACAGGCTGCAGGGAAAGAATTGGTGTCCACAAACATAATTAATGGGCTAGGGCAGGGGATGGTTGTGAAAGGAGAATATATAATGGAAGGTAGTAGAGAAAGCATGAGCAGAGATGAAATGTGGTGTCACATGGGTGTCATACTCTCAACCCCACACATGCCTTATGCTGTATACTACTGAGCAGGATCCAAAGGGACTTATTTTATTTATAGGTGTGATGGTAAATACCTTGATTGCTGCAGCAGAAGTACTGTTTGTATGTCTTTATCAGAATGCCCTGAGTTAGGAATTGGCTAATATGCACATCTGTACTGACAAAGAGAGACACCGATCAATGACAATGCTAAACATGGCTGTGTACTTCCTTGTTTATACAGATATAACTGCTTGTACATTAGCTAAATGTGCAAGCAGTTATATCTAATATCAGTTATATTGCCTCCTCCAATTTTCCCTTGTGGCTTTGATACCATATGCCACAAAGGCTATAAATGGGAAAACCAATTTAGGCAGGTTTCCTTCTTTCTCTTGCAACATTACTATGCCAATCTCTGTTCTATACAGTTAGATATGATGTCACCCACCTAGACAGATGGACATAGAAATGTGACACATGTCAATGACAATATGCTAGCTGCTTATACAGACACCTAAAAATGTAATGTGAAAAAGGCATGGTCATTCCCATGCCAGTGGATATCTGATTTCAATGGCTTATTTTCTGTGATCATTTGCTACCTTGGCATTTATTGTGCATGTGAATTTGTGATGTGCAGTAATGCTTGAGCCTCTGTAAAACAGACCAAAAGCTTGGCCATTCAGTTGTAAGCATTCTTAAAGCAATGAACATCTGTAATTGCCTAATATTGCAGTTAGCAACTTAAGAACCATCCAGCAGAAATTCTTTTGTTCATCCTGCCATGTTCTTTTTCTTTCTAATGATAACTGTGAAAAGTTCAGAAAAAGCTATCAGGGAACTAGGGTTCAAGATTTATTATAAGTTGTGGCAAGTATCTGATTCTGAACCCAAACTGGGAACATGCTTGCATCCAAGAACCATTACATAATACTGCCACGTCAACCGAACTGGCTCCAGTTCCAACTGACTTCACTGGAAGGGGAAGGTAGTCGGGTTTTCCCAATATTTACATTCTACCTGTCAAGGGGATGTTCTGAGAAGTGCTAGTACTCCTATTGAAATCATGACTGCTGTGGATGCCCAGTATTTGGCCTTAAGACAGGTAAATAGAGCCAGACCCATATTCAGCAAAATATTTAAGTACATACTGGGCATGACTACATGTGCATTTATGCCAGATTAAATTTACTGTGCAGTAATTTACTGCACAGTAAGTGGGAATAGGTCAACATCTACACATGCAGGTGTTAAAGCATATTAATGCTGTATGTGGACTGATTTGGGACTAAAGTTGGTCCCAAGTCAATCCACACACACAGTGTTACTGTGCAAGAAGTCTACATGTGCATTACTGTGCATTAATTAATCAGGCGAAAATTGAAACCTGCATAATGCAGGTATCAAATTTATGCTCAAACTGGCATAAGCCACCATATTTACTGCACAGTATGAGTGTGCATGTGTAGATGTGCTCCCATACTAAACAGTAATATATTTAAACATATGCTTAACTTTAAGCATGTTCCTAAGTCCTACCAAAATCAATAGACTTGCACATGCGGCTAAAATGTGAACAACTCCAAAAAAGTTTATAATTATTAATTCATTTTTAAATTAAATTAATTATCTTTGAGTATGTTCATTCCCCTTTGCCAGTTTTTCTAGGGAATGAGTTGACAGGCAGGAATTTCATGGAAATAGGAAATGGTTTTCATTTTTTATCTTAAATAACCAAAGATGTTCATAAATCTTAAATAGCCACAATGTTCGAGCAAATAAATCTGAATACATGCATTTGAGAAAATTAGTTGTTTATACGCAACTCAAAAACAATAAAATAAACTTAACTAATAAAATTAATTATTCATTGGAATTAGTCATCCTATGACACAACTGACTAATAGCAGCCTATTAAAATATAAACAATGGAAAAACACACAAACACAAAATATATTTTGGACCTAAGTTTCCAGAAGTGTTATACATTCAGAGTATCAAATTAAACCAATGGAAGCAGGAAATTCTTACATCCCTAAATTTCCACCTCTATAACTTTATCTTGCTTCAAGCTTTATTACAACCTTGAAAGTCCAACCCGTTTTCTGGAAACTCCGCTATGATCCACAGGACTAGTTTTATAGAAACCTGGGTTGATTTATAGTTTTTGCCTCAGTAACATAAGAAACCTCCACCTGAGACAAAACTGGATGAGTTTAGATAATTTTATAATGGCATGTTTTTGTTTGTCCATTTGAAAGGACACTGGTCATGTCTACACATGCTATTAATTCAAAATAGCCTTACTGCACAGTAAAAATACTGCGCAATCAGCCTACCTGAGAGCATAACTACATTGGGAGCAGATTTGCCACCCCCCTGCCATGCTAGCCCAGGGGCTAGCAAGGGGCACCAGACTGGTCTCAGTGGGCCCGGGGCCATGAGATCTTTGCTGGCTGCAACACCAGCTGTCTCCTGGTCCCGTGCACATTGGGAAGGGACCTGATGTGCAGGGGGCTGGGAGAGAGCTCTTGCAGTGAGTAGAGCTAGCCTGGTCCTGTGCTCATCTGGACACACAGCTGCTGGCAAGCCCCCTGCTGGACAGTGGGGCATGGGGCTTGCCAGCTCCTGCCCTGTTTGGCATGGAGTGAGTGGGAGCTGGAAATCCAGCTCTCGCCTGTCCCCTGGAGCAGCTCCACACCACACCATATCACACTGTGCCGCACAGAGTTGGCTGCTCCAGGGTGCGAGCAGGGGCTGGGAATCCAGCCCTCACTTGTCCTCCAGAGCAGCCAGCTCTATACAGCACACAGCTGCTCCAGAGGCCAGGCAAGGGCTGGATTCCCAGCCCCCACCCAATCCACAGAGCTGCTCCAGGGGACAGGCGATTCCCAGCCCCTGCCCACTTCCCAGAGCAGCCAGCTCTACTCCAGGAGCTGAGACAGGGGGCAGAGAGCTCCCCAGTCCTGACACTGATTGGATCCCACCTCCAGCAGGGAGCCTGGGAGCTGAGCAGAGCCAGGACCAGGGTCAGAGAGCTTCCTGTTCCCTGTGGTCCCCTGTGCTGGCTAATGCGCAGTAGCGAAAACACATGCTTTTTTGTGTCGCTTTATGTGCAGTAACTTAATTTTACTGTGCATTAGCGTATTAGCATGGGTTTTGCCGTAACACTCAAATGCACAATAAAATAGGCTACTACACATTAAAGCACATGTATAGACGTGCCCATTGAGACAGAACATAATCCTCCAAATGTTATGAATAGGGACCAGATTGCTATTGATGAAAGAAGGCCCTTTGTCATGTAACACCTTACTTATAGCATCATTAAGGTGTTAGCCACAAATGAACTCCTCAGGCACATCCAGAAGTGCGTGGAAGTTTGGTTCCCTGGGGACAAGTAGTGGCGGCACACCTTGCATTGCCACTACTTGTTTCTAGGTAATGACCATGACACACGCTTTGGTGTGTGGCAAGTTGCCCTGGGGAGGATAGGGGAAGCTCAAACCACCACTGGGCTGGCCCCAGAAGCCTTACCTAGGGTCCTGGGGGCCTCCTAGTGTTATACTGGGGCTGCAACCATGACAATTCTGCCACTCAGAGCCTGGCTGGCTGCAGAGTGTGGCTCTGGGCGGCCCAGCTCCACTTTTCACCAGTGAGCACTGGCCAAGTGTGCATTGCTCCGGGGGGGGGGGAGGGGTTGCAGTCCCCGGTGTGGGGGTTGGTTGTGTTTGGTGTGGGGGGGGGGGGGGGGGGAGGGTTTGCAGTTTTTTTGACCCCTGAATTTCTAAGGGTCAAAAAAACCTGCAGAAAAAAAATCCAGCATAGCACATGCTTATGTAGTGCATCCTTCAAGTGCAGAGGACACCGGATTGCGTGGTATATGGCACCAAATGTGCTCAGCTGGGCGTACCCCTTGTGTTCATTCATGAAAGGACAGGTCCTTCACACCCTAAATAGTTGGGGAAGGGTGACTCCTGCTCCATCTATGCCAACAGTGCTGACCCAGTGAACAGAGAAATGCAAACTGCAGGTACATTATCCTGGTGTATGCAGCAAACACTTGTCCCAGGGGTGGTTGCAATGCCCCCTGGTGGCTGCTCAACCTTTGCAAACTTGTGACTCTCCTTGGACAATCTCCTCTTCACTTGTCCACCACACCTTGATGTTATTATCTTTGAAGAAAAGGGAGACTGCCCCAGAGCTTCCCAAACCTAGTCTCACTCTCATGACTACAGGTGTTCATGGTCATTGCCTTAAGGGCCAATGATATGGGCTCCATCCTCCCCAGTATCCACTCCCACACTTTGCAGGTGATATGCTGATATGTGCCTTTCCTGGGTAATGGCTTCCCAGCCCCAGTCCTCATCCCTCTTGCACTATGGGCTCCTTGTTCCACTCGGTCTCTGGGTGTGATCCCCAACCTTCAGTCTCCCTAGACTCTGGCCCTACTCCCAGGCTAGTTGAGACCTTTGGGCTCATTTGGCCCTTCTGATGACTGTCCCTCCTGCGCTACAGGCCTCTGGGCTCTCTGGCCCTGCTGACACTCTGCCCTCTGGCCCCAAGTTCTGCCTCTCTATGGGCTCTGGACCCTCTGGCACCATGATCTGCCCCTCTCTGGACTGCTGTGCCCTGTCTCTGCCCCCTTCTGGAGTATGGGATCACTTGCCCTTGTTCTCATGCCTATCTCTTCCAAAGCCTGCTTCTCCAGGCTGTGGGCTCACTTTCCCCTATTCCCAAGCCTGCCTTGTTCACAGACTCTGTGCCTCTTGCCCAAGCTCAGCTGTTCTGCTAGGAGCCCCACTGCCAGGAGCTCCTCTCACTGCGGCCCTGAGGGCTAGACTCCCTGACCAGCTCAGGCCATGGGTTTATATGCCTCAAGTCCAGCCTCCTTCTGGTCAGGTGACTTTCTAATTATTCCCTGCCACACCTGCAGGCTGCTTTCCTGACTTTCCAGTTGTCATCTTTACCCTGTACAGTGACTTGCAGTTGCATAGGGCTGTGCATCATGTGCCTGCTCCCCATTACACAGGTGAAGAGGCAGATTAGACTGGTGTAAATGGGTTGTGTGTCCACACCCTGGTTCAATTCTAACTCTGTTGGGCAAATCAGTTAATTTGTGTCTCAGTTGCTCATCTCTAATTATCTTTCCTTTCTTCTAACCTTTATCTGTCTTGCCTCCTTTGATTGGAAATGCATCAGGGCAGGTACTGCCTTTAACACAGTGTTTACAAAGCAGCCAGTACAATGTATGGAGTGCTGGCATGCTACCTGCTAGAATAATACATAGAATAAAATATAAATCTGATTAATTAATATCAATGATCTTGTATATAAAGCACAAGAATCAGGTTTAGGGCACCTGCTTTCCTCTGTTGACTCTGTCCAGATTTTTTGTATATCATAAGGAAATCACTGAGGGAAATATTTTCAAAATATACTATTATATAAATCCAAGATTAATGCCTTCTAAAAATACACTTCCCTTTTAGTCCATTTTCCCTTCTTTAAAACATGAATAATATTATTTACCTGACAGGCATGTTATGAAGATTAATTAATTCATGTTTACAATATGGATTTCAGATCTTCAGAAGGCGCATGCTATAAGAGAACAAAATATTATGAGGAGAAAGATAGTCTGAAAAAAAACAGTGCAGTGAAGAGAATGATTGCAATAGGACTAGGATACCCAATGCTGGAAAGTAGGCTGAAAGTCAAAAATGATGACAAGCAATGTGTTGTGCCAATGCTACGTTGAATCAGCTTGTATTAGATAGGCCTGGTATGTATGGTTAAAGCAAATCCAGTCGGAGGTCACTTCAAGAAATAACTACATAGCTGGTAAAATAGTGACCACCAGTCTGTGACTTCCTAGATCAGTGCCACCCAGCAAATTCCATGATAGTGGAAATTAATGACAGGAAACCAACCATTTCCTGGCTTTCTTTCAGCACAAGGGACAGCGACACTACTGAAGGGGCCCTGAAGTGGCCGTTAGGAGTTGGATTAAACTTCTTTAAAGCTGGCGGAAACGAGAGCCAATTTTCATTCAGGATTATTATGGAAAAAGAAAACACTTAAGTTTCTTTATGATCCACGTGGGTAGTTGAAACAATAGGAGTACCATCCTCAAACACAGGCACAGGACAAAGTTCCATAATCATGAAGCCAGGAGGTGTCATTGTGATGATCTATTCTGACCTCTCATAGAATGTAATTCATGCCTGTTTGAGTTGGAATAGAGTGTTTTTAGCAGGATACCGCATCTTGAATTTAAAAAGACTAGTGATGGAAAATCCATGACAGCCCTTACTATGTTGTTCCAATGGTTATTTGTCCTCATTATTAAAGCCTTATTTCCAGGATGAATCTGCCTAACTTCAACTTTCAGCCATTAGATCTTGGAATACCTTTGTCTGCTAGATTTAAAAGCCTATTATCAATGTTTTGTTTTCCATGTAAATACTTACAGTCTGTGTTCAAGTCATCCCTAAATATTCTCTTTAATAAGTTAAGTAGCTTGAGCTCCTGTGGTCACTCACTATATGGCATGTTTTCCTGTCATTTAATCATTTCCTGACTCTTCTTTGAACCATCTCCAATTGGTAAACACCTTTCTTGAATTCTAGATACTAGAAATGGATACAGTATATATTTATCCACTATTTGCTACTCATATAACCTTCTCACTTGAAAGTGCCCTAGTTAATACATCCAAGGTTTGAATTAGTCTTTTTGCCACCACATTACAGTAAGAGCTCATACTGATCTGATTATCTACCATTGTGCCAATCCCTTACTTCCCATAACTTAGTCTTCTGTTCTAGAAACATGACTTACATTTTTTGTCCCTTAGTATATGAGTTCACATCTGGCCATATTAAAACAAGTATTGTTTGTTTGCACCCATCCTACCAAGAGATCCAATTTATTCTGTATCAGCAACCCATCATCTTCATTGTTTACTACACCCCAACAGTAGTCTCATCTCCAAATGTGATCAGTTATGATTTTATGCTTTCTTCCATATTACTTATAAAATAGTTATATATCATTGGCCCAAGAATCTATTCCTGTGGGATACTTCTAGAAACACAAAAACTTGATGATAATTTCCATTATGATTACATTTTTGGTCAGTCATTTAAAGTTTTCCATCAAATTTAATGTTGCCAATGTTATTTTTGTATCATAGTTTATTCATCATGTAATACAAGCCAAATACCTTACTGAACTCTCTCTCTCTCTTTCTATATATATATAGTATCACACGTTTATCAATTAAACTTGTAATCTTATAAAAATATATTACGTTAGTTTAAAAGGACCTATTTTCCATTAGCCCAGACTGTTTATTTTTCTCTCCCTAATTTTTTATTAATCAGGTCCCATATCAGCCACTTCATTATTTGCTACAGGATACATGTCAGATTGACACTTATAACTTCCTGGGCCATCCTTTTTAAATACTGTCAACAAACTATATTTTTTCTAGCCTTCTTGAACTTCCCTGCTCTACAAAGAGCTATTGAAAATCAAAATTAACAGTCTGGGGAACTTGGTAGCCACATTTTTTTTTAAAAGCTGCTACCTATCTGGACTTGATTTAGA
This sequence comes from Alligator sinensis, assembly GCF_000455745.1. NCBI lineage: Eukaryota > Metazoa > Chordata > Crocodylia > Alligatoridae > Alligator > Alligator sinensis. The sequence continues at coordinate 139,788 of NW_005842081.1, read as the reverse complement.
AATATTTAACTACAATAGCTGCTGTTTAATATTCTCTTGAGTTACTACTGGAATGGAAGGTGTTTCATCATCATTTTATAATAGACCATCACCTGGCTTTTTCCAAAATAAGGACCAGAAATATCTATTGAATGGTTCTGCCTCTTCTGCATTATTATAAGTCTAGCATTTCACCTGATAATATAAATAATACACTTGTTAGGGTTAGTTTTAGTCCTATTATAGGGGGGAAAATCCTTATTCTCCTTAAGGACATACATTTTTGCTCGAGTAGAAGCTTAGCCACACAATCAATGACACTGGGACCAATATTACAAAAACAGAGCCCATGATATTGTTTGGGAGAACTGAAGAGGTAAGGGGTTGTTTATTGCTGGCTTGCTTCCCTCCTCCCTCTATTCTTTTTCTTTTTTAGGTTTTTTGGTCAGTGGGTCTGTGAGAGAAACAGCAGAAAGACTAGACAAAGGAGGAGAGAACACAATAATAAAGCATCAGGAAGAGGAGAATTGAGAGAATCGCCTCAGAAAAAAAGAGACAAAAAAGGGCATTTTGGGGCCAAGTGCTGCCTAAAAGAAGAAGCTTGGAACTGTGAGCAAAGAATTGATCTCCTGCTATTTTATTCCTCCTGAATTCAGGGCGGTAGGATTTCGGACAGTCTTTTATTGCTTGAAAAATACCTGACTCCATCATCCTAACAGAAATCATCCAAGGCCAGGGAATCAGAAACTGAACTCCATAACTGGTTTCAAATTGAAAACAGTCAGTGGGGAATATAAAACCATCCAGTAACTGGGAATGCTTGACCTCTGGAATTTGAGCAAGTTAAATAGCTGAGATAGTGGACAAGCTAATAACCTATTTAGATTTCTTTATGGCTAATAGCAGTACCATTAATTCCAGGACTGGTGTCTTACAAATTCAGTCTGTAGAAACTCCCATTAAAAGGTGCAGAGGTGAAGCCCATGATTTGTAGGCAATTGGTTTGCAGTGAAAGAGTTGTCCCACATCCAGAAACAAAAAAACCTACCTAATAGTGGCTACATGATACTTTTCTGTGACGGAGTGGCTGAAAACTGTCTTGAAATTTAAGGTCTCCAAGGAATCCTAGCTGCTAAAGTCCTTGTCCATCTGAAATAGGAAGAGGTTCCTGTCCATTCCTGAATATTTCTGACAAATAGTACATTATTTTTGTATGGAAGGGAATGAAAGCAGGTGAACTCCCAAGGTGTATATTAATTTGTCCAATGTTTCCATACACGCAATTAAGAAACAGCTAAGAGATTTAAGACTTTCTACTTAGGAATCATGTGTTACTCTTCAGGTCTATTGTACTGGTCTAACATCAGGTACTACAAACTCACCAATTAAACATCCACTTCATAATTTACCAGGTGCTAAGAGAAAAGAGGCCTCATAGGCCACTAAAGAATGTATCAGGGAGGTATAATTGAACTTTCAACCTGCCCTAAGGCCTCACCCACAGCTTTGAGCCTGACTGGTAGCATCATGTTCTTGGTAGCATGGCAAACTAAGTAGCAGGATTCTTAACAATTACCATAAGCAAGGGATATTATGAATGTTGTAGCAGAGGTAGTCTGGTTTTCAAATCTAAATCTTAAAAATATACGTGGGTCCAACCGACAAGGAAAAGGCTGACAAGGTTATAGGAACAAAGCAGGATGTGGCTTACAGGAACTGAAAGGGATAGCCTTTGACAATGAATCCATTGCCCTGTGGAGTCTAATGAAGAGGGAATTATATGATATATAATATCATAATATATATAATATCATAATATATAATATCATAATATTAGAATATTCTAGTTTGCTTGTTGTAGCTGAAGGCTTTGTGTTACACCTTAGTGTAACACAACCTGGGTAGCATGGATCAGAACTAATCCTTCCCTGGAGTGGCATAACTTTGAGCTGCCCAACAAGTGCTTAAAACCAGTTTCAGGTATTAATGTGTGGACAATCCAGGTGTTAAGAGCTCTAGGAGCAGCCTCAAAATTACCATGTAACAAGGCCCTAAATGAGACCTGGAACATGATAAAACCTTTCAACATGAACTGATCCATTTACAATCTGTGACAGGCTGTCAATCCAAACCTGAAACTTATAACTGTTTAGAAAGATGAGATGTTTCAGAGCAGCAATTTATCTTGCTCCCACAGTGAAGGAGGTAGGTTTCTATTGTAAGAACAAGTAAATTTAGGCCATACAGAATTGGCCCACTCCCGAACACTCATGGACATGAGTTCTGTAGAGTTCTGTAGAGATCTACTTCTCCTATGGAAAAAATAATGGTAGATTTGCCACCATTATATAACTACTGTCTAGTTGTGTGAGAGAGGGAAAGTATTTCAGTTGTCAATCAAATGTGATTAAGCATTTTCAGAGTCAAAAGCTTTTAGGGCTCATCCTGTCTTGGCTTATCTGTTCCAAAACCCCACAGTTCTTACTGTTTATGGTTTGGAGACATAAGGGTACTTGAAAATGGGGTGGCTTCTTAAACAAAACTTTAAGTTCTCTGTAGATAAATTATCACACCTCCTGAAAGAAACCTCCTGGCAGCGGTTACATTTGTTGAACATTTTCATGTCTATTTGTTTGATAAAGTCTGTGATCAGGAAAGAACATGCAATGAAGCAATGGCTCCTTAAGACTCAAGATTCCTAAAGAGAAACTTAGCATCAGGTGGTTGAGAAGGCTCCAGTGCTATGGCTTTCTCATCTGCACAGAGGTCTAGGTACAAACCTGGTAATGGTCTTTTCCAACTGCCTCATATGTAAGCTAATTGAAAACCATGCCCTAAACAGAAGTGCAGGGCATTTATTGTTCAAGGGACTATAAATCTCAAGAAGAGATGCCTGTTCTCCTCTCTTCCCATAATTTGCAGAAGTACAAATGTTCCTGGTTCATCCACTTAGAGAATGGATACCAGGTTGCAGGAATGTAATCCAGGGCAACAAAAAGCTGCCCAAAAGAGAGAGTCCTAATATCAGAACAGCATGTGATTGGAAAATAAATTGGCAAATGTACCCACCATGGAGTGTAGCATTCTCTCAATACCAGAGAAAAAGTTTTTCAGTCATGGTGGGAAAGCTTGAATGTATAGTTGACATATTGTAATATAGAAGGGAAAAAGTTGTATTCAGTCTGTAGAAACTCCCATTAAAAGGTGCAGAGGTGAAGCTGATGATTTGTAGGCAATTGGTTTGCAGTGAAAGAGTTGTCCCACATCCAGAAACAAAAAACCTACCTAATAGTAGCTATATGATACTTTTCTGTAAAGGAGTAGCTGAAAACTGTCTTGAAATTTAAGGTCTCCAAGGAATCCTAGCTGCTAAAGTCCTTGTCCATCTGAAACAGGACCAGGTTCCTGTCCATTCCTGAATATGGACCATCACCAGGGAGGACTATACCTTGGTTGCTCGGGGCTGCAGGGGGGTGGTCAGGAAGGCCAAGGCAGAGATGGAACTGGGACTAGCTACCTGAATCAAGGACAACAAGAAGTCCTTTTTTAAATACATAGGGGGCAAAAAGAAGGTACCAGGTAACGTGGAGCCTCTACAAAACACGCTAGGAAATCTGGTTGTCACACCAGATGGCAAGGCTAACCTATTTAACGATTTCTTTGCCTCCATTTTCCTGAGCAGGGACCAGATCAGCCTGTCCACCGGGACCCCCTCAGGTTCCGGGGGAGGCACACCCAGGCCTAGGGTCAGTGAGGATCTAGTCAGGGAACTTCTGGAGGGACTGGATGTATTTAAATCAGTTGGTCCTGATGACTTCCACCCCAGAGTGCTGAGGGAATTAGCAGAGGTCATTGCGGGACCCCTGGCACGGCTGTACAAGCACTCGTGGTGCTCTGGTGTGGTGCCAGAGGACTGGAAAAGGGCCAATGTGGTTACAATTTTCAAAAAAGGGAGGAAGGAGGACCCAGGAAACTATAGGCCAGATAGTCTTACCTCGATCCTGGGTAAGCTTTTTGAGAGAATTATCCTTGCACATGTCCATGAGGGGCCAGCAGGGGAGGTTATGCTTAGGAAAAACCAACATGGGTTCATTAGAGGCAGGTCCTGTCAAATCAACCTGGTGGCCTTCTATGACCAGGTCACAAGAACCTTGGACGCAGGGGTAGAAGTGGACGTAGTCTTTCTGGACTTCAGGAAGGCTTCGACACTGTCTCTCACCCAATTCTCATTAAAAAACTAGGGGACTGTGGCATCGACACCTACA
>NW_005842081.1:121979-135068 GCF_000455745.1 Alligator sinensis | reverse complement strand
GGAGGGATGTGGACAACATGGAGAGGGTCCAGAGGAGGGCCACCTGCATGATCAGGGGGCAGCAGGGCAGGCCCTATGAGAAGAGGCTGAGGGACTTGAACCTGTTCAGCCTCCACAAGAGAAGGCTGAGGGGGGATCTAGTGGCCATTTACCAACTAGTCAGGGGGACCAGCAGGCATTGGGGGAGTCCCTGTTCCCCCGAGCACTACCAGGAGTGACTAGAAATAACGGTCACAAGCTGGCAGAGGGTAGATTCAGACTAGACATCAGGAGGCGCTACTTCAGTCAGGGCAGCTAGGATCCGGAACCAACTTCCAAGTGAAGAGGTGCTGGCTCCTACTCTGGGGGTCTTTAAGAGGAGGTTAGACGAACATATTGCTGGGGTCATTTGACCCCAGTACTCTTTCCTGCCATGGCAGGGGGTTGAACTTGATGATCTGCTCAGGTCCCTTCCAACCCTACCAACTATGAAACTATGAAAGTTGGGGGATGGTTTGGATAGACCAAAAAAAGGTTCCAAAGTTTTGTCCTGATTTTAATACTGCCAGGCATTTTATGGTTGCAAAAACCTTAACCAAACTAACAGAACATTTCTAATTTAAATGCAGACAGGATATAAACATTTAGTGCAGGAAATCTGGATTGCAAAGAATGGTCTACCTAAGAGAAGAAATTTAGCTCCATTTGGCTGATTCTTATGAGAGAACCATTGCTGTTGATGTGGTTAGGAATTTATCAGACAGGGTGCATCTCCACTTGCAAATGCTCAGGGGTGGGTCTACTCTAGAGTAAATTACTCTAAAGTAAACTCACCGCAAGCAGGCATCTACACATGCACGGACGCGGGACCAGATTTGCTGCTCACAGCAGCAGTCTGCTCCTACCCACACTGGCCCTGCACTGCCAGCAAGCAGGCATCTACACATGCACGGACGCGGACCACATTTGCTGCTCACAGCAGCAGTCTGCTCCCACCCACACTGGCCCTGCACTGCCCCCCTGCAGCAGCCAGGGGGAGCTCTGAGCTCCTCCTGGGTGCTAGCCCAGGGGCTTGCAGGGAGTATGGGGCCAGGAGACAGCTGTCTTCTGGCAGGAGCTAGGACATTGCTCCCTGCCCCTGGGAGCTGCCTGCTGCTACTGGGGCAAGCTCTGCCACCAGAGCCCAAGCAGGGACAATGTCCCCCTGCCCCGGCAGCCGGGAGGTCTCAGTTCCTGCTCCGTGATCACAATCATGGGGCTGGGGATGAGAGGTTTCTATCTGCCAGCTCAAGATCCGTAGTTGCAGGGTCTGGGCTAGGAGATTTGAATCTCCCAGCCCCCACTCCCTGATCATGATTGCAAGGTGGGGGTTGGGAGCTCCCTGCTGCTAGAGCAGGGGAACATTGTCCCAGCCCAGGCTTCAGTGGTGTAGCCACCCTGGCAGCTCCCCTGAGCAGTAAGCAATCCCTCACCCCCTGCTGCCTGGCTGACCAGGAGCACAGTTGCTCCAAGTCAGATGTCTACACGTGCTATACTGTGCAGTAAGTAATCAGATGTAAATTTGCCACGTGTATTTACAGGTAGCAAATTTACTCACGATTAGAGAAAATTACTGCACAGTGGGCATGTCTACATGTTCATTAATGCACTATAGTTACTTATATAACCAAGTACTTATGTAATAGTACTTATGTAACCAAGTACTAAATCAATGCACAGTAACTGGCACTACTGTGCAGTAGCGCCATGCACAGCTTTTTAGTGATACTAAATGCGCAGTAGACTAACACTGCTGCACAGTAGCGTATTAGCATGGGGTTTGCCCTGCATGCTACTGCGCAGTTGAATTAGGCTACTGTGCAGTTAGCGGCTCATGTAGATGTGCCAAGTAAGCATCTGCACATGTAGATGGGGATGCTTACTGTGCAGTAATTAGCTCTAATCTTGAGTAAAACTTCTCATGTAGACATGCCCACAATGTAGCAATCAGTATTTGATGATGGCCATAGATTATTTCACAAAACTACCTGAAGCTTACCCTGCAAGGAACCAAGAGGTCACAACAGGAGTGGAGAATCCAGTGAATTAATTATTCACAAGATTTGGGCTTCTGGGTGAGTTATTCACATAATAATGGCAGAACTTTGGGTTCAAAGTATTTCAGTAGATATGAGAGGTTTAAGGCATCCAAAAATGCTGCATCACCCTGGCACAACCATGGTATCATGATGAGATAGAAAGATTCAACTGTACTGTGGGGGCCTGTCTATAATACCTCTGACCACATAAAAACATGACACACCCACTCAGTTCTGCTCCACACAGGACAAATGCCAAAAGACTGAAACATAACTGCAACTGAAGAGGTTCTGGGTTCAGCAGTCTTCCCTGCCCAAGTACAGAGGAGCTGGACCTGATGATCTCGAGAGGTCTCTTCCAGCCCCTAACATCTATGAATTTATGTATGGACTGCTCAACACACCTGATCCTGAGAGTGACACTTGGGCACATACCAAACAGCATCTTGTGCACAGATGGGAAGGGTGGCTTCCCACACGTCCAGAAACTTGGCAGTAGGGAAGTGGCAGGGGAGTGGTAGCACTGTTAATTGCCATAGTTCCCAGAGCTGCAGAAAAGAACACTGCCACCACTCCACCCCACTGCCTCCTGCCAAATCTTTGGACCCATGAGGATCTCTTTTCTTCATAAAAAAGTGCACTTCAATTTTTCCCAAGTAGCTCAGGGGGCGGGAAAGAATACAGTAGTTCCTCATTGTCTGTTTTTTTAAAGATAGAGAAAAGATGCTAGGAGACTACACTAGACACGCATTGGGAGAGGGCCCCATAAGAGCACAAACCTGAATAAATACAGTGGTATATAGGAAACAGGAATGTATAGGACTAAGCTGCAAATTATCCATATGGTCCATCTCAGGAATAGTACAGGATTTTAGCATGACTGAGAACGTTGTCAGGAAAGCTGAAACTGGAAGACTTCTGATGAGCTCTGTGTTTTAAAAAATGGCCTGTATCTATTGCTGCCAATAGATTTTACATAAATGCTTCTCAGAAGTTTACTGACAGGGATCCCTCAAGATGATTGAAAGCAAACTAGGCAAAGCAAGAAAGACTCCAAAAAGTATCTGAATAGGAGTAAAATTGTGTTGGGTTGGCACTGCAAAACTATCCTGTCAAAAATCGGTGATTTAAATAGCTAAGACTGTGTGGTTTGTAATTTATTAAATTATATCATTTCTTACTATCCGGGATGAGTTAGATGTGTCGTCATTTTAGAATTCATCAAGATAAAAGGCAGAATGAATGTGGAACATTGTGCAATAGTGTCATAACTCTTCCTGAAGGAGAGGATAGGATAGTAACACTGCATCTTATTAAGAATATGTACAAAGCCATTAAACTACCAATAGATAAGCACCTGGCATGGCTTCAGTAGAAGTTGAACCCTAAGTGCCATGGGGTTTCCCTGTGGGACTGACACAGCAAACACGGGGTCCAGGTAGTGATCCATCAAATGGTGCTTTGGCTGGGTGTCGGCGAGTGAACCAGCACAAAGACCAGTGAGGTAGAGAGACAAGATAGTAGAGAAGCAATGGATGCAAACACAGAAGCACTTGTATTGGGACCCTGAGAGTGCCTCTTTTGGACCAAGTGCTGCCTGAAAGAGACTTGGAGCTATGAGCAAGGAAACCGTCTCCTGTTGTTCGATTCCTCCTCAGTTCAAGGAAACAGGCCTTAATTTAAATAACTGTATTGATACCTGACTCCATCATTAGCTTTTCATCATAACAGAAACAACCCACGGGGCCCTGATGTTTAACTACCATGGTCATGAAAGGATAACGGTATAACTACAGGCAAGAATAGGCCTGCCTTACAACACTGACAAGCAGTGACTGTTTTGGAGAAGCAGACATCACCAGAAGAGCCACTGTCCTCCCCATCTCACAGTCCCTTCATCCAGCCAGAGCACCCAGAATGTCACCTCCACCATGCTCGCAGGCTGGACCCCATGTCCCAGGGTGGCAACGGGAGATCGGATGTTGAATCCCAGCCTCTCCTGTGACTGACCACTGTGCGGTAGCAACAGAAGCATCCCCATTCTGATGTCTTTTGGCTGCAAGGCATTTCAGCACAAAAATAACAGATTAAATTTGTGCTAGAGTCCCCAATCAAATTGTGCAATCAATCTGCATTTGGGTGATTTTGCTGTAGTTTTGCATTTGGTAAATATTGGCTTAGTAATTGCCACAGTGCTGTGCCTCTTACAAAAGGCTGGGGTGACTGACAGCTCTTAAATGCTGTGTCTTTCAGGCCAAACATGAGTCCTAGTCCTGAGCCGGGGAGCCTGTGCAGCCGCATTGTTTAGTGCTTATTTGAATGACACGCCAGCAATGCTATAATCTCCCACGTTCCTTAATTCAGACTAATACCGTAGGCTTTAACCTATGGAGGGAAAAAAGGGCTTTGTAAAGTAAAGGATGAAGTGTTTAAGACAATTAGAAAATGAAAGGAAGAAAATCAAGCATTCCTGACGTTAAATCCCCTGGCTCTAAAGTCCTTTTCTCTATAGTTTTTTTCTGGAAATAATTTATAGTGTAAAATATATTTCATGGCATACAAATTGATCTGTATTGAGCCCAATGGTTTTTCCAGCAAGCCTGAGCAGAAAAAGAAAAAGTACCCCTAACTGTATTGTTGGATTGCAATTTAAGATGTATGCTGTTTACGTGGTTAACAGCTGATAACTAAAAGCCTGACTCTGGGTGGTGATGATTCTTAATTCCCATTTCAGTTGCTGCAACTACAGGGCATTCGACCTGCACAGGATCAGGCCTTAGAGTGGTATAGAAATAGTTGCTTGGCCTGCACCTGTGACAAGCTTCACATATACAGTGACAATTCACACAATCACTGTAGTACCCCCATCCAAGGCTCTAGACTGAAAGAGGATCTCTCTGCCCCCGGCTAGCTCTTTTTAAATACTTTGATGAAGTTTCCACCTTAAGAAGTGTTGGGGGAAAAAAATAGAAAAGCAAATTGCAGAATGTAGACTGAAGTACTTGCAATCCTTGTGACAAATACTAATGTCTAAATCAGCAGCCCAATCCAGGCCCGGGCCGCTGATCATGTTCTTTGCTGAAATGTCACCTGTTCCTATCTAACGATTTGCATAATGCAAAGCTTCTCACTCGTAAAATACAGATTAAGAGGGGAAGCAAAGAGTCATTCTCGAACCATGGAGCCATTTCAAAGGGGGGGGGGGGAACCCATCTTTACTATTAACCCTGTCACTGCCATAGGCTTTTTGTTTTTTGCTTTCAAAGTGATCGTTCTGAATAGGCAAGAACATTGCCAGGTAAAGCCAGCCTCTCCTTTTATAAAACTTGTTTTATTTTTGTTAGATGATGTCATTCAGCATAGACGTAGGTAAAATAGTAAAACATTAGGGTTTTTTCTCGTAGGACAGGACTGAAAAGGATTGAAGTAGACAGAAAGATTTCCAATAACTTCAACAGGCTTATGGATAAGGTGGTTATTTTTAGTGAGTTCCTGGTTCATTTTCCTTCTTTTTTTGTTTTTTGTTTTTGTTTTGTTTTGTGAGTGATAGGGGATGGTGTTATTACAAATGCAAAGGTCTCCAAAGACGTCCTAAGACTCTGCTGGGAGGTATACTGGGAGCTTCTTTTCTCCGAGTCTCATGACGAAAACAAGAAGCCATCCAATTAAATTAAATGCAAAACTCATAAATGGAAATGCTTTGTCACATTCGGCAGGTTTAAGCTGTGGAACTCACTGGCACAGGAAGTCTTGAGGCCAAGAACTTTGCAAAGTTTGAAGGAAGATTTGGTATTTATATGGATAATAAAAATATCTGCAGTTGGTAGGTTTTTCCTAGGAAAAAAATAGTAAGGAAATTAATTCTAATGCTTCAGGGTTTCTGGCAATTCTATTTATTACCAATTAGGACGGGTTGTATATACAGGGTCATACCTTGTTATTCCTATATTAACCCATATCTGACTACTGCAGAGTTCTTACACTTTCCTCTGATGTCAGCCCCAGTTGGGACTCAGGACAGTGAACTAGATATACCCCAAGTCTAACCCAGGCAAAAAATCCCTGTGCTCCAGCTATTCCTTGTGTATCACATTTTTTTTAGTCAGACAGTAAGCTATTCAGGGCAGTGACTTTGTTTTCTTATGTTTTTTGCAAAGTTGTGTGCTCACTTATACTGTTGCCCAATAGACGGTGAGAATAATGTTAAGTCATGTCACTGAATGCAGCTGTGCCAGATCAGTGTTTGGAAAATCTAGATTAGAAAATATTCTCCAAAACCTCTCAGCCTATGTAATTTATGGCCCAGCTTCCTACAAGACCAAATTCTTTCCATGAAACCACAGTGACAACTCAGATCAGATGACATGCTGATGCTGCCATGTCCTTATATTTGATTGTCTGGGGACTGGTGGTAGGGCATTTTCAGCAGAATGCTTTTTATTCTGGCATTCTGCTTTCCCCCACCGGGTTGACAGATCCTGGGCCCATTAACCTTCAGGGAATGGTTCAAAGCTCATCTATTTTCTTAGGGTCCCACACTGCATGTTGCTGAGGGCTCCTTGATTTCAGTGGGAATGGAGGGATTTTAGTATGTTGTCCCAGACATTCAGTACTTTGCAAGAACGTTCATACACTTTCATTTCTTTTTGGAGAAAATCTATACTTAATCAGTTGATACTGGTTACTTCATTTTTCTCTCCAAATTTGTGCTGGGCCCAGAGACAAAAGCATGGGAAAAAAATTAATACTGAAGTATATAAATGAAATCTTCAGGCAACAGCTGCAACTATTATGCTCACACATGGCATTACTTATAAGTAGTAGCTTACCTGTATGTGCAAGGTCTGGAAAGACATGAGGTATTAAACTTAATTCTATATTACACAAACGCTCTAGGTTGGTACGTAGAACTAAGTCTGAACTGAAAAATAACCTGATTTTGTTAGAGGATTTAAGGTTAAAATGGATGGAAGGATAAAATGAAAAAGGCCGCTATAACAAGAAAGTCTGTTCAGGTGATGCCTGAATATTTGAAAATGAGAGGCAGAATGAAACAGGTAAAAATGAAAAGGAGTGAAAGTGCAACTGAAGGGAAGAAAGTAAAAAGGAGCCTTGAAGTAACAGTGGGCACATCTGCACGCAGTAAGCGTTTTTTAGGCCAGCATCTACATGTACATCTGTTAAAGCACAGTAATGCTGCATGTCAACTGACTTGGGAATAAACTTAGTCCCAAGTCAGTGCACACACACAGTGTTACTTTGCAGTAAGGCATCTACACGTGCATTACTGTGCAGTAACTAATCGGGTGTAAAATTGATACCTGCATGATGCAGGTCTTAAATTTTTGCCTAGGCTGGCATAAATCACCATAGTTACTGTGCAGTACAGGCGTACACATGTAGACATGCACCCATACGATGCAGTAATCTTCAGTTACTGCATGGTAACCTAAATTACTGCACAGTAAATGTGCACATGTAGACGCACCCAGTTAGTTAGAGAATTTCACATAACATAAACTATAGATCACGATAGGGGTTAAATACACAACATTGATTTTTCCTTCTTCTCAGCTTCGTTCTCCACATTTTAAAATCCAGTCTTCTTTAAAAATGCTCTCTGATGTTAGGAGCAGGAACCCAGGCTTGGCAAACAGAAGTAACTTATAAGTTGACATGTTATCCCAGCAGCTACTGAGGCAGTGGAGACTTGCTCTCACCATCTTCCAGCCCCGCAAAATATAATTCCTTCTGACATCTAAATATATATCTTTCAATGCCTCTCCTTTCATATTCTCATAGAATGACTAGTCTTATTGTATAAATACAATTCTAATGATCCTGAGCTGGATCAACAGGCATCAATCCTGCATCATCAGTTATGTTTTCTAAGGAGGCTAAATTACCCGATTGAAGGATCTCTCCCAGTAAGCCTTCACTTTTCCCCTCTACAGTTTCATACTATAGGCATGGGCATGATGCATTAATTATGCATCATGCCCATCATACCTGTTTAATTTACATTGCTTTTATACAAGGCATGTATACAGAGCCTCCCACTGCACAGTTGCTACTGTGCAGTCATTTAGTACTTGCATGACCACTGAATGACCACTCAGTAACCAGCATTACTATGCAGTAGTGTCCCAGCATGGTTGCCTAATGATGCTTCCTGTGCAGTAGCTCATTTCTACTGCACAGTAGTGTTGCATCGCGGCTCATGCCTGGCAATGCTACCGTGAAGTAGTAGCGAGCTACCACGCAGTAAGCATCTCATATAGATCTGGCCACAGCCACATAAATTGCATCAGGATTTGGAGTAAACAGATACCCAGTTACCCCTGTATAGCTGCTGCAGCAGGCATCATTACAGTACCTTGCCGCAAGATGGAGTGTATATAATAGCCTTTTTGCATTGGGCAAATGACTAACCTGAGATAACTATAATCATGCAACACCCTCACCAGCATTACTTACACCAGTTTATTTTTACAGCTGCTTTTTCCTGACATAACTCTACACCAGACTCTATTAAGTTTCACTGCTCTAGGGCTACACAATGTGCTTCCACTCTGTTTTTACACTTGTGTGAATGTAATGTGTGTCTAAGCCTTATGTTCTTATAATTATCCCTTCCTGAACTACTCTGAAGAACTCTTTTCCTTTTTCATGCTGATGTAGATATTTGTGCCCTATCCAGCTGCAACCCAGCTAGCTGCAGTGGTATCCATATAATTACAGGTAATTATAAATATAATAATTATATGGATACCTTGAGTGAAGTGTATAGCTTTTAGTCTCAGCATCCAGAATGCAGCTCATTTGTTCCCCAACATAGATACAACACACAATTAACTTTATTCCTGGCTCATCAAGTGAAATCCTAGCCCCAGTGAAGTCAATACTAATCCTTCCACTGACTTCAGCAAGGCTCGCTCTCCATCAAGAGGTTTCAATTCAGCAAATCACCCAACTACATGCCTAAAGTCAACTGTTGAACTAGGACCTTTAGCAGATCATTTTCTTGTTCTGCCTCCAAGATACAATAACCCATTGGATTATTTTTTTCCGCCACAGCATTCCATAAATACATTCACATTAGGGGTGCACCAATAGAGGTTTTTTGGGTCAATTTTTAACGAGCCATATCGGCTTATACCAATCCGATTCTGATATGCAGCTGGGCAGCATGGAGAGCATTGTCCAGCTGGTAAGTCTGTTGTGGGGGAGGGGGGAAGGGGGAAGGAAGGAGAGTGGGTTGGGGGCAGATCAAGGTCCCTGCAGTGAGGGAAGGAGTGGAGTGGGGGCAGGTGTTGCCCGGCCAGGGTGGGGTGGGACATGGGACTGAGCCACAGTTCATCTGGGAGACACGGTGGGCGGCTCCTGCTGCTATGCTTACCCTGGGCAGGCATGTGGGGCATGTGCCCCTGGATCTGTGTGTGGGGCAAGGGTGGACTGCCGCTGCAGGCTGAGGCTGGGGCTGGGGCTGGGCCTGTTCTGAGGGTGAATTTTGGGGTGGCTGCAGCCCCCCCCCCATAGCCCCCCTCCCTAAGCTCCTGCCACCCGACCTCAGTGCAGCCTGGCTCAGGCCCCCCACCTAGAAGAGCCCAGTGCAGCCTCAGCCCCAGCCCCAGCCACCCTCGCCCTCACCCCGTGCTCAGATCCAGGGGCGCATGTCCCCCATGCCCTCCCGGGGTGCACGTAGTGGTGGGAACCAACCCCCCCCCCTCACACACACATACACACACCCTCTGGATGAGCTGCAGCTCTGTCCCGTGCCCTGCCCCACCCCACCCCTCCCCAGCTGAGCAGCACCTGCCCCTGCCCGAGGCCCAGCCCCAGCGCCACTCCCTCCTTCACCCATCTGCCCCTCCACACCCCTTCCCCCACAACAGACTTACCAGCCAGACCCAGCTGTTCTGCTCACTGCTGGGCTGTGCTCCTCGCTCCCTGCATGCCGCACTGTGGCTGAGTGCATGCACGAGGCATTTATCGACCACATTATCAGCCACATCACCCAAAAAAGTTGATTGCCAATACTCTCAATTTTCCTCATATCAGTGCCAATCTGACATAGGACCAATGTATCGGTGCACATCTAATTCACATCAAATCTTCATTCTGCTAACTTCTCCAGGCTTTTCTTGACATTACTGCATCCCCAAACCTTTCATCCTTTTATGGTTATGTTCAGGATTATATGCATGCCCATTTATCCAAGTTAAACATCCTTTTACTCAGGCAGCCTATGCAAAATAATAAGAAGAAACTTATTAGAGATGCTTGGGTTTGAGCTCAGTAAAGAGTGTGCTGCTTATTTTTCCCTATGGAGAATTCCATTAATCTTCAGAGGAAAGATGAAGACACAGAAAGAGAATGGAACAGGTTACAAGGTCAGCTGGTATTATCTGGAATATTAAATAATTCTAGCATCACAACTCTGTGGTTATAATTCTGTTCAAAAGAAACGACATGATAGAATCAGTCCTTCTATTTTCTTTTCTTTTTTTTTTTTGTAACAATTGATCAAGAAAAGTGAATGATGTTCCCCTCCAGTTCTGTCCCTCCATGTCTCCTGAGAGTGTTTGCTTTGCAGATCTTTGCAGTTGAGATTAGGGTCCTCTGCATTTGTAATCAGAGGATGCATTTGTCAGTTTGTGAGTGGACTAATGTGATAGATAAACAAGACTATTTACTTTCCCTGTTCATTCAGAAGAATGGAACCACATTTCCATAACACTATTTAAAGATCATCTTCTAAATTACAATTACCTGAAAGTTATAGTTACTCTATTAAAATTTCAGAAGAAGCCTTTCCTCACATCTCTTTTAAATTTCCAGGTACGCAGTGCTTTGCATCAGATAAGGTTTTCAGGTACGAAGGAGGTACAAGAATAACAACTGGGAAAGACTGACAAAAATCCCCAACTGAAGTTTAAAATGTCTCTAACCAAACTTACTACATTACTTTTATGTTAATTTAGCTACCTTCAAATTAACCAGTGGAGAACTAATTTCCAGACCTCCAGTGTGGTGTTTAATTAATAATCAGTAAAAAAAAAAAATCTGCATGAAGCTGAAAAATAAAAATAAAAATGCTGCCCTCAATCTGCACTCGGAGAAGCAGCCAGTCAGGGTTTGCCTTATACATCTGAGGTCCAGCTCTCTTCCTTCCTGCCTTAATTATTCATCCTCACTATCCAATTAGAGGTATACATTTCTTGCAATGTAAAAAAAATGCATCTTCTATGATTTAGGGGCTTATAACTTGGCCATCAACATTGGCTTGACAATTAAACTTGTTGTTCACTATTTTGTGAACAACAAACAATTCTTGGTCCCTAGAAAATTGCAGTTATTCAGTTTTCTTCATAGGTGCTTGACTGACAGATCTAGAAGCATGGAAGTGCTCCCTCTAAATACATGCAAAGTTACCTCATTATCCTCCTTTTATATCCCTCCTTACTTCCCTTCACCAGGATGCCTACAGAACACCCTGGCAATGGTTAGACAGCTGCTGTGCTAAGGTCACTTCCAGTTTGTTGGCGAACCTCATCTCATTGTTCCTTTGTAATCCAGCACCATCAAGCTGTATCAATGTATTGCTTCTTGTCATATAGCTAGATTACAAGCTCTTTGAGCAAGTATCAAAATATTTGTACAGCGCCTAACATAACTGCATCTTATATTCCACAACAAATAATAAATTATGCATTTTCTTTAATAAAAACAATAACTAGGAACTATGAAGAGAGTCTGATTCTTACACGTTTTCTACCTGGCTTAACAGACAAGGAGCTTGATGAAGTTTTCTGTGGTTTCCAAAATCAAGTCAAACCTTTTGAGATTCCAGTTCCACAATGAACTGGAAGCACCCATTGCAACATATCCTTTTAAATATGTGGGAAATAATGGATACATTTCTGGATTAAATCATTTAGACTATATCATTAGATTTTATCATTTCTAAACCATTAGGAAAAATGGCTATAATTGAAAATATGACTATGACTATATAAGAATGCTACCTTCTTATGTACCTTCTCTTTACAAATGTTTAGAATAATATCTGCTTACACTAGCCTGTTCCAGGAAAGCACAAATTAAACTTTTAGCTTTGCTGAGCAAGAACAAATTGAAAGCTAACAATATACTTAATTACTTTTCTAAACTGGGTCTTAAATAATTTTTTATTTACCTCTGAGAGCTGTTGCAACAAAAGAAGGGGGCAACATTCTTCTTGAATTAGCAACTATGCCAAATCCCACTGAAGTCAATGGGAGTCTCTTCCGTGACCTGAATGGATTTTGGAGCAACCCCAGTCCTACAGTCTGTGACCTCCAGAGACCTCAGCAGGCTGTGGGGGAGCATCAAGTTACTTGAACTCCAGCCTGAAGACATGTGGATTCTCGAGTTGCTGTACAGTGTCCGTGCTGACAGAGGCTGGCCCAATGCCTGCTGGCTCAGTGGACCAAGATCAGGCACTATGACCACAGGCACTGGAGAAGGGGAGGAAGCACAAAGTGGACACGGCCCAAAGTAGGCATAAAACTGCCACAATTTTTGTGCAATTCACAGCAGAAAAAACACTAACGGTAAGGCCTTTCTTTAAAAAATGCTTTTCCTCCTTTCTTGGCACAAAGTGGTACTTTTGATTTCCTAGAGTGCATCACAGTTCACTTAGTTAAGGGAGTTCAGGTCCCCACACCCCTGGATTTATGATAATGGTTCCTGGAAACACTTCAGAAATACTAGTAACTAGGGTTCACTTCTGGCCCTGTGGCAGTTTCACAAATCATTCCTTCCTTTTTTCAGAGCACAGGTAGGGGAAGGAGCCACCTGAACCATCAAGTCCAGTTTCCTTTGTTTGCAGGTAACCATTTCCCCAAGATTCCTCAAAATAGTCACTTCAGACTCTTACCTATAACCACAAGGCACCAAACCAGAAACACCAGGATCTCTGTACAACATGGCATAGGTAATGGCAAGGAAGACAAGAGCACTGCTGATACCCAGGCCCTCTCTCATTGAT
>NW_005842081.1:109493-121969 GCF_000455745.1 Alligator sinensis | reverse complement strand
CACTGTGTTTTTTCACCATGAATCAGTTGCTCTAGGGACAATCCTATACGTCTTAATGTTGGATCCTGGACTCCAGTCAGTCTGAATTGTGAAGAGCCCAGAAATTGCAGAGATGTGCGTCTGGGGTTCTACTTCCAACCAAGAGAAAGAAGCCCCTTTCCATACCAAGATAAATATTTAGTGTGTCCATCCCCTTGTAGTTAGGTATCGAACCATAAATCCAGGTTCAGTTTTTTATTTCAAAACCCATATCCCAAAGTGCAGGCATGTTCAAATCTGTGCTGTTCTGATCCAATATCTGTTGCAAATCCTTTCCCATATACACCAGTACACCTGCTGACATCCTCCCATAAAAGAAGGGTACACACTGGATGTGTCTACATGTACATTTATGCTGGTTTAAATTTACTGCACAGTAAGTTACTGCACAGCAAACAGGAACATGCCAACATCTACACATGCAAGCATTAAAGTGCATTAACGCTGTGTGTGGACTGACTTGGACCCCCAGCGTTACTGCACAGTAAGGCGTCTACATGTACGTTACTGCACAGTAACTAATCAGGCATAAATTTGATACCTGCAAGTCGGCATAAATTGCTATACTTGCTGCACAGTACGGGAGTTCATATGTAGACACAAGCCCGTACTGCGCAGTAATTTTGGTTACTGCACAGTAACTGCACAGTAAATGCACACATGTAGACGCGCCCACTGACGATAGTTCTCAAACTCCTAGTATAACCTGGACCTCAGGACTCGCCTTTGACACATGTAAAATTCATCTATGGTCAGTGGACTTTATCAGCAGCTCCCTAACCTGCCAGGCAGTGGCAGAATGGGGAGAAGACTAGAGTGGATTACAGGAGTATTACCCAATTAGCCACAAGGGTTAGGGCAGGTCTCTGATCCAGAATATATGGGAATATTTGAGAGGGACAAGAGTAAAAACATTTAAGAGTGTAAGTGCATACTGGGTCACTCAATGGTCCATCTAACCAGTATCCTGCCTCTGAGAGTGGCAGGGGTGGATGCTTTAAGGGACATGGTTGTAAGGCATGGTAGGATCAAGCTTCCCTCAGCTTCCTCCCTCCATGCCCACAGCAGTGAGTAGAAGGAAGTGACTCAACTGGAGGAAGCAATGAGAGGGGATTTAGGAAAAAAGGAAAAGAGAAAGATGAGAAAGAAGTGAAGGGGGAAAGGGTGCTGTCCAGAGAAGGAAAGCAAGGAGAGAAGAATGGAGAGAGTAAGGCCTGACTCAGTGGGAGAGAACTGAGCAAGGAAGCAAGGCCTTCCTTGGCACACAACCTCCCTCACCTGGTATAGGAAAAAGGGAAATGCTAGGAAGAGGAGGAAGGACTTCACTCACCTCCCGGGTTGAGAAGGACTGGGGAATGCTCAGCAGGGAGGTGGTTAATAGACCGCACTTGGCTGCCTTACCAGGAATGGCAGTGACACCTGACTGGGAACTTGGGGAAGGAGTTGGCGGCTTATTAAAGCTGCCGGACCCCGGCTGAACCCCACGACTACACGCTAGGATTGCTGCGTGCCCCTTGATAACTCACAGCTGCTGATAAAGTCCACTGGTAATGGCTTTTTGCTAATGAGAAAAGTGCCGCTGATTATGACAAATAGCCTTGGACCAACAGGCTAAGCTGCTACATAGGCTCCCAATTGTCAGTCTGGGTGATTTTTGCATTTCATTATTTCTTTCCTGACGTCTTGGCTCCTTCTATCCTTAACATACTCCCAGAGCCGTGTGTCACAATTTTAATAACACTTCTTTATCTCAATTTTTTTCCCCCTCTCTCCATGGGAGCTGGAAACAAAAGGCTGTTACAGAAATAATGTTTAACCTCGCTTGTGTGCGCAGCAAAAGAAACCCCACAGCTATTGTTCAGGAATTAAAAAGGCATAAATAGGCACATAGAGCCAATTCAACCCTTAAAGACAGACTTTTAAAAATTCCTATTATTACTATTATTTTAAACCCTTTCATATATAGTTTCAAGGCCTGCCACCTTCCCATTCTCTTCTCCTATGACACACGTATAACATGTATCTATGAAAAGAGAACTAAAACTCGGTGGACATGACACTGCTTCACTGTTTTGAATGCCTTCTAATAATAGCAATTATCATTTTACAAAGAGGTAGAGAAGCCCCTCAAGGATGCAGAGTGAATCTGGCTGTTGTCTTTGTAAATGGCTAAAAATTGTCTGGTGTCACTAAAACAACTGAGTGTCCGCGTTTGTTGTGTGGGTATAGCCAAGAGCAAAACCAGGCCCCACAAATACAATAGAGGAATGTGTCAAAAAGCTGGTTTTCTACATTTACTCTTTAAGGTTATAAAACTACAGTGAATGCCAGAAGTTCATGAAGTTCTCACCTGACTGCATATAGTTAGGATTCATCAGAACAACTTCCTTCTCACAGGAACAATGATACTATATATGGTACCCAAAATGCAAAAAGGCAAATTCTGCCATAGGTTCTAGACATAGACCAATCCAGACTTTACCAAAGGGGAGTGCAGCACACTGCCCCTCAGACCATGGAGGGACATGGGGGCATGGTGTGGCTGAAGGCTTTACGTCAGTGGGCCCATGAGCAAGCACACAAAGTGGAGGCGACTTGCTTACCACCATAGATGCCACTGTTTTCAGCTGAGGTGGGCATGAAATGAGCCTCAGAGCCACTCCTGTCCTGCCCCAGTCAGGGGCTATGGGTAGCAGCTGCATGGGATACCAGACTCAACTGGGGACAGCAGCACTGCCATGCCATTTCTTCCTTCCAGTGCCTACTCCCTGCACAGCCACCACTTCCCCAGTGTCCCCTGCTGGCTGAGAGCAGGATCAGGAAAAGGAAGCCAGCTCGCTGCTGCCACTGTCCCTGCCTGAGCCCCATGCAGCCACATGTGGAGCAGGGCAGGAGCAGCTCTGGGCCTCCCCCTGCAACCCCCTAGATAAGCTGGGTACAATGATGGCAGAACAGGGTTGCAATCACATCATCACACCCGACTGGATCCATCCCAGTTAGAGAGGCACAATTTCCAATCTGCTCTCAGTAGACTCTGGTGCATGCTGTCTTCCCAGCACTGTTTCAGCAGAGCATAACTACTACTCATGGTAATACTGTCCTGTAATGAGGAAAAGGAGCTAAAAGCATGACAGAAGGGTATCCTGGCATGGCAGTAGGGAGGGCATAGGGTGTACAAGTCACTACATGATCATGTCTAGGAAGATATTTTCAACCAGCTGTAATCTGGTTCACCACGGAGAGCCATCAGACAGCCCAGGCTGAAGCCTGCAAGTGAGCCAGGAAGCAGAGTGTGCTTCAACCCCCATCTGTTGAGTGGATCTGTAGCCACTGTGGGAAGGCTTGCTGCTCGCACATTGGGCTCTTCTCTCACACCACTGCCAAGCACTGTTGACTGACTGACTTTGCTGCATTTCCTTTCATCTGTCAAGATGTTGGACAGCCACATAATAGTAATCTCCAAATTAATTCAAAGTCAGCAACCCACAAAAGTGTTCACATGAGCTTAAAAGGACAGAACAGACAAAGAGGTGGGGGACAAAAAAGCATTATATTTATTTTATAGCTGGTAAATGAAGGCATAAAAGGATTTAAGTGACTTGCTCACAGTCGCACAGGAAGTTTGTGGAAGAGCCAGAAACTGAGTCTTGTTCCATGGCCTAGCCCAATACTGTATTTGTAAGGACTATTTATGAGCCAAAGAATACCATTTCTTTTTTGGATTGTACATCACTTCAAAGAATAACATCTGGCTTTTGACTATCCCAGCTGAACTAAACCAGTTATATTAGACTGAGCTGAGTTAGAAGGTGCACAACAACCTGGTGACTGATGGCATGCAAAGGTAAAACAGGACTGAATTTCAGGCTCCTTTTTGAGGTAGTGGCATATAATGATATAAAATAGGATGAAATGTTGATTTTATCCTGTTTTTTTTTTTTAATCTTTAGAAATAGGATATGGAATTTCAAGTCTGGTCTCCCTGACTTTCCAGAGCCCTCAAATGTGGATTGTAAGCTGTCTCATTATTGGGTGGCAGGAGTGATGGATCCGCAATTAAAAAATGTCCTCCAAGTATTTAAAAAAACTTGAGTTAGAAAACAGTTAAGAGAAACAAATAAAAACACAGTGTTAGATGATTTGGATAAAAATAAAACTTCCCCTATTGACTAGTCAGGGTGTGTTCATCTCATGTCAAAGATCCTCAAGCTCGCCAGTTGTCCATAACTCGTCCAGGAAAAGTTTGAGAGATGACAACCAGTTTTGTAATGTTATGATAATAAGGAAAACAATGCCGTTTTCTGGAAAAAGAGACTCTTGAGTCTTCTTTCTAGGGTTCCAGGTCCTAACTAAGCTGGTTGAATGAGCTCAGTGAGCAAATTTTAGTTCCCCCACCACCATTTTGAAATGTGGGACACAATACACAAAACACTGTGGGCGTTTTAATTAGAGTGGCTCCCAAGAGCTGCTCTAATTAAAGTGCCTCCCCTCCAACCCTGGAGCACATGTATAGGTGCTCTCTATGTCCCTGCAGCAAATCAACACTGATCCCAACACCTGAGTATCCAGCACCTGAGTATCCTTAACAATCTCTTAAAAGTCACACTGAACTTTTCTGACAAGAGTAATGGTTAATGGGACTATTCCCATACATAAAGATAAGCACCAGCGTTTTTGCTAACTCTTAACAGAAACAGACTATCACTCACAACATGTCCCTACCACTTATGTGGAAGTTTTAAAGAGCACTGCTAAGAAACATGCTTTGTCTACCTGCTTCTGTCCCCTAGGCTCCCAAAACCCAAAACACGATAGCCAAGCCAATCTGCGAGTGCCCTGACCACTGCTCTCAAGCTCCCTTTTTCTAGCAGCTTTACCACCTCCTGTCTAAGTTTGGCATACCCAACAATAGTATCTCAAATCAAATCCTACTCCCACTACTGCCCACCCTATTGTCCCATGCTCATAACTTTCTGAAAACATTCTTCTAGCACTTAGGCTTCCATATATTGCTCTAAGCAACAGTTTTTGAAAAGCTTAAAGGTAATTTTTTAACCAATTTTGAACCTATGCAGAAGTGACACTTTTGTGAAGTATATAACAGCTTCCTCCATTGTTGGTCCACAGAGACTACGGACGTATCTCTGACACTAGCCAGTGAACTCAGGGGCTCATCCTGTACCTCTGAAGTGAGCAAGAGTCTGGCCATTCACTTCAGAACTGGGGCCTTAATTTGCGAGCTCAGGTGGTAGAGGTCTGTCTCTTGGTGCTGAAGGCGCTGGGTTCTCACCTTAGCATGAAAATTGCTAACTCCTAGGGCCTGACCTAAAAGCCACCAAGTCAATGAGCTTTGAATCAGACCTGTAAACCATAAGCCTAATCAAGGACTGCTTACTTTGGGCTGGTGCTGGGAGTATTTGCATGACAATGCCAGCAACCGTTAAAATGAAACAAACACATGCACATGCATGCACATAATTCTTCAGAGCACTAACTGAACCTCAAAAGAGAGAGAAAATCATGAACAACACCCTCTCCTCCGCCCCCCTGCAGACCCTAGGACATAGGATCTTTCCAGGATGTGTGGATTGTGTGCTAAATAAGAATCCAGACCTTGACACCCAAGTACAAACTTTCCTTCTAAGGTTTATTTCGTTTTGTGCAACTTACTCAATGAGTTACCCCATGATGTAGAATCTAGGTGACTTGAAGGAAAAAAAACCCCTGTTGTTGCCTTTCAGCTAACTGTCTGTCTGCCTCTCACTTTAAAGTGTTGTATTTTTTCCATCTTTTCCTGAATGTCTGGAAAATGCTTAGTAAGTATGGGTGCTGCTGTAAACACTTATAACAGCAGCAGCAGAGGACCAGATTCTGCCAATTGTACTCATGTTGAGTTTCAATAAAGTCAATGAACCAATAAAATCCTGCTAAGTGGTAGAAATATCCCAGTATTAGACAGACCCAGCCAGAAACAACAAGAATATATATCTAAATCTATAGATCTAGATATAAAAATAAAAGAGGAAGAAACCAAACTGATCCCTTGCCTAAAATGCCTTTCTAAAATTCTATATATATAATATATTATATATATGCTATATATATAATATATATATATGCTATATATATATATATATATATATGCTATTCACCAAGTAACAGTAACTACAGAAATCATAATGCTTGATTTTCTTGCCTCTTGATCTTATACAAAACATTTTAAAGATTGCATTTATGTAAGGGAAGGCAGATTTTTATATATTTGCGGCATTCTGTGAGTTATTTATTCTGTCCTTTGTGGTGAAAGTCCTTTTGAAAATTCAGAGTTGGTTTGAATCCAAATGTAATAGAACTATGAGGGCATCGCTTTAAAGAAATATTTACATATTTAGCTCTATTGGCCATTTATACTATTATTTAAAGGGGTCACAGAAAAGGGCAGTGCTTATTAAAACAGAGCGCGAGAGCAAGAGTGAGAGAGAGAGAGAGAGGTAAGAAACTCATAATGGGATTTTTCATGTGGAACGATCATCTTATCTAATACGTCTGAAAATGTAATCCATTACTACTAATTACCATGCTGGCATTGAAATACAGGATCACACTTCCTCCAGGTCCAGATAGGGGCCAAATCTCTCTCTTCATTGTTCTTTGAATCCCACCTAGACTCCCTCCCGTTCTATTTTTCCAAGAAGAAATTCAGGCCTTCGGACATTAGTGAAGAAGGGCCCAGGGTCTCCCTATCGTCCTAAAGCAGAAGCTAAACAATATTAGCCAATCATTTTTGATAGATGAAGCATGGAAATTAGTTCCAGAGTTTAACTGATAACTGAAACCACACAGTTACATTCCATTATGGCAGCCTTAATTGATGAGCTCATTAAGCCCATTATTAGAGAAATTGATTTCAAATAGGCACTTAAAGCTGGCTGGCAAAAGAAAAAGGTGAAGAGATACCGTACAATGCAAAGAAAGTAACTAAAATACATAATGAAGCAAGTAATTTTATAGGTTTGTTTAATGAAAGCCTCAAGAGCATATTAGTTGCTGTGTGGATTTTAAACACTCATTTTATGTACTAATAAAGCTCCTGTAGATCACGTCCATTATGGGAGTTCTGAATGCCTCCAATCTTTAATGCAGCTCTGCTACTAATTAATTAATTAACCCCAGCTGAAGCAATCAATTAGTCATGCAGAATCGACACTTTAAAGGTCTACCAGGTATTGTTGGGTAGCAGCAAAGAACTGTGAAGGCAACTTCTTTTTTTTTTTAATTATTATTGCTATTATTATTTTGCTTTAGCATAACGAAAAACAAATGGGACTAAAATTTAAAAGCCACGTAAGACACATAGTAGAAAGGGCAATTAACATTCTGACCTTAGATTATTTCAAGGGATAGAGCAAGAGAACTACATGGAGCGTTTAAAAGATGGTTTGAAATGACAAACACACAATACGTACAGTTAATTTTTGATGTATGCCATCTCAGACCAGGCATGCAGCTCGGCATGGGCTGCTGCAAGTTGTTGGTCAGTTGTATGAGAAAGTATGCACTAAGTATTATTAGGAGAATAATAAACTGCAAAAAGGGAAATCTTCCTTAGTTTATATTTTGTATTCTAGTTGGGTAGGGTGAATGGGGGGTGTGGTTATAAAAGCCTCTGAATTAACCCCATCAATACCATTTTGCATGTTCCTTTTGTTTCCCCTGGACTGTTAAAACGTGAAGCCTGTATCCAAAGGGCATCACATAGATGCCCCTTCATTAAACAAAGTACATCAGCCATGACCAATTAACCTCAGTTGTAATATGAGACTGCTTCCTGCTTGAACTTAAATGGAGTCCCCCACAATCCCCTCTCCAGCAGCAATTAGAGAAAAGCAAGAGAGATTTCTGGGTGGAGAGAGCTTTAGAAAGTCATTTTAAGCAAGGGATTGGTTTGCTTTCTTCCTTATTTTTCTCCTGCTCCCCTCTCTCTTTCTATCTTCATTATAATTGCTTAGCTTGAACTTAACTGGGTTGAGCTGTTTGCAGGCTGCCGTTGTGGAACCAAGGACTGTGCCGCAGTCAGTAGCATGAGTATGGCAGGGCCAGGGGGGCACCAGCCCTACGTGCCGATTTAAAGGGGGTATCAGCATAGCAACTCCTCGGGAGCCTATAAAGCATCAGCAGCTGAGAGCCCACGCCATAGCAGCAGCAGTGGCTTGACCCCTCACTCTCCCCTGCTCTCTGGTGCATGACATGATTCCTTCTCCGCTCAGTCCCCAGCTTTCACACACCTTAGGCCAGGGCACCAAAATCCTTAGTTATGCCTCTGGCCTTGGTGAAAGATATATCTGTGGTGTAGTGGTCAGCATAGCTGCCTTCCCAGGCAAGGCCCTGGTGAGATCTCATCTGAAATACCATGTGCAATTCTAGGTGGTCACCCATGTTCAAGAAAAAATCATTCAAAAAGAACTAGAACAAATAAGGGCTGCAAAGATATTAGAAGAATGGGGTGTTTCTCTTATGGAGAAGAAACTTAAAAACACAACTTTGCTGCCAACAGATGCGCCACTGAGAAACGTTCTGGCTACTCGTGCCCAAGCCCAGGTATTCTGCAGCATAGACAGCTTGAAGGGGAGACAGTACGGATGTGACATAACAGAATCAGGCTCACTTAGTCTAGCAAAAAGACGGCTGAGAGTTGATATGATTCTCTGTGTAAATCCAGCAAAGAGGTAAACAGCCAACTGAAAGAGCTATTTAAGCAACAGGACGGTATTGGCCTATGAACAAAGGGGTAGGAATGAAATAATATTTAAATAATATTCAGGGTGTTCAAGAAGAGATTTAGGAGAGTTGTTGGATTTCATCTGGTGCAGATTACTGGTGCCTTTGATTTAAGTGTCAACTCTACCAGTGCTGAGTTCCTCACTCTCTTAAGTTCACTGGGAGCTGAGGATGCTCAGCACTTTTCAGGAAGTGAAAAGAACCCTGCACCAGGATTAGGTCTTTATTGTATGTTATTTTTCTTCTTTTCAAATAGCACTTGGTAGATGGTGGTAATCAGCAGCATAGGGGTGCCCTGTGCACAAGGCCAGAGGTGATCTGCGGTTGCTGCCACAATTACAATTGTAATTGTGTGGCTACTCTCTGGAGCAGTCTTTTATTGGCCCCCTTTCAAGTTGGCACCCGGGGAGGTTCAAGAGCTCCTAGTGCCAGTGATGCACTGACACGACACTTGCTACGGTATTGGTGGTAATGAGAGTCTTCTTTGCTTCCTTTGGATCAGTATTTCATCTTTTTTTCAATGAAGATTAGAGAGAGTGTGATGAAGTGTAGTTGCCTACACTTTAGAGATGCCTCCACTTCCTGAAATTCATTCAAGATAGATGATATTTTCTGGAAGAACATTTCTAAGAGACCAACAAAGAAGGACCAAGAAAACATGTGTGTACAGATGTGCAGATTATTATGGCAAGAGCAGCTTCCAGGTGCTGAAAACAAACAAATCTCTAACCCATCACATAGGAAATAGAAGAATCATACAGCAAAAAAGCTAGACTTGACAATATCAACAACTTTTGCCATGCAATTGTGACACTGCTGCTCCAAAATACTCTCCATTTTTGTGTATGGAACTTCCAATGAAAAATGTTGCCATTTGCTTTGCCAAAACTTTGCCTCTAAATAATTTTTACAAAGATAAATTTACGTTTTGAATATCTTTAATGTTGTGATGTTAGTACCACAATGCTCTAGGACAGCGGTTCCCAAATGTGGTGCCCGCAGGCACCATGTCACCCCCCCAAGATTTATTCAGATGCCCGCATTAATTTTCACAATCAGTAAAAATCATTATTCCAACAAAAATGCTGTCACTGCTGACTGAACTCAGGCCGCCAAAATGAGACTAAGTCAGTCTGACTAAAGCAGTGATGGAGTAGTGCTTACTACTCCCTCCCCAAATTAAACTCTGTGCATGTGCATATCCAGGATTCTAAAATCTAGACTTTAATATTCATATTGGTGCCTGCTGCTTTTTCTTTTAAATTTGAATGTGCCCTTGGCACATAAACGTTGGGAACCCCTGCTCTAGCAGATATGCAAAAGGCAAGAATTCTTGTGGGTAATATCTTTTATTGGACCCACTACATGGTTGGTATAGAAATGGGCAAGCTTTAGGGTATCACAGTGAGGTCTTGGGGAAGGGAACTGTGACCCTGAAAGCTTGCCTGTGTCTGTATGAGAGATATCATCAACAAGGATTCTTGCCTCTTTTCAGCAAAAGCCACTACTGATTTTAAATAAGGGGCCCTTTTCATTTGTAAAGTGTCCATATTTCTATGCTCCAACAAGAAACTGGGTCTAAGATGTACATACAATACTCTTTAAAATAAGACCTGAAAAAGAATGCATTGCATTCAGAACTTTATCTAAATCCATCCAGGCCTTATTAGACAGTTGGTCTAATAAAAGGGATGACCCACAAAATTCCTTGCCTCTTGAATACTTTCTGAACCATTATGGCTACAATGTCATTCCACCACTACGTAATGCTCTAAATATAGACGTGAAATATCAGGTAAAAAGAATGAAGGGCTGCTTGTGGGAAGGGGAAGTGAAAAGAAGGCAAGGGTTACCATAATAAGGTTAAAGACTTGGTTACATTCATTATCTTTATGTCTTGCTGGTACCTTGGGGGAGCAGCACAAAAGAAGCTAGGTTTGCAAATAAATTAGAGATAATAGAACATGAAAACACAGATGATGAGCAGGAAGAGGACTAATGGGTAAGTCTTAGGAGTCAAGTTAAGGACCCTTTATAGAAGGTTGATATGGGCTCATTGACAGCCATGAATTCAGAGAGAGATTCAGGGATGTGAACCCAAAGAGATCAGAACTGATGGAAATATTCACCTGAACCCAATGACATGAAACTCCTGAGTACCTTCCAGATCTACAAACTTAAGGTACTGTAGCCACAAGCTGCCAATAGCTGTCTATCTGTGTTGGAAGAGGTGATATATTGCTGTAAACACAGAAGACTCAAGCCAAGAGGCAGCGAGCTTGACTCTGATCTTTTAGGCTAAGTACAGACAGTCAAAAAGCCCAAATGGAATTGATTCAATCTACATGGGTTTCTCTAAGCGCAGTAGACTGAACTGATACCAAACATAACATGTTTAGTCTTCAGTTGGGAAAATCAGGCAGAAGCCTGCACTGGACTTGGCCAAAAGGTAGGCGGCATTAAAGCACACCTCCCAGTCTGCTGGCCAGCGAGGCCATCTGTGATTGGCTGGCTAGAACATGCACCCAACTGCATGCTGTCCCCTGCAGGTGGGGAAAATGGTACCCTTCCCCAGCCAGCCCTGAGCAGAGCATCTGCCCATGTAGTAGGTTTCCCCCAGCCATCCTAGGACCTCCCCAAGCCCTGGTCTGCCCAGCTGCAGGGAAGTAGTGATTTCCCCTACATGCGGCTGAGCCAGCGTATCACTGATGCACAGGGGGAGGAGAAGCTCCCTCACCCTGGCCTTGGTCCCCTCCGGGGTTTCCTTGCTCCCACCCAGCCAGGCAGGCTCTATAGAAAGAAGGATCGGGCCCTGCTGCCTGGCACAAGTCCTCGGGCCTGCCCGCTGCATCCTCCCAGCTGCCACTGTGCCAGGCTCCAGCAGGATGTGCCAGGCAGCCCAAGGACCTTGCGCCAGAGGGCAGGGATGGGGGCACTCTATAAAAGTCAGGATCAGGCCCTGCCACCAGGCACAAGATCCCAGGGCCACCTAGTGCATTGCCCAGAGCCCGGCACCAGTGGCAGCTGGCAGGACGCATAGCAGCAGGGCTGGGCTATGCTGTGCTGCAGGGAGGTAGGGGGTGGAACTTGCCCCCCTCCCCCCACCACAGCCCCCTCAAGGCAGACCCCAGTGGAGGGCCCAGGGTTGGGACAGGGGTCCATTCCTGCCCCTTCCCACTGCGGTGCCTGACAGGTGGGGCTAGCAGGTCACCAATGAGCCTCTAGCTGGGCCAAGCTGGACTGGGCTGGGCTGGGCTGGGCTGGGCTGGGCTAGAGGCTTGCAGGGGTGCAGGAAGACCCTGCAATGGCCCTCCTCATAGCAGACCCCAGAAGGAGGGCCAGGGAGGCATTTCCACCTGTCCCAGCTGCCCCTAGCACCTGACAGGTGGGGTGGGCAGGGGGCAGGGCTCCAGTGAACCCCAAGCAGGGCCATGCTGAATTGGGGGGGAAGCCCCTCTGCTGCAGACCCCCCACCAGCAGACCCCAGCAGGGAGGGTCCAGGGCAGGGGTCTGTTCCCCCCTGCCCACCCCCAGCACTGGGGTCTAGTTTCTGAAGAAAGCCCTGAAATTGGAGACACACACTGACACCTCTCAGCATTAGCTAGTATACCACATGCCTAGGGTCCATGGGACCGGGGTCCGTGCTGTAGGAGATATGG
>NW_005842081.1:67837-109462 GCF_000455745.1 Alligator sinensis | reverse complement strand
GGGCAGGGCAGGGGAAGCCAGGCAGACCCTGCTGTACCTGCAGTCTCTGCTGGAGCTCGGGTCAGGGAGCAGGGGGGTGGGGCCAACTCTGCTCTCTGGAGCAGAGAGCCCAGCCCAGAGAGCATGCCGGGATGCCGGGGGAGTCTGGTTTAACTTAAACCAGGAAGGGGTCTGGAACAGATGTTACATAAACTGGTTTAACCCAGATCAATTAAGTCTGATACTACATTCAACCAGGTTTATCTTAAACCAGTTTCGGCCATTTTGAAACTAGTTTATGTGCACTGAACTTACATTCTGTTACAGGTTTAAACCAGTTTCTGATCACTTAAACCGGTTTATGTGTAATGTCTATCCCTAGCCAGGCTGCTTGCTCGCTTGCCAGAACTGAGCCCAATCCTGGCTCCGTAAGTGCTGTGCTGGAGCCATGAGCTGTGTTCCAGCATGCCTGTCTGCAAAGGCTTAGGGGACTGTAACCTAACCTGAGTTGGGACGGGATCTGGGGCAGAAGTTCCATAGACTGCTTTAAACTAAATCAGTTAAGTCTGATACTACATCCAACCAGGTTTATCTTAAACTGTTTTTGGCTATTTTGAAGTGGTTTATGTGCACCGAACTTCTTTTCTGTTATAGGTCTGAACTAGTTTCTGATCACTTATCCTGGTTTATGTGTAATTTCTGTCCCTAGCCTTAGGATTTATACCCAACTCTGATTTCTTATGAGAAACTGTGATAAGAATTACCTCTAAGGAACACCAAACACCAAACAAAACAAGAACAGCAGTAGGTCCTGCCCTGTCAGCTTCTAGGACCAAATCTTGCTCTCAGCACACAAGTTGAATAACCACTACTTGAAACACTGCGGGCACATCTACACGCGACACTACTGCACAGTGATTACTGCACATCTATTTAGTACTTGTATAAACAAATACTAAATAAATGCACAGTAACCTGAGTTGCTGCACAGTAGTGCTGACAAACGCCTTTTTTGTGAAGATGCTTCCCAGTAGCCTAATACTACTGTGCAATAGTGTCGCATCATGCTTTTTGCCATGCAGTGCTACTGTGGAATAGTACTGGGCTACTGAGCAGTCAGCATCTCATGTAGACACACCTTGCATCTCCTCCATTTAAAAAAAAATATCTTTACCATCTCTCCCACTTTCTGAAAACTGATCCACTTCTAATTCCTTATTTAACACATTGCAGAGTAGTATTACTATCACAGCTTGAAAGGAGTGATTTAAAGTCAAATAATATAACAGGGAGGGAATCACAGACCACAGTCCTGCATTCACGTAATTACCCTTTATTACTCTCTTTGGGCAGGGAACAAGGAGATGTCTGAGCATCTCAAGAGACTGATCCTATGTCTATAATGGGGGCACTAATATCCCCAGAAAGGGTTATAGAATTGCTCCTATACTTTAGTTGGGTAACTCAGAGCTGGTCATGAGCTGCACTTCGGTCATCCACTAGGTGAAAGAGACTTCTACCCAAGATGATGTGTAAATATGTACATTGCTGCTAGGTCTGTATGGCTTGTGTCAGTATGATCTCACAAGGAGCACCTATAGAAGTGCCTCGGAAGAAAATTAATAAATAAATCTTAGGATGGAGCTGGCATTCATCCATGAAGATTTAGAAACCTAATTTATAAACATTTAGTAAATATGAATTAATTCTGACATGGTGGATTCTGTGCTGAATTAAGAAATCAGACTTCCAGCCTATAATGCACTTGGACAACAGGTAAATTAGTCCTTCATTAAATAACCATGAAGGAAAATGCATAATCTGCAGCAATGCTCAGAGGAAAAATTATGCTTATTTAAAATAAAAACAGTATTGCTAGCAAATTCATGGAAAGCCTTTTTTGGTGGGGGATGGTTTTTGGGGGTTTTTTAATTTTAAAAAAGGAAAAAAAACCCCAGTGTTATGGCCTCTATCACAAGATTCCCAGTTGAGCATATTAACTAAAAACCTAGGGTTTAATTGAAAATGGAAGGTGGACAAACTGTGAATCTCATTGCAGTCATTTGTCTCTGTACCGCTTGTTTGCGAACAGCAGGCAAAGAGTGCACACTTTTTAGATCTGATTAATGCTAACGAAAGCTGTGATTAAAACATCCTTGGATTCTTCTGTCACAAAGCACAATTTCAAATTGTGAATTATCCTTCAAAACAGCACGAGTGGTGCTGTCGGACATTAGCATAGCAAGAAACCTTATTTACACAAGCACAAATGTAGTGTAAATTGGTCTTTAAGTGGGTTTTAAGTGGCAATCACTTGGTAGGTGTTTTCAGAACTGCAAAATAAAAAAAAATAGTTATAGTGCAATATTTTACAAATGAATACTTTTAATGGGCCTATTTTCAAGTGAATTGACTATTAAAACAATGAAGGCAGAAAATGACAACAGTTATTTAATCTGGGATGCAGTATAAATACTGGAACATTTTTGAATTGTTCAGCATCTTGTAGCAGAAAGTATTTGTGAAAGTCAAGGCAGTCGTTATTAATCCTATGAACTCCCTGAGCTGCCGTTTTCTTTATACTGCATGCAGCCATACGTGCTGGGCAAATATGCATTTGAAGAGAAGCTGGATTTCAAACTTGGTAGGTTTTTTTCATTTGTCATATACTATGGAATAGACTGGCTTATTAGACACTGTGCAGTGTGGTCCTGATCCTCTTTCCATCAGCATTACTGGTAAAACAACAAAGTTTAGATGCATTTGTCTCGAGTCTTGTTTCGTCTGCATCTGAACTATCTGAGGACCCTGTCACCTTATCTATTTGTAAAATGCCAACCGCACCTTTTCCACTCAATAAATATGTATTGTGCTGTTCATTAGGAAGTAATGAACACCAAATTATTTTGCTTATTGGTTGCTATTTTTATGTGGTTGTGTTAGAAGTGTGCCCTAGAGAGGCCAGTCTAAATCCTGACCCCACTCAGCTAGGTGCTGTACAAATATATAGTACGAGAAGGTCCTTGTGTTGAAAAGTTTACACCAAATACTCTATTATCCATATGCTCAATACACATCTGCAAGTCTATTTTTATGTCATGCTCCTCACTGTGTTATGTAAACAGCAAATATTTATACACTAACATGCTTCTCCCTTATACAAGAGGGCCTATTTGACTTACACAGCAATAATACTTTGCATGTGATTTTTAGCATTATGATTATTAAGTCATGTCCCATTTAGGTGCATATGTCCCTTGTGCTAGCAACTTGCTCAAAGGCAAATTTCTACCTACCATACCAGGGCAAAAGTTGTCTCATTAACATAAGGGAAGGCTCCCAAGAGCCTCCCTTAGCTCATAGAAATAACCATGCAGCACAATGGCTCCAATGTAAATGTATCCCCTTTTTCCCACTGCCAGCAGCAAGAGGGAAGAACTGTCTGTTTAGTGCATAAAGAATGCAAGAATTTTATAAGCCACCATGGCCATAGTATGCCGCACTCCAGTTATTCTGAAACAAAATGGCCCACAAATGACTGTGTGAAGCCTTAGAGAGGAAGGATGGTTTCGTGGCCCTGTCTAGGCCCTTGAAGATCTGCTTTCAATTCCCAGCGTTGCTGCAAACATCCTGTGTGATACTGGGAAAGTCACTAAAGCTATCACACTGCAATCCAGGGGTGTGATTACAATTCGTGTAGAAATACCGAAGGTAGCCTTAGTGTAGCTGGCTGGGTACCAAGAGCAGCTGAGACCTGTAACAAGGGTGGCATAACCTACCTAGGACTCAAGAAAAGAACTCAGCAGATGAAGCTCACATCACCACAGCTGTACTGCTATCAATACCCAAGCTAGTTAGTTTACCATCAGCTTGCATATGTTGACACTAGCTGCAAGGCATTGATATGACTTAAGTCACTATGCCCCTCAGTTCTCCATCTGTAAAATGGGGATAATGGTTTTACTTTGCATCAAGGGGGAGTTGTGAGAAGAGGCATACTGAAGATCATGAGGTGTGCACATACTGTGGTATGGGGACTGCACACATACCCTAACAGAAGCAGAACTTGCTGTAATTTAAAGCAGCCACATGAATTGTTCAAAGCTTTTCTGCAGGCTGGGCACGATCCAATCAGGGTTGTATTCTCTGGCATTTCAAAACCAATGATGGTGGATGCCAGAGTGGGTATGATTAGGGATAGATCACTCCAGATATAACCCGTCCATATAGTCTCCCTCTAAAGCATCCACTCCTGTTGCTGTTGGAGATGGGATACTGGACTAGTATGGCACTTATATTCTTATATTCCCAAAAGCATAAGGGTGGGCTGCATCTCTTGAAATGACACTCAGAAATGATCAAGCTAAATAGGAAGGGAAAAGGCAGACACTACCTTCTGAAGCCTGTAGGGCCTAACCAGGTTGAAATATTTTAGAAACCAGCCTGATGACACATTAAACTATTCTTGTCATTGCCCTTCCAGCTCATCTGATAGACACTAATGGCACACCTGTTTAGCATGATTATTGTTTTCATTTTTTAAATGTACTCCCTTTCTCAGTTAGTTACACACAACTTCATTATTCGTATCTCTTTGGAAAATCACAGCCTCCAGACTGACATATGAGACACCTCAAGACAGCTGAAAAGCATTTCATTATGTGAATACATCACACATACTGGTAACACAAATTGCAGTAACAATTCTTAATGCAACTAATAATGTGTTAAAAGTCTCTGCTGTTTTGTGGTTATCTGACTTGTTATAAGATACCAAGATGGGGTTTAATCACTTCTCAATTGTAAGTTTTAACAGATTTAGTCTTCATTAAAAATATATATATTCTTTGGTTATGCATTTTTTTCTGAGCCCCCCTGCATTTATAAAGCAAAGTGAAAAGTGCTGTTGAATTACGTAGTTCAAAATTATCTCTTAACTGCACAGAATATAGATTGCAATGCACTTTCCTAATCATTGACAGCTATGGGTGTTTATGTTATAGAAAAAAAAAGAAAAAAGAAAAAAAAGAAAAAAAAAATCTAGAGTAGATTTTTCTTGATGTCCACATTGGCTAAAAGCTGTTGTCATTTGTTACATAGGCACAGGCAACAGAATAAATCTACCTCTAAGGAATAACCATTTCAACATCCTAGAGAACACTTATCCAATAGTACCCATCTAGCTGTTAAAACACAGGCCTGTACGCTATCAGCTTATCATTTTCTAAATTTTTTTATCATAGCTCCCAGCATAGGCGTCAGCATCCCCCGGCATACCCATTAGAGCATGCAACACAAACACATTTTGCTTGGCACATGTGCCTCAGGGCAGACAGTGGGAAATGGGCTCAGGCTGCACTGCCATAACAAGGATTGGGCACCTTGTAGCTCCCCCACTGTCTACCCAGAGGCATGCATGCACCCACCCCTGGAAACAAGCCAGGCTGGGGCTCTGCAGACCGTGGTACAGCTGCTTGCAGCCTCCCCACCACCTGCTGCAAAGCAGCCCAAGATGTATGGCGGGTGACACGGGCCTGCCCAAAGCCCAGGCCAGCTACAGCAAGTGGCTGGGAGGTGCAAGTGGCTGCACCAGGGTCTGCAGAGCCCCAGCCCAGCTCGTTGCCAGCAGTGGGTGCACGTGCACCTCTGGGTGGACAGCAGGGAAAGGGCTGGGACTGCAGTGCCACGATAAGGATTAGGCCCCTCGTGACTCCCCTGCCATCTACCCCTGGCACACCTACATCTTCCAAGAGATTGTGGGTGTCTTTGGCACTCTGCCCAAAACAGGTTGCCAACTCCTGTTCTAGCATATTGTATCTAAACCAAAGGCGTCAAACTCATTTTGAGGAAGGAACAAAATCTAGTTTAAATTGTGTTCTAAGGGTCAGAGTAGAGCCACATATCCTACCTCATTTAAAGCAGATCTTCCATGGATATCAAAGGGAGGTCTGCACAAACATCACAGAAAGAACATGGCCTTTATATAGCACCTAAGTTTTCAGTTACTGGATGAGATGTTCAAAGTCACTTAAGTGACTTAGGAGCACAAAGGCAACCCATAAATTTGTCAAGTATTTTTTAAAACCCTACCCATTACCAGTTTGTATTATTCACTACTTTATTTAGTGCAATTCTCTTTTGAGGGGTCTGGGGGCAGGGAATGGATTATCCTCTTTGAAGAGCTGTGCGACCATTTTCCATCTGGAGAAGAGTCATTGGAAGCAAACATTTACAAGGAGCAAATAAGGAAGGAGGGGAGGGGAGCATTCCCAGACTGGACCTTAGTCAAAGCCATCAAGTTTCAGCCCAGTACCTGAAGCCAAGGATGAGCAGAACAGTTGTCAAGACCCCCTCTAGCTGCCCGTACTATGAGGAACTGCACCCAAGAATACGTGATGGAGAATGTTTTAGAAAGCATCGCAGACAAGATGATATGCATCCAGATAAGCACAGCAACAGAGGCTGGCCAGAAGGAGAAATGTGCCAAAGGCTGCATGAGACAGCAGATTTGGGGATTTAACAAAAACCCTTTGGATGTCTGAAAAACGCTGTGCCAATAAATACGTTGTGCTGACTCTTCTTAACCACCACCAATGTGCCTAGTATCGCTGCTGGATTCAAGAGATGACATCCCCCAATGAAGTAAGGAGTTGACACCTAATGACTTGTTCTTGCATGGGATCTGCAGAGACAACAAGCTGCTAAAAATGGACTTGGATCCTGTTTTCAAGGTTTTCTTTCCAATTAAAAGGACTACATAGTCTCCTCGGGGAAAAAAAAAAAGAACACTTTTATTCTGCATAAATCTTAGGACAGCACACAGGCTGAAAAATGACCTCAAATGGGCCACACCTAGCTTGAATGAGTTACTTGACACCAATCCTAAGCAACCATGTTGTAGCTACCAGAAGGTCCATTCTGGGGGTCCTTCTACACATGCGGGTAAGGGTGTGACGAGATCTAACACATAATCCACACAACTGCGCCTCCTGCCATGCCACATGTGCAGACGGCGTGCTTGTGCAGATTGTGCATTATATCCCATTACATCTTATTGTCAGTGGCAGGGGAAGCCCAGTCCTGAGCTCCCCCTGCACCAGCAAGAAACATGCTTCTTCCTGACATCAATACAGAGGCAAAAAGCTCGGTACAAATCTGGGGTCTTCCACAAAGGTACCCTTTTCTAGTCAGAAGTCTGGCATGAAATTCCTTTCTGCAGATCAGGTATTATTGCATATGGGATAAGGAAAAATATATTCAAACAGCCATACCATGTTGAAGTAGGAAGATGAGTTCCCTCAAATGTTACCCATCTCCTACAACAGGGACCTCTCCCACACACCACACTACTATAAGTCAAACCCAACAGGTATTAATCCTGCTCTTTTGTCGCCTGGGACCTAAGCCTGACATGCTTCTTTGACATCTTCACCCTCCATCTCACCCTTAGGAGCACATTTCAGGGTAACCTTACATGTTTATCAAGCCTCGTGGGTAAATTAAAAGGTAGGGTAAAGTAGATAATGGCCCAGAAAGCCTACTCAAAAATCAATGGCTCAGCAGAGCCGCTCTGCCACTGGGAAGAGGATTCTCACTAGTGTCAGCCCATTTCCTAGCAACAAATGACCCTTGCTTGGTCTCCTTGTCAGCAGTCATAACTGAGAAGCCAAGGAGCAAATAAGCCAGAAGATGGAACCATAGAAGTGTGCTGCGCAAACCGGGGCCGAGGCAGCTGGGTAGGGCAAAACGCATGACACTGTGCTACTGTCCAGGGTCGGTCCGCACTGTGCATAAGTAAAAGACTTCCACTTCCAAGTTTGTCTATCAATCACATTACACAAACATTACATTCCCTTAAAAAATAAAAAAATAAAAACTCAATGCCTGAGTTATACACTCCTCAATGATAATAGTAATGGAAACATTTATATACACCTGTAATGGGATTGCTGCAGTAATCCTACACTGTTTATAGTACTGATATTTTAAATAATACAGTCTAGATATTTTCCGTTTCCCTTTTTCTCACACTGCTGTACACACTTTACATCCTTTCAGTGACAAACACTGAGAAAAGTGCACCAATAAATTATTTCTTCATTGAATCCTTTAGCAGAGAAAAAACCTATGCATGCACACACCAGTTTGATACTGGATAGTTAATCAGTTGCATTATTATTACCACCCACCTCATCCTGTTAAAAAGCTAGATTTTTCTACCATTTGTGCTGCTTTTAATCCATAGGAAGTCAATTTTCCACTCATATATTAGTTTATTTTATATTTTCAAATTGATTCTACTATACATTGATTTCCTGTTGTGTGTATTGTATCCTGAGCTAGGATTATACGTTTAGTAGAAGTGGATATTCCTGCCACATAAAGGTTGCTTCAGCTCTATAGGACCCTTATCTTGAAAAGGGAGAGTCCAATTTTATTGAAACAGCTAAAATCCCACTTAATTGAATTTTTTTTTTCTAAGATGTACAAGCTTAGAGACTTTTGGTTTCCAATTCAACTTCAGCTTCGCGGTGTTTAAATTTCCAAACCTATAAAGACCTTTATGAAAAAGAACTTACAAATATTGTATTTCTGATATGGTGAATTACTGTAGAAGCTCAAGGTAAGAAGCAGTGAAATATCAATACTTTGTAGAACATCTTTTGATCATGCTGGCTTTTCATGGCCTGTTTAACACATTCCTATGGAAAAAGATCATGTTTGAACCTACATTTTACAATGTTAGAGCCTTGAAATGCAACAGCGGAGAATTAAAGCCGCGCACTGGAACAGAAAGGAACATGCTACCTGACAATACCCAGTGCAAGGAGGTGAGCCAACTCAAAGTCCCAGAATCAGGGTGAAAGCTTTGGCCCCAGTGAAGTCAATGTGAGCTCTGCTGTTGAGGTCAAGCCTTCACCTTCCACTTCTAACGCAATGTTGCCCAGGGGTGCGCTACTGTTCAGATGATATTCATTTTTAAGACAACTCCACAATTCTTTGGAAAAAATGTTCTAGACATTTATTAGTTTCCTGCGGCCTACTAGGGCTGCACGGTGGTGTAGACACCAAGATGTTTGCTGCAGAGCTCATTAGGCAACTGTGCAGCAAACATCAGGTGTAGATGCGCCCAGAGTGCACAAGGGTCACAGAATCTGGCCCAAGTTTTCCCGTCTGTGTTTAGAGTTATATAAAAGAGGGTACAGCCCCGAACCTGCTAATTTCATAAACACAGGCTAGATAACTGCCTTGGAGGATAAAATGTAATCCTCCTTTGTGCTGATGAACTATGGGACAAGAGGGCGTCGAGACTCTTCCACCTCCCCAGTGCCCAAGCAACACGGCAGGATCGTTCCATTGGGATTGAGAGAAAACTGGGAGAGAGGACCAGTTACAGAGGGTGTGATCTGTAGTTACCTTACTCCTGGCCTGACTTGCATAAAGCTGCAGTTAACAGTAAGTGCCAACAGTAGGAGCACCATAGGAAGACCCTCAGCTCATCCATCTCAGCACCCTGTGGTCTGGCCAGAGCCTTTCTGAAAAGGATTCACTGACCAGTCTCTGTTCCCCTTTCCTGCAGAATCCCTACAGCCACTGGGTTTAGCTCCTTAATTTTCCCTATAAATAACTATTTTACCTTTCTAAGAAAGGAGACAAGTACAGTACCCCAGAGATTTCTCATTCTCTTAGGGTAATTTTCTCATTTCCTTCTTTGACCAGGTGACACATCACCTGAACAAGGGATAAGAGGTTGATATCACATATTTGGATTTCAAACAAACCTTTGACTTGGTCTCCCATGATGTCCTCATAGTAAAACTGGGGAACTGCAACCTCAGCAACCTTACAGTCTAATGGTTGGGGAACTGGCTCTGTGGTCAGACCCAGAGAGTGACAGTCGATAGAACTATGTCAATATGGCACACGGTGACCAGTGGCATCCCCCAGGGCTCAGTACTCAGACTGGTACTCTTTAATATAGTCATAAATGATCTGGATTCAGGTGTCAAAAGTGGACTGGCTAAGTTTGCAGATGACACCAAATTATGGGGAAGCGCAGTCACACTAGAGGATAGGGTGGCGATTCAGGCTGACCTGGACAGGTTTGCAAGGTGGACAGATCAAAACCTGATGACATTCAACAGAGAGAAATGCAAGATGCTCCACCTGGGGAGAAAGAACCCACATCATACTTATAGGCTCAGCAGTGCTACGCTCACTAGCATCACGACCGAAAGAGACTTGGGGGTCGTGATTGGCCAAAAGATGAACATGAGCCACCAATGCAATGCTGCAGCCAGCAAAGCAAATAGCACTCTGGTTTGCATCTACTGATGCATCTCAAGCAAGACCCAACAAGTCATCTTCCCACTTTACTTAGCCTTAATGAGGCTGCAGCTATTTTCAGTTGAATTGACTAATAAAACAATGAAGGCCTCCCATCCAATTCTGGGCTCCATGCTTTAGAAAAGATGCGGAGAAGCTTGACAGAGTCCAGAGGAGTGCCACATATATGGTTAGAGGTCAAGAGAGCAGCCTTATGAAGAGAGCCTGAGAGAGATGGGACCCTTCAGCCTGGAGAAGAGAAGGCTCAGGGGGGTCTTGGTGGCAACCTATAAATATATAAGGGGTGTGCATCAGTAACTGGGAAAATATCTGTTCACCAGGGCACCCCATGGGAAGACAAGCTCTAATGGTCACAAATTGCTGGAAGACCATTTTAGACTGGACCTAAGGAAAAAACTTCATTACCATCCGAATCTCCAGAGTCTGGAATAGACTCCCCCAGGTGCAAGCACCTACTTTGGACACCTTCAAGAAATGCCTGGATGCTTATCGTCCTGGGGTGATCTGACCCCAGCTGACTTTCTGCCCTTGGGGCAGGGGGCTGGACCCGACAATCTCGCGAGGTCCCTTGCAGCCCTAACGTCTATGAAATCTATGAAATTTAGGAGTTCTGCTCCCATGGGAGTCTAGGGAAGTTTTGCCACAGATGACAAAAAGAAAAAAGCAGGGACATCTGTGATTAAACATGGCATGGCATGCTCCGAGTACAGCATATTTCAGTTCAGCATATAGATTCCAGTCCGCTCATTTGGCTATTCTGGGAGGTCTGCCCATTTTCTGCCTCTCTCAGACATTTTATGCTTTCTCGCTTTACCGCCAGCAGTCGGTCCTTCCATCAGCTGGTTCCTCTGCTCCAGGCACATACTCTTGGCTCAACAGCCTCTCTCCTTGTCAGCCATGTTTTGCCTTCTTCATCTTT
Source organism: Alligator sinensis (assembly GCF_000455745.1). NCBI lineage: Eukaryota > Metazoa > Chordata > Crocodylia > Alligatoridae > Alligator > Alligator sinensis. The sequence goes on along the minus strand of NW_005842081.1, from coordinate 98,217 downwards.
TCCCTCTTCTGGTCTCTGCATCCAAATTCAAATCTTCCTCTTGCCTTCCCACCTCTCCATCTGCTTCTAAAATGTCTTCCTCTCTTCATCATTACGTTCCCACTCATTTCAACCCCACTTCCTTGAATTATTAAAACAAAAATAAAACCATCAGAAACCCATCCAACTATTGGAGTAGCCTTGTGACCATCTTATTCCCTCCTCGCTCACAATCCATTCTTACAGTATTTATTTCCCTTGCATACACCTTTATTATTATTCGGATTGTGCACTCTGGACCGGGGACCATCATTTCTAACATGTGCAATGACCATCACCTTCCAGACACTCCCATGCTGTTAATTAGGAGTCACAGTGATAACACCGAGGGGTATATTTTATTTTCAGTGTGCCTTACACATGGGTAGGGAAGATATCGGAACTTAATAGAAATTATTTTCTCTTTCCAGATGCATGTTTCTGCAGAAGCAGGATTTTTCTTAAATGAATTTGTACCTTCTCATATAAGAGAGGCTTCCCCTCACTCTCCCCTAAATGCCAGGCAAATAAAAAAAAAATCCCTAAATCTGCTCCAATGTAGAACGTCTCTTTTAAAAATGTCACAGTGTTCATTTTCAGCATTCCCTCCTGCATGGTTATCTTATTGCTCTTTACATTTGCTACCTTGTTAAGCCCCCATTGTGGTAAATAAAACATGAAGAGAAATAGAGAAAAATGTAAGGCGTTTATTTACTCTCATTTTTTGGATATATTTCTCTAGATGAATGCTTCTCCCTTTAATGAAACCCTTGACTGCTCCAGTGGTGAATGTGATTTAAGTACAGTGGAGACAGCTATGATTCACAAACCCTGTTCTACTCCAGCACTGACCGTTATCTGATGCCTCTTCATGCACAGTTGCCCAAATGACAGTTTAATGGCTCACTGTAAAGGCTAGTTATTTTGTATCTCTATCCAGCGAAAATGGCTAATGGTGATAAGGAAAGGAAAAAACAAAGCAATTGTTCAGATCTTCAGACTCATCCAAGCTACTTAGCACGTGCTGAGAGGCTTCAATTAATTATTTCTTCAGTCCAGTGAAGCACTCCAAAATGATTTTAAAACTCACCAGCTGCACTAAGAGTCTATGTTAACAGGGTGCATGAAACTGAAATTGCACATAAGCAGAACTAACAGATTTTTATTAGGGGATATGCCAGTCGTACCTAGATTTAGCCAAATAAACAACCTGCAAATATCTCAGCCTGATAAAAACTTTATGGGGAGGGGTATTGGGAGGAATGAAGAGAAAAGCGTCGGAGGAAAATGTGAGAAAATTGCTTGGGACATCTATTCCAGGAGACAAAGAGATTAGTGTCATCATTAGGATGTTCCCTCTGAATTGTGTTTGCGCGCACATCTACGTTTCTGCAGAATTAGAAATGAACAGAGAGCAACACATCTGAGGAGAGAATTAACATCTCTAGAAAGGCCCCAGTTTAGCACATTATTTGAACACACCTAATTTTAAGCATGCGAATAGTCCTCTGAAGACTCTTCTCTGTGCTGGCGCAGTGCTTTACACAATGGCGTCCCAATTTGAAATAGGGCCTTTGGGAACTGCCACCGTCTAGAAAATGACTGCTGCCACTGACGTCAAACAGGCTACTCATGTGCCTAATGTTAGACATGCTTGTACCTGGCTGAACCAGGGACTAAATTAAAGGAAATCAGTAACCATAAGAGTAACTGCTATGACATAGTTGTAGTCAGGACCTGTTTCTGGCCTATGTCTAGGCAACCCATGACTGTGCGTGATAACGTAAGTAAGTATTCTCATGGGTTTAACTGAATCATAAGGGTGTGAAAATGTTTAGCCAAATTTATAATGAATATTATTGACAATGAACTCTTTGGCAGGTATACATTGCATCACCTGTTACCACTAAGATATATACTTTATGCCCCAAAGTGTCCAGTCTGAGTTTAAGTCTGACAAGAGTCTCTCTTGAATAACAAATACAAACAAATAAGACATCAGCGTTATATTCATGATGGTGTCGAGGTGCAGTTAGGCTATCGTAAGTGTAATTTACCCTAGCTGGAAATGTCTAGGCTTCTGAATATCAGGGCTGACAATAAAGCTAAACATTCTCCCCTTCCATTCAGTACCAGACATGGGAGGCGCTGTTCCTCTGGGAAAAGAATTTGGTCAATAATTTGTTTCTTCTATTGCTTAAATATAAGCAATAGATGGTGGGGTGGGCAGGGGACATCTTGCCTGGGTGGCGTGCGGCTAGCAGTGGCAAGGAGCTTCCCCACCCAGCCCCACTCTGCTCTGCCACACTGGGTCCCACCCGCTGGACTGCGGAGGCCCTGGGGGAGGGCAGCAGGGTGGGGAGCCCGAGCCCTCAGCAAGCAGCCTGCACCCACTCCCACCCCTGCCCCACGCACAGATCTGAGAGGCACGGGCACCCCATGTCTCCACTAGGAGTATGTGCAGCAGCAGGGAGCCATCCCAGCCCACCCCCCTGGATAAGCCACCTGCAGCCCTGTCCCACTCCCCACCGGGGCCCTGCGGACATGCATTCTGGCCCCGGGCCCCAAGCCCCATGCACCACCCAACTGGGCAACAGCCCCAGCCCTGGCCAACTTGCTCCCCCCCTATGGGTGCTTCAATCCCGCCCACCCTCCCCCACCAGACTTACCTGCAGGAGCTGCTCTCCAGGCTGCCTGGTGGCCATGTGCATGTACATGCACATGGTGCCCCCTGCCTGACCGCCCTCCTCCCACTCCCTACAGCTCCTTGCAGGCTGCAACACTGCCAGCCTACAGAGAGCTCTTTGCAGAACTGCAAAATTGGCGTGTTTCTCCGTTAAAAATGAAAAAGCCACGTTTTCCTCAGATAAAAGGGGAAATCCATGGGTTTTTTCCGTTTTTCCTTAGGAAATGGAAAACCCAGATCCCTGCTCATAACAACACCCAGATATGGACTTGCATACCCAAATTTAAGCACTCAGATCTGAGAACAGAGTCCAGCACGAGTTTTGCTTTCTAGCACTGAGAAGGCATATCACCGGGATCTAAGATAGCTTTTCTTTCTCAGCTGATAGAAGCAAATAAACACTGTTCATCTGTCATTTCCACTTCATGCAACATTCTACCGTGCTTCTTCTCCGTCTCTCTAAGAAAGCTATAGCGTAGTATGATACAGGCGTGATAACTCTGTCTTGTTACCTGTGAAGCAGGCAGCTATCAATGTCAATCGAACTGCTTATGCTACTGTTATCTCAGAAACACAAAGCATGTATAATACTGCTGCATATGATAATGTGTGCATAAGTATGTAGATGCTGGTCTGGATATGTCTGTGTCTATAGAGAAACCTAATATATCTAGCTATATTATTCCCCATATGTTTATTACTTGCTATCTTTTACATGTATCACACAGAAAGTATATTCTTACTACTTTTTCTTGACCTTTTGCATATCATTTTTTAGGTTTAAAGATTAAACTTAATGAGAGATTTTCACATTCCCCAAAGCTACTGTCCTCTTGTACAAAGCTAGCCATTACAGTCAATATGCAATATTAATTACCAGAAATTGCAGCTCTTGAATTAATGGGATAATTGATAATACCTGCATACAAAAATTTCCCATCAAGATGTTTTTGAGATTCAGTTAATTAGCCACATGTCTGGGAGAGCAGGCATTACCCATTCACCTTAATACTCTTCAGTTGAGATTTTTCAGAGACCTCTGTTCTTTAGCTTTAAGGGATGATTAGTACAGGAAAAGCAAAGGAAGGAACAGTGTGAGCGGGGTTGTCACTAGGGAATAAGTAGCCCTTTGTCCTGTCATGAACTATCCTAACAAAACATTCAAATAGGATTTAATCACTCCAGTGGTCAGAATGCAGTGCTCTTAGGGTTAGATACCTCCATAAATCATGTATAGCTTGGAGATTAGGGTGACTTAAAATTGTTCACAGCTTATACTCCACCGCATATAACAGACTAAGATGCAGAGCCTTTTACTGCAGCCACTCTGAATCCTAACTTTCGGTTTTGAAAACAGAGCAAACCACAGAAAAAGGGTCTTGAGAGCTTGCCTTATAAACACCCTGGCTACATTCCAGTCTTCTGGCACCCAAAAAGAGACCATTTGATTCCTGATCTGAAAACTCATCCTTGATTACTTGCTAGCCAAAAAAGAAAATTCCTGGTATATAGTAATTCATTTTGTTTCATGTATTGTTGCAATGCAAAGACAAATTTCCTGCCTAAAAACAGGCTTGAACCAAAAATTTCTGACCAGAATATGGAGCTCACCAAATCAGGCCAAGTTTCTTTATTCATATCAAAGGATTTCTTGCAAACATAGTAAGTAGCCACAAAATTCTGTCACACTCATATCCTTCAACCATGTTTAAAAGAATGGCAGTTTATAGTCTTTTCATCTGTGGCTGCAACGGGACTGTGGTGGACTTTATCATGCGGACACTAATTTCCTGGGAATTGGATTTTGACCACCACATTTGTTTTGATAGGCCACTTAGATCATGGTAACAATGTCTGCAATGTCATGCAAGCTAAGGATTTTTTTCCAAAAGCTGAATCACACCACTTTTTTTGTAAGATATCCAAGCTCATCTTAAAGACTCTAAACCATAGAGAGCCCCTGGTACAGTTATTCCAACATTTGATCACACTAATTGTTAGGCAGTTGCATTTTATTTCAATGCTAAATTTCTTAAATTTCAATTGCTAGCCAATGCATCCTGTTATATCCTTGTCAGCAAGGATTAGAAGTCTGCCCACTCTTGTCAAATATTTTCTCCATAAGTAAATACCTATACTCAGTGATCAAGTCATCCCTCAATCTTCTCTTCCATAAGCTAAGAGGAGCACCTTACATCATAAATTTACTAAGCCTACATAGTAAGCCTGACATGATAATCCTAGTTTTCCAACTCTAGCACATTAGCGATGTGCCAGGGGAGCTCAGGGGGGAGGAGGGACACTCCCCCAGCCATATTTAATGTTCATTGATAAACATTGTTGAACACTGAAAATTATACAAAGGGAGGAAGGGAAGTAGAGGGGGGGAAAATCCAGGTTGGAGGCAGGGGGTGCCATGCAGTGCATGTAGGGTGCTGGGAGCAGCTCCAGCAGCTGCATCTTCCATTCCACTTCAGGCAGGACTCAGGAGCTGCTTCTGCAGTCTATGTGATGGGGCTGGGGGAAGTTGGAGGACCAGGGCTTGGGAACCATCCCTGCACCATCGGGACTGGGGGCCAAGCTCTAACGAGCCCAGACTGGCCCTGCACCATCAGGTGGACCCCCAATAGCACAGGGGTCCAGGCATGCCAGAGCTTGGTGCACAGCTCCAATGGCGTAGGACCAATCTAGGCATGCCAGAGCCTGGTGCAAGGCCCCAGTGGCACAAGGCCAGTACAGGCATGTCAGAGGTTGGCTTGCAGCCCTGATGGTACATGGACAGTCCAGGCCATCAGGGGCCAAGCTCTGGCAAATCCAGAGCAGCCTTGCACCATTGGGCCAGGGGCCAAGCTCCAAAAAGCCTGGACCAGTCCCCGTGCCATCGGACAGCAGCCAAAGTCCAGTAGTGCACGATGAGCGGGCATGTGCTGCGAAAGCCACAGGGTCCCCTGCCACCCACAGCCACTGGGGCACGTGTGTCCCTCATGCACACACAACCCATCCTACACATACCCACCTACCCCCCACAGCCACATAACCACACACAGTACACACACCCTTCCTCATACTCACACCCCGACCCACACACCCACTCCCTGCCCATGTATTAAGATAACTTTCTTGTTAAAATATTTAATGCATATTTGAATCATACAATCACCGTTTTTTGCATGTGTAGCTCTTAGAATAGTTTCCATCTGCGATTACATAGAAACGTGACACTAAAAGTAGCTCTAGAATAGAAATCAAAACTCCTTTGTCTCTTGAGTACCTACCTTGAAACCCACTGCATACCACCAGGACCTCTACATTGTGCCCCCCGCCTCCCACCATCAACAGTCACCAGTCAGCTATGCCCCAGCATCCTTTTTGTGACTTTCCTCTGGACTCATTTGTCCACCCTTCTTGAAGTAGATTCTCAAGGCACCTGATCCTCAACAATAGAAATCCAGGGGTCAATGATATGGACTTAGAGACGACTACGATTCATGTCACTAGCACTACAAAACTCATATTAAACCTGTAATTCCCAGTCAGAATGTGTTTCCGTAAAAACTTAGTAGAAATGTAGTTAATTCCTGATTAATAGATAGATAGACAGACATAATAAAAACTAGCAGCCTAGTCAGAAGGAAAATAATCAATGCTAGAAACACAGTGTATTTTAAATCATTCTAAATTATAAAAAGGTTTGACATTTAAAAAGACAAAAAAGCAAAACAGAATGCAAGTCTCCTTGTCTCTTCTCGCATGTTAATACGCTCAAATATGACTAAGAATAGTGTTGCTCAAAGTTGCAGTTCTTTTGCAAGTTGTATGCTCAAGGATTGCAAGATTGAACCTTTGTGACATATCTAAACTGCTCTCTCATATGACTACTGCTTTGAAACTATGTTTTTCAAATGTTATAAAAAGAACCTTATTTTCTGACATAATATTTTTGCAGAATATGTGAAGGTCCCATTTTCAAACACTGTCTTCTAATTTGGGATACCCAATTGCATCCACAGCTATTTGCATGAAGACTTGCTACATTTAGAAAGATTTGTTCCAAGTAACTCATTCACCTATCTGAAGTACAAACATAGTAACTATGTATGCAAATGGCTGGTTCTTCAAAATAATAATATGTAAAAATTAAGCACAAGGTTTCACTTGCTCGTAATATTGACCCCCCCCCCCCCCCCCCCCCCCCCTCCTCCCCCCCCCCCCCCCCCCCCGGCCCCGATATTTTTTATCCTAAAATATGCTCAGACTCAGGAAGAATGGTATAAATTGATATAATCCATGAGCTTCAATGGAGGCATATCTGCTTATGGTAGCTGAATATATAGTCTACATATTCTACAAAAAAAAAAAAAAATAGCCCCACTTAAATTCAAAGCCACTTCTGACCTAGAGTCCTTTTCAGCTTTCCTGTTAAGCTGCACTGCTCCTGAGTCTTCTCTCATTTGTACCCATTTTAGACCGGTTTATAGTTGCAGTGAAATTATTCTTCATTATGTCAGTTTAACATATAGGAAAATTAGGCCCACAGCATTTATTAAAGTATCACTGGCATCTGTATGTGCTATGTTAACAGGAAGAATCTGTGACAGGATAACATACCTGGGTCAGAAACGTGCATCAGGACTGATTTTTTTTCATATTCTTTTTCATCATTATTCCATTAATTTCAGCTGAATTGTTCCTTACGTGCAAGAGTGGAAGGGAAAAGAGGAGTGGGCCCAGAATATTCTAATGATTTTCCACAATATAATTCTCACTAATTGTATTCTTTGTTCGTTATACTTGAATTTACAGTTAGCACAGAAATAAGTTAGAGTACAGATGGCCAGATCCTTAGCAGGTGATAATTAGCACAGCTTTGTTGACTGCATTTTGAATCAATATATTCAAGTGCCAAAGGTTTACAAATTGGTGTTTAATAGTAATGATACTTTGTAACAAAAACAAATTTAAATAAATACTAATATTTCCCCTAAATCTTCAATTCGCAGCATCAAAATTGAGCTCCATTTTCTTTCCAATAACAAAAAGCCTGGGTATACTGTATTGTACACTTCTGTTCGTATTATGAATTACATGTCACATACTGCAAGGCTATACCTGCAACTGAAAGAGTGAAGGCTGATAAAATCTACTCCAGGTTTTTCAATGTCAGGACACTTATCAGTCTGCAAAATGCAAGAGTAAGATTTAGAGGTTATAAAAAACTGAATGGTGGATAAATATAGCCCAGGCTGGTTCAAAGTTCCATGAGGATAATAATAATACCATGATAATGGCGTTGTGCCCATTTCTGGCACTTGATATGTACTGATCTCACATAGCCTATATGTTAATGAATTAGGACCTAGACAGAGGTACCTTCAAGTCAGGGACTATAATGCCTAACTGTTAGCCATCTGATCCTTGCAGTAAATTCCAATGTCTAAATTTAAGCATGTCTAAGGGGCGATTCATACAACCAGCAAGCAGACTGGGGAGCTGGTTGAGCTAACCAATGGGAACGTCTACATGGGACACTACTGTGCAGTAGCATCTGAAAGAAAATGTGCAGGGACACTACTGTGCAGTAACTAGCGTTACTGCACAGTAGTGTCCCTGCACATTTTCTTTAGTACTTGGTTATGCAAATAATAAATGACTGCGCGGCAACTACTGTGTAGATGCAGTCACTGAGAACAGGTGTGCCTGAACTTCTATCCCTTTTCTGGGACTTAGTGACTGAGTCAAGGCTCCCTGCAAACCTCTCTGTCTCTTTAGGATCAAGAGCCCAGAGACTCATTTGAACGTAGACACTTTTAAAGAAAGAAGGAAGGATTGCTTTTTGCTTTCAAGACAGGGTGATGTTGATGCTGTCTTGTCTACCTTATTATGCCATATCTTAGTAGTCAGAACATTTGGCCAGGAAATGGCAGATAGACCTGGATGTTAGCTCCTCTCATCCTGAAAAGGCAGAAAATCCACCTCTTCCAGGAGAGTGTCCCAACTCTGAGCGAGGCTGAGCAGACGAAGAATTCTCCCCCATCCCTGTTGACCATAACCCAGCTGCCTCCCCATCCAAGTGAGCAAATCACTCAACAACAGTCACACTCTTGCTCATTTTCCTTCTGGCCTCCTGAATCTTGCATTCCTTTCCACACCATGGCTTAGCTTCAATAAGATGGGTGGACGATAAATACCTACTTAGCCCAGCATACAGTCTGGTAGTTATGGGATTGTTCTGGGAGTGGGAGCAATGAGTTTGAACCACAGGGTGAGGCCCAGATGTCTCACTTCCTGAGCAAATACTCCATGACCTTTGTTATATCAAAGGTCAGCAGTGGTACCAACACCACCTCCTACTGCATTTTAAAAACAAAGCAGCTGCAGCTGGGTCATGCAAGAGGCCTGCCAGTGTGCATTAGGCTCACTGGACTGAGTCCCTTAGAGGCCCCAGACCTCTTTCTACCTAGACTTCGGTGGGACCCAAAGATTCATGTACTCGGGTGGAGGCAATTCTGAGCACATGCAGAGGCAGAAAGGCAAAAGCTCAGACAACCCTGAAGAGGGGATAGTATTAGGGTTAGGCTTCCACTGAGCAGGGTTTTTTTGAACAGTTTTGTTGCCTAAAGTCAGTCACAGTCCTGCTTTAGGCACCTAAGTCCTTCTTTGGATCTGGCCCTAAATTGCCATACCTACAAGTAGCTTCATATGTGTTTGCTTGTGAAGGTTTAGAACCTTATTTTCACAACCCATCGATGGGGTCCATTTTACAGAGGGGGAAAACGGAGGCTTAAACAAATAAAGGCTGATTGTATTACCCCAGATGTCATTACCCCTTCACCTGACTCAGTGCCTTACTTACATGCAACAGATAAGCCAGTCTTTTGTGACATTTTTTGAGACCATAGTGCTCTGTAGGAAGAGGGAGGGGGTATAAAGCCATTGCATTCAATTTGGAAATGCTCCTAATGCATAACCAAAGGGTATATTTTTGTCGCCTGAACCTGACCCTTCTTGCTATCTGAGAATTTTGGCAGAGTCATGTTCTGTTACAGTGAATACCTCAAGCTACATTTCACTCTTGGTTATCCTTTAGAGACAGTAGGATTGAATATCTGCAAAGAAGTGTGGCCTGCAATCATTAGGAAGCCCCATTCTGAAGTCTTCTAATATCTGCAGTAGACAAAAATGAAAGCCCTTTGTCTGACAACTGAAAGTTTCAAATAGACTTTGTTCATTACTAGGAATGAAACTTGCAATAAAAACATGAGCTTCGTTCTCACCCCTCTCCCCCATGACCCTAGGTTGACCAGTGGTTCTCAACCTTTCCACACTTAGGGCACCCCTCCATATTTTTTCTGAACTGAGTGGCAACCCATTTCAAAAACGAACTTATTAATTACAGTGCTTACCGCTTTGCAGAGGGGGTGGGGGCATGCCAGGCAAGCCTGAGCCTGAGCCTGTTTTAACTTCTAATATCCTCGCACCTGGCTTATCATACCTGGAGGTGCCCTTCAAAGGATCTCATGGCACCCCATGGTGCCCCATCACCCTGGCTGAGAATGATTGCCCTACAGTCTAGGGCCTGCACAAACCGGGGCGGGGAGGGGGAAGGAAATTAATATCACCACAAAAATAAAAACCACAAAAACACTGCCCTAAGCAGAGTTCAGATCCTGAAAAGGAAGAAGTACCAGAGAGTCTATGAGATCCAAGCGGGACTTGTTATTACTATTGCGTTTCATGGAAACTGCTCACATACCATGGTTATAGGTGCATGTATAAAACCCTAAGACAGATGGAAACCTATACGTTACACCCTCAACTGACGGAAACCCGCATAACTCAACTGGACGATGCTCATTTACCCTAGGTGAGGATCTGGCACAGAAATTCCTGAATCTTTCACACACAGAAAGATGAGCGTTGCAGCTGAAAACCTGGCACTTTATCCAGCTCTGCAGGGACGTAAGGATTTCATATTCCTCTTCCACCGCAAGACTGTGTTTCTTTTCATTAGCACGAACGGAACATGCATGTGGCTACCACACAAGAAGGATCAATAATATTTGCTAGCCTAAGTCTTTTGAGGGATCTTACCTAAATAAAGAAAGGAAACATTATGCTACTTCCTGTCTTTCCGTCTGGATTCTTTAGAATATCTGACATTAAAAATCCCCCCCCTGCTCCATGGTGCTCTATTTATCTGTTTGAGCAGGTAGAATATATACACTCTACCAGGCAATTCACATAGCCATTTTAATAGCAGAATGTAATTCCTCAGCACTCGAAAAATGAAAGTGAAAGGTCTATGAATTATTACAAACCCACTCAATCTCTTCTGGCCATGCAGCAGTGCCCTGAACTGTAAAGGCTTTTTTTCTTGTGTTTAAGTTACCATGGAAGATGAAATAGTCACACAGATGTACTGGCCAGTAGAAACTGTTATTGCTAGCTGTGTACCATCTATAAATACTTTTTTTTCTGATTTATAACCTCTCTCTGCTTTATAAATGGAAAAAAAAAAAGAACCCAGAATTTATATTTTTTGACACAACTTTTTCAGGTGAAAAGTTTTCTTTTTCCAAAATAATATTTTTGGCTCTTAAACCTATTTTGTGAAAACATATCAGATTATTCGCTAGGCGGCTGTTTGGAAACAAAACTCATTTCTGTTACAGTGAAGTTGTTTTCTACTACATGAGTATCTCCCAGCCCATCTTGGCTCTGGACCATATTATTTTGTGGCTTGTTATCTCACTGTCTTTCTCAAGGATTACTGTAAGGCTGGGAGTGTAAACTAAATGCCGACTGAATTCCTTTCCTTAAGTCCGTTTTCTGACTCTCTGAAGCACCTCCTCCACAAGCACAAAAGTTTCTCTTTAAGTGGGTAGTTTTTTATGTTAAAACAAAGAATATTGCACATATGAATTTCAAAAGAAAAGAGCTGGGCAGGAGATGAAAGTGCGCTCTAGTGGGTAGGGTACTGGATGGAGGCGTTGGAGACCTAGGTGCGATCCTGGCTCAGACACGGACTTCCTGCAAGGTGTTAGGTTAATCATTTAACTTGTCTTCTGCCTCCACTCCCCATATGTGAGGATAAAAAATATTCAAAAAAATAAGCAGTCCCATAAAAAATATTCATGCTTGTGAGGCACTCGGATTCAGATTCAATGGTGAAAAGAGAGAAAAAGATACAGCCATTGAGTCACTCAGGTGGTAGCTGAAGCAAAGTTTGCACGAGGGTCAGCATGGTGTCTGCACCTGCTCAGATACCCCCTACTCTTTACTCAGAAACTTTCCATTTCCACTTGTGAGCTTGAAGTGCATTGGGCAGAGAGAAGGATGAAAGTCTACTGGTCTAGAGTCTCTCCTACGCCCATTATCCACTCAGGACACAGGGACTGTGCATAATGGTGCCCAGTGCTGCTTCCAGATCCTTGGGCCACTCCTTTTCTGTGGTCCTTGTCTACTATGTTCTACACAGCAGCCTCTGTGAGGCGCTGTAATATATGTTTTCTGGCTATGGTCCTTATTGAAACATTCCCCAGTAGCAAATGGCTAAGCAACAGCAATCTGGCCACCTTCCCTCTTGCTCCAGTTCCATGGGTTGTACACATGTAGGAGATGCCATACAAACTGGCCATACTGCCTTCATGTAAGAAGAGAGACTGCATTCTGGCTGGTTGGTGGATAGATCAAGGCAGGAGATTCAGAGCACAGAAGGGAACCTGAGTCACTAACACTCGGCACTGGTAGTGTGACTAGGCTTTACACTTATCTTCCATTAAGAGTAAGCAGGGTTGCCAACCCTCCCGGACTGGCCGGGCATCTACTGGAATCAGCATCAATCTCCCGGTGACTAGTGAAAGCAATCCAAGAGGCTGATATCATGAACAGGTTAAACAGCACAATTAATGACATTACATCATATTGGGGAAAAAAAATCTCCCAGAATAGCTTCAGTCAGAGTTGGCAACCCTAAACACTCCACTAGCCTTGGACCACAACAGTCTTAAGCACCGAGACACACAGGAGTTCACAGGACAGCAAGCTATTCTTCCTTCATCTTCTATTCATTTCTGCCTATCGAAAGTGGATATGTACCATCCTGAGAAGCTCCTGCAATTCAGAATAAACTGAGACTTCCCTAAAACAGCATGGTTTAAATCACAGACGTTCCATGGGTAAAATAACTCAAGCCATCTGACGCCATTCAAGTTTATCCATATCGGTTAAGCTATAAATAGATGCTAGTCTCAGGGAGGTCTACCCTTATTTCACCAGGCGTTGGTTCCCAGTCAAACTTTGCAATGAAGAATGTGCTTAACAATTTCACCTTGTTTGATTAAAGTATTTGCATTATAACTTATTTAGGGTTAAAAAAGTATTAGGAACTTAACACTCCACATTGGTTTTGGTCTGTGAATTTTTGAATCATCTAGAGAATATGAGCTCCTTGATGAAAAGTACTATTTTGTGTTATGAACCAGAAAATAATGGCCTATCAGACTATAGAAAGTGGTCTAAAGCATCTATCTTTAATCTTCTTGTGTAAGTGTTCTAGACACTGTAATTTCCAATAACAATAATGGAATAAATACCTCATTAACCCCTTTAAAGCTTCCAACACCATGACAATATCTAAATGAACTGTCAGTGGAACAGGCATTGTTCAGTAAGACAGTAGACCAGAAAGTTAATATTGAGCTATATCCTCAATGAGGAAACTGAAATGTATTCTCATTCTCAACAACCTGATGGCTTATATATTGTCAGTAAAGTATAAGGAGAAATCCAAAGCAAACAGCCTTATGGGTTCATAAATCATTTCACCTTTGAAATCAGTTTTGAAACGAGATAAAACAGCACTTACTAAATTTTGGAAGGGAATGTTTGTTTAGACAGAGTTTAACTCACAGAAGAGCCACTGCTTGAACTTCATATTTATGCATTTCTGATCCATAAACCTATTGATATTGCACTATTCTTGTCATAAATTAATGCTCTGACAGGCTAATACCCATTGCTGTGCTGAATGTCATGGATATTTATTGAATGGGAAGTAAAAGTGTAATATCTAGTTTGAGCAGAATATTCACATAACAATAAAAAGTATAGATTTGGCTTTAGGGAACAATTCACAGAGCTTGAATGCATCAAAAAGGAAAGTAGGCAACTTGTTCAAAAATATGAAGAATTTAATTATTAAATACGTTTATATGGTGGAAGTGTCTAGATCAAAACCAAAGCCCGTGGGTGAAAAAATGAGCATGCTTTTATACAGGACAGTGGACATCCTATTGACTTAAACAACATGATAATCGCCACTGCAGTAAATGCACCACAAGAGAGAAAGAGAATAGGGAAGAATGGAGAAAAGAAAAAGAACCGTTCCTTGCTTTTGAATCCAGACAAACACCTCGCTCATAGGAATGTATCATTCAATCCATTAGCAAATCCTATAGTTCCCCTTTCTCTGGAACTAGTTCAGTTCCTTTGCGGTGATATTGCTTTAACTGGAGATTAATTTGTCCTGTGAACTGCAAGATGTCAAGGTTTAGTTCAAACAACGATGACACTCAGGTGGCTGCATACAGATGGAGTGGGCAGAGTATCAAAAATTAATTATGCCACCCGAATGTAAGGGAATGATGTTTCCCCATGCACCAACACTAGGCATGCACTCCTTGAATGAAATACCAAGTGACTCTGAAAATATTTAGGCAAAGATTTTCAAGCCTACCTAGAAGAGGACACCCAATTCACAAGGGTGGGATTTTAAAAACTACCCAAGAGCACAAATGCAGAAGTATACTGGAAGGGCTGCCCTTGAGACCTTGGCACTTGAGAGTGCTCATTTGGGGAATGAGCTCACCAATTTTAGCAGCACGGGATCCCAGCTCACCAACTTTAGCAGCACAGGAAAAGGGGGGCAGGGAGCTCACTGCATGAACGGAACTGTGATCACACCTCCTGAACCACCCCCGACTCCCTAAGCAACTTAAGATCACAGATCCAACTGAAAGCCAATACACCTCTATTTGGACAGTATCCAACCTTAAAAATCAATTGATTGGAAGAAAACTAGCATTCAACTCTTTCTGAAAATCAGGTTATCATACAAAAGCAGACTCATAAGCCTTTGTGGACCAGCCACACAAAAAGAGATGTAGAGCACAGTCTGAACCATAATGGGTTACAACTGACTAGGGGTTGCATGGGATTGCACATCCCTGGCAGATGTTCTGGAAAGCCCATGTCCCAAACCTCATATACAGTATAGTTTCTCATCAATCCTTAATGACGGTGTGATACTCTCTTCCTTCTATAGTCAACCAGCAACTTTGGGTTGGAGTATAGGATTGCACTCCTGCTTCTCTTCTTCCCTTTTGTGCTACATGGACTATGGCTAGGGACATTAGTACAGCATCATCTTTGCACCCAGGGCAGTACAGGTGCTGTCAGCCATTATTGTTAGACTAGTTTTGAGAGGGGGCAGTTTCCATCCTGGACCTGAATACTTAATTTGCTGTATTTTTCAAAACATTTGACGTATTACACATTAATTTCCACTGTTTTGCCATCATCACTGAGGCAATTGGTCACTCAGCTGGGCTTATTTATGCTCTTAGATAGAAGCACAGCAGCACGCAAAGTTACATTTCATGCTCTCTTTCATTGTTTGCCTAGAACAGACTTCCCTGGTTGTTAAAACATTGGACCTGATTCTTATCATCACTCACTGATGTGACTCCAATGAAATCAACAGAAGCTCCTAAATGCTCAGCACATTTAAAGATCAAGCCATGTGTACAGAGCCCTAAAGAGGCAAGTGCAGACCCTCACTTTAGGGATATTATTTTTAAATCTTGGCTCCACAAGGCTGTTACAAGGGCTAGCTTGCCTACACTGGGTGCACTGTGTTTGGCTCCAAGAAGCCTGGTAACACTCTACATATGTGAAGTGTAAACTTTAGTTCTTAATTGAATAAGCTGTAACATCAGTACAGAATAATAATGCAATTTATATCCCATCACAGCAATATCTTGACAATCCAGGGGCCTTTTTTTGGTGTAGAATTTCTCTTTTTAAGTCCCTACCATACTTTTAAGTTGATTTTTTGCAGAGCCAATGTGAGAAGTGATGCCGTCACTTTCAGATGAATGAAAAACCTCTTGAAAGGATTCAGTCCAAGGCAGCTTGTTTTCTGCTGCGCATTTTCTATCAGCGAAGGGTTTCAACTGCTTCAAGAAGCTTCTTAGCAGTTATGCAAGCACCAAGAGAACAACAAGTTCCCACAATTTCTACTTGGTTATCAATGGTAAAAAAGGGTTTCTTAGGACAGGGCTGAGTGTGCTAGTAATAGCTCATTAGGTAACTAACATTAGCCAACAGAAACAGCCCCCAGTGTAGAGCAGCACTATGCAGTGACAGACTGCAGGGGACACTCCTTGTTACCTTCTACCACCACACCAAAAGGAGACTTCTCTGCCTTTGATGTAGTAACCCCCACCTTCAGATGCTGCTCAGTCTCCTCTGATACAGAGGACTCTCCAAACCACTTCTACTCATTTGTTTCTTTGCTGGAATGAACCAGTGTGGGCCAAAAGGCAGCTTCATCATAACAGTGACCAGAAAGTACAATAGCTTTGCCCAGCAGTCATCTCCATTCCTGGGCATAAAAACCAGAATGGTCTTGGAACACAAAACCTCCCAAAGAGGCACAGGGGTAAGATAGTGCTGCAGCAACATTACCTACTCTACCTATTTTAGGTGTGCTGGGCAGAGGTTCATGTTACATGGTGCTGATTCATTAGATCTCCATCAGGCTCTTTGGCACAGAGGCTGCTTACAGAAGTTAAAAAAAAAAGGTACTTTACTTTAAACTCAGTGCATCCCTATGCTGAGCCCAGTGCATGCCCAGAAGACACCTTGAGTTAGTTAGATCCAGCTCACCCAATGTCTGTATAGATGAGGCACTTCAGTTGGGCTTTTCTCGCACTTTTATCTAATAGCTGATTGAATCAGCTATTAGATAAAAAGCACCAAAAAGCCCCGCTGAAGCACGTGATCTATACAGACGCTGTGGAGACAGGTTGCACTAATGTGCTGCCTCTTCTGGTAAAGCGCTGTTTGGTTTGGGGTTTTTTCATGTTTGTCAGCAATCACTGAACAAGCCACAAAGGCAAAGTCAATGCTGCACCTTCCTAAATGACACACTTGCAGTCACAGGCACTCTGGGAGGTCTGTCTGCCCAGGCTCAAGGGACATTTAGACAGAAAGTCTCTAACTGTTTATGCATTTGGAAATCCTCTCCAAAGATCTCATTGAAGCGAAACGATTCACACTACCTCCAGGACAGGCCACACAGGCACCATAGAGGTTTGCCCACAGTCACTACAGAATGTAATGAGAGGTTTTATCTTTGACTTGTCTTAGACAAATATGCCCACGTTGTCTATAAAAAATGATAGATCTCAAGAATAAAGATGGAAAAGTTTTATGAATTCCTGAGATTTGATTTCTTTCCCGTGTCTTGCAGGATAACCACACTATCCTGCCTCTGGGCCAGCATATGAAAACCCCTGACTCATTTCACTTGAAATATTAGTCAGAGCCAAGTGGTCATGGCTAAAACTAACTCCTTGCACCCCTGCTGACATTTACTTGATGTTTATTTCTATGTAGATGCAAATGCGGGGTAAGCAAAACAGCTTGGAAATATAAGAACCCATTTTTTCCTCCCTCTGCATCCACGACCTAGTTCAAAACCCAACTAAACTTCTTCTGAAGGCTGACCATAGAGTCTGAATTCAGGGCCTGATTATACTTCTCAGTTAAACCAGTCACAACCAGCAACAACCCTAACAAGGTTATGCAGGAAGTTACTACTTATGATAATCCTTTAAGTCACACAGTAACATGAATGAATTTATTTTCTATGGGCAAACCAAGAGACATCCCAATGAAAATTGCTGCTTAGAGGCACCTGTTTTGCAAGTTTCTGAGCACTCTGATGCTGAGGGATATGCCTGCATTAAACACAGGTTCAAGACCCAGATCCAAGAAAAGACTTAGTCTGAAACATGGCTGACTTGAACTTAAGTGCCAAAAACCCCAATGACTGCCTGACCTTGGATATGCCAAAATTTGCCAGGTACCTCCTTGTTTGCCCTGAAAATTCAGTGAGCACGTGGAGCCAGATTTTATTTGATCTGTTAGGTGCCTAAATTGATGTAGGTACCTAAGTGTGATTCTATTCCATGTTACTTGAATCTCTAAAAACAGTTCATGCAAAAGGTGGGTCCTCTTCTCCACTTCTTTTTTGTGACACAGTCTCAAGGGTAAGATGATGGTGCATTACCAAAAGTAGACACATTAATGAATTTTCAGGACTTGGACAATGTGGAACAAATTGCACTTAGGCCTAAGTCCACTTTAAAGCCCAATCGGTGGAACAGAATCTGGCCCCTAGAGTTCTACTACTGCTCATGCCCAGAATAGCCAAAGGGGTTAGGATCAGGCTGTCAAAAAGCCCAAGGCTGAATTAATTCAGTCTTTGCAGGTTAGTCTAAGCTACAGAGATTAAACCAATAAACAGAGGAACACACATTCACTTTTCATTCAAGTGTGCAGCCACATGCCTGTAGTGACTCAAGGCAAAAGCTGGGGAGGAGTGGGGGTGTTAGAGATGCCTGCCAGCCACTGCCAAAGGGGAGGGAAGACAGAAGCCCTCCAAGACTTTTCCCCACTCCCTACTGGAGTGGAGGGGGCATGGCCAGACACCAGCCTGTGCTCTGCCTGTGCAGGGGCAGGCAGTGTGGGGGAAGGTAGTGGCACTGAATTCATAAAAGCTTGAACAAGATTAGTTCTTTCTCTGAAAAACTATAAACTGAAGAACTATAAACACAGCATGGGCTGTGCATTTGCTTACTCTTCCTGCTGCCCCCGATGTCTCTGGGATTTGCAGTTCAGAATCAGATCAGCAGGACTCTGCAGGGTTGGTCGTTACTTCCTCTTTCTGCTTCCAGGGGCTTCTAGGATTTCTAGTCCACAGTCACAGCTAGCACTAAGTAACCAGGGCAGAGCATGGTGGCTCTGTACTCAGGAGAAGGTAAATTTAACTCCCCTCCCTGGCCCCAGACCCTAGCCAGGGTTTGCCTGGGGGACCAGTGAGCCAGACAGTAAAGCCAGTGAGCCAGCCCTCTCTGCCCCAGCTAGGAAGCAGAGGGGTGGGGCCAGCCCTGCTCTCTGGAGCAGACAGCACAGCTCACCCAGGGCTGCAACGCATGCTGGGGGACTTTGATTTAACTTGAACCAGGATGGGGTCTGGAACAGAAGTTTCATAAACTGGTTTGACCCAAATCAGTTAATTCTGATACTACATTCAAACAGGTTTATCTTAAATTAGTTTCAGCTATTTTGAAACTGGTTTATGTGCACTGAACTTCTGCTCTGTTATGGGTTTAAACCAGCTTCTCATGACAAACTGATTTATGTGTAATCTCGGTCCCTAGCTAGGGACAACTAGCCCAAACCACGTATGCCCAAATCCAGCTCCCTTTTATACAGGTCAGTGGCCTTTCAGGTTCCTTGCACAAACCTGAGGACCTCCAAAAGGGCATGTAATACTGTGTGGAAGACCCAGGTTCTAGTCCCTATCTCCCCCAGAGGAGATTGACACCTACATCTGCTATTGAACAAAAGTGTCCTTGCTGATAAAGCCTAAGCATGGACCTAAGCTAAGAGCATCTTCCACTCATCCTCTTGAAAGTTGTCCACTGGGCAGGGGCAGAGACATGTAGCCAAGAGGACAGTAAACCAGGAATGGGGCTCAGTAGGGCAGGCACTGCCTTGGAAAGGAGAGATGACCCAGCCATCAATGGGGCACAGGCTATTTTACCCACTTTATCCAAGGGTTAATAAATGTAAAATGCAGAAACATTACAAGTAGCAGAAGTGGGAGCCAAAACCCATGGCTCTGCCCAGTTCACTATGCTACATGCCATCTAACTTATGCCCTGTGAGCAAGTGCTCTAACCATTAAGCAACTGAGCTGAAAAGTGGAAAGACACTCTCCTCACAGCCAAACTCTAAAAGGATTCAAACCCAATTCTCCTACCTCCTATGCAACTGCCTTAACCACCAGGCAATAAGCTACAACAGATTAGGGCCAATTCCTTCTACAAGAATAGTTACTGCATTTTCCATTGAACAGACATTGGATAAAAACAAAATTAAGGGTGGGAGCAACCAAGAGTTTCCCCACTCCCTGCTGGGCCATTAGGGTACAGTGATGTCCCTTCTCACACAATTTTGTCTGGCCCTATGAATCGTAAATGTGTTTCTGCACAGCAGTACATCTTAAAAAGGAGAGATAAGAGATCTCAGCCTGTATCTTGGAGCGGTGGACACCTTTCTGTGATATGAGAGATGGGTTTGAATCACCCAAGGCTGAGGTGGAAGTTGGAACCAGATTTCCCACTTCTTGAGCAAATGCCTTAGCTTCTAGAGTGCTGTTATGTAAGAGATGGATGCCGCCACCACCTCCTCTTTCTTTTCTTTCAAAAGTTAAAAAGACAGCCCAGGTCAGTTTTTTGAAAGAATAGTTAAGTGCACACCCTCAGGAGAGGAGTCTGGTCTCTGGATGTGTAGATGTTTGCTGTCACCTAATATTAGGAACTTAAAGCACGGTATGAGCCCACATGACTAACTCTTGTGTTTGGGTTTCTATTCCGGGGGGCAGTCATCTGAATTAGAGACAAAGAAGGGCCCACAACCTCTATTGACTCTAGTCCTAAATACTTTGCTAGATCATAGCACTTTGGTGGGATTCATCCCATCAGTAGCAGAAATCAGTATGTGAGAAATGTTCAGAATAAGCAAATTTGATGCCAATGAGAATCAAGAGGAAGACAACACTGAGTAGGACCTGGTAGGCAGACTGGCTTGGAGATTTAAGTGGGATTAAAGCAGTACTTACACTCTACACTAGTTTTGTGCACAGATCAATCTCACCCCTAATTCCACATCTGAAAAATCTTGGTTACTTCATTTCTTGGTTCTCCTCAGTATGCTTTCTGACTGCATTGTTTTCCCCCAGTTTTATAGTGACTTATTCACATGAGCGAGTTTCTCATGGGGACTGTGATGTAGGTACTTGAAACTCCCTAAATTGTTCAATTAGATTAGCCCCTTTTTTATGCTTGTATGATGTTTGCCCCTCCATACAGTAGAAGGCTTGTGCAATGCTCAAACCCCACCTAAATTCCAAATATTGTAAAATTCATCAGCAGAAATTATTGGGTCCACTCTACTGCCAGAAGAATAACATAAAAGTGCATAGAGCTGCCCATAACTGTTACTTCATTCTCCCTCTCTATTCCACTCTCCATCTTCACCTTTCATATATCTGTAGACTGTTGCATTTACCAATCCCATATGCATCATCAGTAAGGCCTGTATTTTTTTCCTCTTTCTGGTATGACTGGGTGTTTTTAGGCCTATGCATCAATGCATGGGTCATTGTGTTCCTAACTCTCTCAGGTAACTTTGAAAATCCCTAATGAAAGGTTTGTCCAGTACCTTGCAACATGAGGCCTAAATCACAGATACAAATAATACATAATGATACAAATTAAGTGAGTTAATTAAGGGAAGCATTTTTAATGAATGAACTCTTGGTGTCTGTGCTCTTCTCTTTGGATCCATGATGGCATTCATGGGAAACGCACAGACCCTTAGACATTTCATAGATTTCATAGATGTTAGGGCTGGAAGAGACCTCAGGAGATCATCAAGTCCAGCCCCCTGCCTCAAAGGCAGGAAGTCAGCTCGGGTCAAAGGATCCCAGCAAATTAAGCCTCCAAATGCTTCTTAAAGGAGTCCAGAGTACGTGCTTGCATTACCTCTGGAGGGAGTCTATTCCAGGCCTTGGGGGCTCAGACAGTAAAGAAGTTTTTCCTTATGTGCAACCTAAACTGGTCTTGGAGGAGTTTGTGACCGTTGGTCCTTGTCACAAACTCCTTGGACTATGCTGAAGCCTGTGTGAAATGACATATGCCCACGTCCTTGTACCTAAAGAGTCTATATTGAAAACAAAGGCATGCTAAGTGGAAGTGAGGGTTCCTATCACAGCACCTGTTGGTAGGGCTGGAACCATGGTCTGTAACACAAGATCATGAGAACACTTTTCCAGACTTCATTATTTGTAATAGATACACTTTTTGCCTGAAATCTGTGACCTGGTCAATAAGCAATTAGTATTTTATGACAAAGTGCAAGTGGCAGTGTTAATAGAGGTTTGTAGGTACATGCACACATGAGAGCTGAGGATAATTTTTATGACTCCAGTAGAACTGTGTGTAACAAACAGAAGTCAATTTTTATGACCATAATGATTGTATCCTCTCAATGCCTGTAGAAAATAGCCTTACTCAAATCAGTTAATTAGTATCAAAGTGCACTTGCTCACAGACTGTTCAGCTGTTATATCAAGTACTTGGGAATCTTTCAAAGGGGGACCTGCTTAACATATTTTATAAAAAAAAAAAAAAAAAGAGCGGCCAATCAAAAGATAAAGCATAAAGTTCCAGTTTAAGGTACATTTTGAAATACTTTATTATTTTACAATTTCATAAGTCATTAGTTTCAAAATTTATAATAAAAATGAAAATATTAAAAAGAGTCTTTTAAACATGAGGATGATAATAAATGGTTTTGGTTATTGCAACGGCACCAAGTACTTTCTCTGAACATTTCAAACGCTTGTGATTTTGGTATTAACATTTCTATTGCCTCCATCTTGCCCCTCAGCATTGCTCTCAAAACAAACGAGCTAACACTCCTTACAGCAGTGTTATCATATTCTGCTCTTTTATTATTTCACTTGCTAAATGTTTTCTTTCCTAAGACTCTCAAGCTGATTTAATACCCTTCTGCTTAGCCTCTACCTTATGCACAGAGGTACAAGTCTTTTGCATCAATTTAAAGCCAAAGTGATGAATGGAATTTAATGATCTTTTTTGTACAGTTCTGTATAACACTAAACAATGGCCAATGCATTCATTCATGATCAGTTTTTTGCCTTGTTTTTAATTAGCTTCCTATCTGGAGGGGTGGTGTGAAAAATTGCACTCTGGGCCTTAGTACATCTTTCTTTTATAAAATGTATGTACAACAAATAAAAAGCACATTTTAACCTACCTGCTACCTATTACGTTAAATGTCATTACTACTAAAGACTGGCAGCTCAGCTAACAAACGCCCTCATTATTTTATTCCAGGTCTAGTTTAGGTATAGTCAATCAAATCACGCTAGATTTATGTCAGATGCTAACAAAATACAGTATAAATAGAGCCATTGAGTACAATTCAGTGATTCTGTGTTTATTCAGCTCTAAGCTATGAAGCTAAAGTGGATACCATTTATAACCAAGACATGCATTCTTCATGGCCATAAGAGTTAGCAGGCCATAGCTAGAGCACTTTTAAGCCTGAGAGAATATAAAGCGTTCCTATGAGCGGACTCAATTTTTTTTTAAGTATACAAATTAATAACTTATATAAAGATAGAAAACACTACCATGGCTATATATCACATTTTTCTGATTGGGAAAGTTGTTTGATGGATCTAAAATAACCTAATTTGCAATGTAGGCCTCATTATTAATGGTCAATGATTTTAGTACTTTCCAAAGGTGACTTTCTGAGGGAAGGTCTTTAGGAGTATGGCTGCAGAATGCTATGCTTCCATTCACATGGCATATTGCAAAGCTGTCTTGCCTTGTTCAGAAGGCTTTGTATATCTGGGCTTTCAATCCCAGCAAATGAGGTTGTTCCATGGCACATTACTGAAGCCCCATTCAACTTGACGAACCATACATGTTTGTCACCTCCATGTTCACCACCTTCAACAGTTATGTCTACCTGAGCGCAGTTATTTGGGTTAGAGTGCCACTTAATGTGTTTTGGTGAGCTGTTGGGGGCCACATGTCCAGGCACACACACACCCTCACACACACCCACACAAGATCCCTGAAGCCAGCTGAAGCTGGTGCCAGAGCAGCAATAGGAGCAGGAGCATGTGCCCGCCATGGGCTGTAGCATCTTATCTCCACTCCATGCTGCCCGATGTGGCTGACACTGGCAGACAGGATTCATGCTGTGCCAAGGGTGGGGCCATGGTTTTCACAGCCCCAGGGAGCAAGACTGTCCATGGCTCCTGGCCTCTCCCCTCACACACTGTGCATACCCCAGCTGGGGGGAACAGATCGGGGGGGGGGGTCAGTTCCCCCCCTTGCCTGCCATGTGGTACTGGGCAGGTGGAGCTCTGGCCTCTATTGGTGTGATGGCAGACACTGGGTGGAAGCAGCCTTGGCTGCTCGCCCACCCACTGTTTTGGGGTCAGGCTCCATCTCCAGGGGTGCCAAGCAGGCAGGACTGCTTCTACCCAGCATCCTCCGCTGTGCCACAGAGGCCAAAGCCATTGCTGCTGCCTGTGGACCTGCCAGTTGATTCTGTCTGACCCATGGGTAGGTGGCAGATCTCGCTCCAGCATCTGCTGGCACCACAGGCTGGATATAAACACCTGCTGGGCTGGATATGGCCCACAGCCCATATTTTGCCTACCTCTGATTTAGTCTGTTTGGTAGGATAGGCTATGGAAGGGCTACATGGTTCAGCCAAACCTCAAGGTTTCCTGGATATGGGAGACAACCACTGTTTTATAAGCTAGGATCTCAGCATTGTGATATGGTGATAAGTCATCATTCTTCAATAAAGTGACTATAAAGGTCAAAAATGCACGTAATGATATATCGTTCCTTGAAAACATGCCTTTGGGTATACTGGGAAATACAATGTGTTGGAAAAAGCAGTGGGCCTACTTTGAAACTTGATGCAAGCCACTACAAAAGTAGCGGTCTTAAAAGAATACTATTGGTTTATAGCAACGTTCCCAGAATATAACTTTCAGTTATCATTCCCAGGAGAAAACGTTCCCAGAAAATATAGGAGACATTCCTAGAATGAACAATAGTGATGACCATATGAACTCAGATATCACCCCTGAGTCTTTAGCCAGGAGCCACACTTTGTTCCAAAACAGATGGGCTTGGATGGTTTTGACGCTTGACAGACTGAGCTTACATGACTTGGCCAGATGGCAAGTTATTGCTGTTACAGGTATGATAGATAGCTGTATGACACAGCCACACTTTCTGTGGGGTAGCATATACTATATGTCACTTTTGCCTCGGTTGCTTCCTTCTTCCCATCACCTTGTACTCAGTACACAAGAAATTAAGTCTCACAACAAACTTAGGGGGAGTGTTATCATGATGTTAAAAAATGAGGCACAAAATAATTTGTCAAAACAGCTCAGCAAAACACATGGATGAAAACAGCAGAAGGACACAACTGCTAGAGGTCAAGTTCTTTTGATTTCACCCCCACTCTTACCTTGGAAACGTGCTTCCTTTCCTGTACTACATAGTTCTTAGGTGCCAGAGGACAGTCACAGCCCCAATGAAGCCTCCAGCACCAAACAATATGTTGGGAAGAGGGAAAAAAATTCTCACTGTATAAACTGGTGCTATAGGGAACAACCTAAATGAGACTCATGCCTTATGGAAGGACATTATTGTAAATTAACAACCTCTTATTTGTGAATATCAACACCAGAGGATAAAAAAAAAAGTCTCTTAGCTTATTTAGAGGTGAGACAATGTTCTCTCCTGCTTCCCAATAACAAAGTCAGAGCAGGTGCCACTGAGCATATCAATAGAAATGAAGATTTTGAGAAGGAGAAGGATAGGAAAGATGGTGCTTTTATTTTTATTTATTTACTTTGCCATGGATTGACCTGTTAAAATAATGGCAACGCAGCATTGAAATGATCCTAGGTCTCTGTCAGACAAATCATGGCTCAACCTATTTTCTTTCAGTTACATCAGAAAGTATGAACTTGCAACCCTGGCCCTAGCTCTTTTAATCGTGCACTGACAGGGCAAGAATAATTCACAGGTTGAGCTAATCAAAGGTGAAAAGGGAGAATCAGTAAATGTCGTATCCTTTTGCCACTTTCATCAATCCGACTAACTGAATTTGAGCTAAAGCTTGGCAAATTTTCTGCAAAGGGAAATTAATATGTAACACATCTGAGGCCTAGTGCAGGCCTGAAAAATTGGAAAGCCTGCGTTATAGCAGAGGGCCATTATTGAGGGAGAGAATGGCCAAAGCCTCGATAATCAGAAAGGAGCTTCTGTGTATCTCTCTGCTCTGATAGCACTCTGACCTACCAGCCCTGCACCTGAGTAGAAATCCTTCTCTTTCTCCTTTTCAATTTTTCCCCATCAGGAATATATTCTATTGCCCATTTCTGTTGCCCACACATGATTGAATCAATTCAATTACCTTGGAAAAGTTGATACATATTCAGGCCATGAAGACGCTCAGGATAGAAGGAGAGGAAGAGAGACAAAGAAATCCGTATTTACCCAATAATAAGTTTCATTTGGAGAAGGTTTGAAAACAATTCTCCCTCGCATTTGTCCCTGTCAGATCACATTATTCACAAATGAAGTTTACAAAATATCAATTCAATTTCAATAAGGGAGCCTGAATCTCAACACACGAGGGCTGAATTTACCAAATCATAACACTTGAGGGGACCCTGGTGGCTTCCAAATATTTTCCAGTCAGAGGTAATCAAAAGCAGACCGCTGAATACTAATACATTCAATTTCACCCCTTTTGTTCGCATCTGTTCCCTTATAATACTATTTTCTACACTTCCAAATCACTGATGATGGCAGTCTGAAAAAAGGGAAGGGGGGCTATCATAGAGGCTAGACAGTTTTGTGAAAAACACTCTGAAATATCTACAAGATCCTCCTTTTTTAAAATCAATTTGTTGATGAGTAAACTAGGGAGCAGTGGCACAGAAAAAAAAACTCAGCTCCCCCCACATCACCCCCCAAGTGTTTTCTAATCACATTCTAAGCACAGAGTATGCTTCCAATGCGAGCCGACTACATTAAAATTTGGTAACTAGACAACACGTGTCACTTCCTCCTTAATCTATCCCTAGTTATTGCAACAGCAAAGAGGAATATAAGACATGCTAACAATGAATGATCCACATCCTTCTGGCCCCAGACCTAGTGATCAGTATGACCCCATGTAGGTGAGCAGGACACATCAGCCAGGTATATAAGACTACTTTCTCTTCTCCTCAGAGTACAGAACATGCCCAACTTTGGATCCTGTCTCCAGTCAGGACCCAGCTCTGGTGCTTCAGAGAATGATGACAAACCCTGGAAGCTAATGTATAGAAAAATAAAAGCTAAATTGTTTTCAAAGCATATGTTGGAAGGCATTCAAGGGTCTGGAAAGTTTCACTAAGCCCTGAGTGAGAGGAAGGTTAGTGGTCTGGGTGCAGGAAATATGGTCAAATACACATAATCAATAAAGACTACTTCATGTGCATGAAGGTTTCATCTGCATGAACTACATGTAGTACAACATGTCTGAGTTCTGCAGGCGATCCTTGATAGGCATTAAAGAAGTCTATAGCAGGGCACAGCAGCATGTATCAAGTATGCTAGAAAATAAGTTTTAGGTTCCTTAGTTATGAACCTTAGCTATGAAAATAAGCTTTAGGTTTCTTAGTTATGAACCTAAAGCTGTAGCTACATGCCAAATTTACCATGCCAGGCAGCAGATCCTATAAGACACACAGTGCTCCTTTGTACAGGCCACCTATTACATTGGAAACTGTGTGACTGCCTCTGTGTACCAGCATGAGCAAGCTAATTAGAAAGGGATGGAGTAACTGGCGGGGCTATGTCAAATTTCACTGGGTGTTTCATTTTGACGCTGTTTCGACTCGTTTCGAGCTCGAAACAGTGAAATCTAAATGAAACAAACAGCTTTGAAACAGCCTCAAAACAAAACAAGGGCAATCAAAATGTTTTGAAAGTTTCAAAACATTTTGAGTTTCGAAGCTGGGCTTGCTTGCAGCTAAAGAGAAACTAAGGAGAGGGAGGGAGGGAGAAGACGGGGAAAGACTGCTCTAATATTGACTGTGTAGCCAGCCAGTGACTGTGATCCTTTCCTGAAGTCCCTTCCAATCCTAGTGCTCTGGGGGAGGGATGGAAAAACAGTTGTGCCTTGACACACATACAGTCACACATCATAAGTTTTGCTTGTCAGCAGTTTGAGGTGCAGTTTCCCAGAAACCCCTATACCCATCTCCTTCAAACCTGGCAGGCTTCATGGCCTCATCAGGGGCTACCATCCCTGCAGTTTTCACCCTGATGTGCCTTAACACACATAGGAAACGAGTTTTACTTGTCAGCAGCTTAAGGTGCAGTTTCCCAGAAACTCCTGCACCAATCTCCTTGAAACTTGGCAGTCTTCATGCCCTATGGAGGGGCTACCATCCATGCTGTTTTCATCCAAATCTGCCAAGAAATGGCAAAGTTATAGGCAGTTTCATGCTTCCCCATTATTGCCTATGGGCAAAACATTGAAACAGTGAAATGGTTTCGATGAAACGAAATGGAACAGCACTTTGAAATAAAACAAAACTTGAAACAAAACACTGTCCCATTGAAACGTTGAAATGGGAGTGAAATGAAATGGTGCCATTTCGCACAGTCCTAATAACTGGCACTGCCATTCAGGAGTGTTAATTAGCAGACTCAAAGGACCACATGGACATCCTACTTCAGCTTTAGAAGACGTTCTGTGCCAAGCTGCATGGTTTGAGTGTACCACCGCACATGGACATGACATAATTGATACAAGGCTCACAAGGAATGATAGAAATCTCTAAAATAATTTAGACTCCTTAAAAATATCACTTCAAAGCTTATCTTCTTAGAGCTAGAAGCTGGTGGTAGACCCCAATAGAGGCTTAAGGTTCCAGTCTCTAAATCTACAAGGTCCTGAGAGATTAGATTTAAAATATGTGAGGTATTTGCATATGGAAAAACCACAATTAAGCCAGGATCAAATCTTGCTAGTTTAAATAGGTATTATTTGGAAGAAAATTCCTCCTCCTTCCTCAAAAAGTAGAAACAGTTCTGAGTCAGACCAAGGAGCTGAGACCTGTAATGCTGAGTATTTGACAGCACCGAGGGATGTTAAGTAGCCAAAAGGCCCAGGCTGATGGGTTAGGAGATACGTGACGTAGCCTTAGGTATGAGGCTATGTACACAGGCATGTTTGTATGGCTCCACTTATATGTATGTATACCACCATGCCATGGTCCTAATCTTCCATGCAATAATAGGTCACACCCCTTTTACAGTAGATCCCACCTTGTCATCTATACATTGCCAAGACAGTTATACTTCTCTAAGACAATCAGAGGGGCAGGCAAGAACAAAAGCATTTTCACAGTTCAGACAACCCTGAACATGCAATTCATTTCAAAAGGACAAATTTAGGATCTAGCCACCTTTCAAAAACACCTCCTGTTTAGGAAAACCCTCTCTTTCATAGACACAGCATCGGTTACTATACTCCCCTACCCCAACCATTGCACAGGGAAGTTGCTCAGATACAATGCTTATAAGTGACAGCTGAAAACCTCTATGATAGATGAATCTATATTTTAATATCTATATGTATAATGGTTACAATTCAATAAAACACAAGTGTTGTTTGCACTGCAGCAAAAAAAGCAAGGGGTGTTTTCAAAAAATCTGGCCAGGAAAAGACAAAGACTTTTCTTTTTGCTCTCCATTACTTTTTCCCTACCTACGGTATTTTTTTTTTTTTTTGCATACAACAGGCACCTCTCCCCACATCAAATCAGCCCCTCCCCTCCCCCCAATGGAGTAGAATCATATTTTAATCAAGGAAGCTGAGGGAGACAATTGACAATGGCTCATTGTTCTTTACTCCAGAGGTACTAACTGCTGTCTCTCCTTTTTAAAAGTCTTAATGTTCTACTAATCAAGCTAACCTTTCCTTAGGCGATTTTACTGTCTGCTAGCTGCTCCTGGTCTCTCCTGTTTTGCAGCCCCAGAAACTCTTTGGCTGCTAACGGATGTGGAAAAAAACCCAAAAAACAAAGACAGAGCTTTACAGGAAGAGGCATCACATCAGTTTGACCCGACTTGCCCAACGTCTATCTAGATCACGTGCCTCAGTAGGGCTTTTGGGCATTTTTATCTAATAGCTAACTGAATCATGTTATCTATGCAGACATCAGGCAAGCTGGGTCAAACTGACATAATGTCTCTTCTGGGCATGAGCTGCACTTGGCACAGACAGGGGCACACCGAACTGAAAGTAAAGCACTGTTTTGTTTTGTTTTGTTTTTTCACATCTGTGATGATCCACTCGTTCTTTGCAGCAGCCCCAAGAAAAAAGACTAAAAAATAAAAAAAACAGAGTATTGAGGCATGCAGGCAAGACTCCTTTAGCGGTGCCTGGAGAAAGCTGTGGTCTCATGAGAGCCAACCTCAAATATGGTAAAAAGACATTAGCCATAATAGAGCAGCCATCTGAAGGAAGTCTCCTAGCACTGGCATAGCAGGGCAGCTCCACGGAGCAGCTGCAAACACCCAGGGCAGTGCAGGCTGCAGTCACAGAAACTGTTCATTGTAACTATTTTTATGTCCTCACAACAAAGGTGGCATCCAGGGATGCTATCCAGGTCACTCTT
>NW_005842081.1:51738-67806 GCF_000455745.1 Alligator sinensis | reverse complement strand
CTTTCCTCCCTCAGTTATGCTACTGGTTCCTAGAATGAATGCTTATCTTCAGCAGAATCATAATCTTGCTTGCAAAAGCCAAAGAAATGAGACTGTACAAACTATAAATGAAATAACTAATAATGCTGTTATGAGGCAAAAATTAAATTTCTTTGAGGAATCATCCTGAAACACAAAGTAAACTCAGGCCACAATTATAGACTCTTTCAGGCTTGAGTTTGGAGGCTCACCAATGTCCAGTGAATGGAAGGATCACCCAAGAAGGAAACTTTGCTGTTTCACGATGTTCTCACTACATGCATGAAAAATGGGCTACACAAAGCAGGAAAGTATAAAAGACATCAAGTTGTACAACCCTCCCAAGAGTGCCAGCAGTCAAACAGGTGAGCAACACTGACTTCCAAGAAGGTGCATGTATGAATTGAGATAAGGTGGAGACACTCATTCATGGCTATTTCTATGCTCATGTAGTTTCCAAAAGCTTAAGATCTTCCAAGGATTTAGTGGTTACTACTACAGGTTTGTGAAGAATCATGCTATCATCACAAGCCATTGAATGATCTCATCCGAGGACAGCAGTATGTTATGAACAAGAGGAAATGTAAAATAAAGGCTAAGGAAAGTCCCAAAAGTCTCCAGAACAGAAACTCTACGACTTGCTGGAACCTCTGAAAACCAGTGAGACAAGAGGTATGAGAACTGAGAAGTCCTTCTCAGTTAATGTGTGCCCTCCCTCGTCTTTGCTGAGCTCAGCAAGCCTCTTGTACTGATAATGATGCTGGTTTTGAAGGCTAGTGAGCAGTGCTACACCAAAAAGTTGAAAGATGAGGGAAATCTATGTCCTTTGCCACTTAAGGACTCAGATAATAAGGCTCACTACTCCATTCACAAAATGGAAATTTTGAGTTAAAAGGGGTTGTCACCAAGAGATTTGGAGAGTACTCATAAAGTACTTAATTTCAGGTATGGACTGACAGAAATCCATTGTATTAACGTGTACAAAGTTGAATGCTACTGGGAAGATATGGAAGGTTGCTTTGGATAGCTATGAATTCAGCATTCAGTACCAATCTGGGAGAAACCATACAATAGTGATGCATGGCCTATAAACCCAAATTGCAATTCCAACAGAGGAAGAGCTACTTCAAGTCACCTCTGGTCACAGTCCCAAAAGAGTCCTTCAAGGATGTGTGACAGAAACAATGAGTCTCCAATGAGAGCATTCCATTAGCTTAGTGAAGCATATTTTGTTGGATTAACCTTTGCTACCTAGAATCAGTGCTGCTGATGGGTAAAAAAACCCAACTACAGAATAATAGTTGAGACACTCTACTAATTTAAAAAGGGCAAAATTCAGCCAAGATTACTCTATCTATCTCAGAAGCCATACAACTATTGAGAAAATGAGGTATACTACAACTGATTCATTGAGTGTTGCACCAAATGACTGCAGACCCTGGGCAAAAATCAGCTAGGTCAACAGCAAACTACCAGGCCAGTCCAGGCCTCTGGCCAAAAGATCCCTGCCTGACAACTTTGGACATTTGGGAACAGAGTCCCTAGAAAATTATTCCAATAAAGCTCTATTAGCCTCAAATGGCTGAGGATGCTTTGCAGAAAATGTGAGACATTCTTGATATGTTCATAGCAACACTTTATCCACCAGAGCTGTGTATCTGGATATTATCACTAACAACAAAGCTTTGGAGCTCATATGCATTGATTTTTGGTCTTTTAAAATGAACCAAAAGAATACTGGAAATTCTATAACGAAGGGTGCTTGTACACATGATGAAAATTGGCTGTTTTTTGCGGTTTAATTGCATCACGCTATTCGTGTATGGGGTTTTTACAATTTAAATGAGATTGGTATGTTGCAAACTAAACCACATCTGTATGTAGTTTAGTTTGCAGCATAGCAATTTGTAATGTTGCAGCCTTTGTCAGCTCACCCCTGCCCCCACTTCTCCCACGGGAGAGGTGGACTGAAGGCAGAAGCAATGAGGGGCCCAATTCCCTTTTTTTTTTCCCACGGAGCCTATCCGCATTTCCCACTGCTGGGAGCTGAGCTTCCAGTGGGATGAGTGGCCCCTGAGCTACAAATAACCCCAGTACTTCCTGCAGTGGTGGTGCCTGCTGGGGCTGCTAGTGGGTGGGTGCTACCCCAGCTCAGGCTTAGTAAACAGTTGGATCAGGCTGGGTGCTGCCTGCGAGTGACTGCCTGCCCAGCCACAGTGCACTATCTCAGGGCCACTGCCACCGTATAGCTACTGGTTGGACCCATCCAGCTGACCAGACCCCTGGTAGGGATGCCTACAACGGGCTGCTGGAAGCCACCACTGGCACCCTCACCCTCCTGGGCCTCCAGCTCCACCGCCTCTGAGCCTGCCAGGCTAGCCAGGACTGGTGGCTGCATGTCATCCAAAAAACCTGAGACAACGAGCAGTAGCTGGAGGCATTCTGGATGACCCAGGCCATCTTCTGGGACCTCCTGGAGCAGCTCTGGCCACATCTGGAGTGACATGACACTGTCATGCGGCTGCCCCTCCCTACGGACACCTGGCTGGCCTGACCTGCTCAATCTGGCCAAGCCCACCAGCCTCTACTATGTAGACCATCTCTTTGGGGTGGAGAAGACCACTGCCAGAGAGGCTGTCCTGGAAGTGTGCGGTGCCCTACAGGATGTGTCAGGGCACATGGTGCTCCGCATTCAAGACCCCCTGGTGGTGATGGCAGGGTTCCATGCCCTGGGATTCCCCCAGTGCATCCAGGCCCTGGATAGGACCCACATCCCCATCACCTGTCCATGCCTACTGTAGCCACAGTGGCTTTCAATCTGTTGTGCTCCAGGCAATTGTGGACCACTGCAGCACCTTCAGTCACAAGTGCCCATGATGCCCACATTTTCCACAACTCTGCCCTGCCAGGCCTGGTGCAGAGTGGCCACTTTGTGCTGGAAGTGCCAGACCTGCAGCTGGGTGCCATGGTGGTCCTGCCCCTCCTCATCGGGAACCCCACCTACCTGCTCCTGCCCTGACTCATGTGGTCCTACACCAGTCAGCTGGACCCCTGCCAGGCCCACTTTAATCAGTGTCTGGGCCAGATCCGCACCCTGGTGGAGTGTGCCTTTGGCTGCCTCAAGGAACATTGGCGCACCCGCACCGCCTGCCCTGAGTTCGCCGGAGACAACCTCACCTAGATCATCATTGTAGCCTGTGGGCTGCATAACATCTGTGAAGCCTGGGGAGAGCTCTTCCACAAGGCCTGGGTGGAAGAGGCACAGCAGGCGGAGGACACCTGGCAGCGGGAGCACCACCTGCAGGGACAGTGACAGCTACAGCGACAGCAACAGCCCCACCCCCTCTGCTGAGGTGCCGTGTGAGTCACACATGCACCATTGGGGTAGGTCTGTGCATGTGTGGGCACAGACCTACCCCAATTGGGGTAGGTCTGTGCCCACCTAGCTGCAGGGGCACAGGCTGCTCAATAAAGTTTTGCACTGTCTCTCACTTCTCTGCATGCTTTCAAGTAGGGAACCTGGGGTCAGGAGAGTGTGGCTGGGCTGGGCAGGGAGGGGCCACAGGGGCCAAGGGCAGAGACAAGGGCTGGGGCATGGATGACCCTCCCCCAAGAGCAGGGCTCAACACATGGCCAGGGCTGGTGTGGCTGGCAGCTCTGCTTGGTCCCGGCTGGTGACAATGATGTGTGGCTCCTGGCTGTGTCCTTGGGTGGCAGGGTGCAGCATACAGGTGCCCAGCTAGGGGTGTTCCCCCTCCCCCGGGAGGAGATGGCACTGCTGGTTGCTGATGGTGACATGGCCAGCCATGCCTTTTGGGCCAGGTGCTGACCTGGGCTCCCCAAACTGCTGATGGAGGAGAAAGGACCCAAGGAACTACAGGCCAATCAGCCTGACCTCAATCCAAGGAAAAATCCTTGAAAAATGTCTCAAGGAGTGTGTATGTTATAAGCTAATAGAAGGCAAAATTCTGAATGACAGCCAACATGGTTTTGTCACAGGTATGTCATGTCTGACTAACCTCATCTCCTTCTATGACCAGGTTACTCATCATCTGGATAAGGGAGAGGAAGTTGACTTTATTTATTTGGACTTTAGGAAGGCCTCTGACCTGGTGTCCCATGAGGCTGTAAAGGTAAAACTAGAGGACTGTAGGCTCAACAATGCAATGGTCAGATGGGTGGAAAACTGACTGCAGGGTCAGACCCAAAGAGTACTAATAGACGGATCTGAGTCGACCTGGTGGAAGGTGGCCAGTAGGGTCCCCCAGGGTTCAGTACTTGGACCAGTGATTTTCAACATCTTAATCAAAGATCTGGATGTGGAGGTGAAAAAGCACATGACAAAGTTCACCATGGTCTTATGTAAGGGAGGCAGATGGTCAAGGGATATGATCCAGACACTCAGGTATCAGGGAGTGGGTGGCATCTTAAGTGCTGTTGGAGGCTTTAGGCAGGTCCCATTAACCCTCTGGGAGCAGAGTGGCAGGTTGAGATGGAGAACTGTGCTGTCCTTGCCATAGCTATGGATTCAAGCTGCAGGCTAGGCAGACAGAGATAACATCTTATAGCTGATCTAGATGCATCAGACCTCAGTCTGGCATCCTAGTGAGTGACCATGTGGAAGGAGTGAGGCAGACCAGCATCTACAAAGCTGTAAGGAGAAAAATTTGGGAAACTGTGGGTTTCCTCTTGCAGGATGGCAGAGTTCAAGCCTGCAAGGAGCTGCTTGGGGCTAGGGGAAGCAAGATGCAGGGGGTGCCACATGCATGTGTGTCTGCACATATGCACATGGCCAGCAATAAAGCCAGGCAGTGGTGGAGAGTAATTCGTCCAGCGACCTGCAGGTAAATATACAATGGGGAGGAGGCATGCGCGTGGCGGGCAGATTGAGGCCCCCATGGTGAGGAAGGGAGTGGAGCAGGGTTGTCAGCTGGGGCTGTGGGTGCTGCCCAGCCAGGGCTATGCATGGGGTCCAGGGCTGGGGTGGAAATGCATGGCCATGGAGGCTGGCTGGGAGAGCAGGATGGAGCCATGGGCACCTCATCTGGGAGCTGGATCCCTGCCACTGTGTGCACTACCAGGGAGGGGGGATATGGAGGGCCACATGCCCCCCAGATTTGTGCACAAGGTTCAGGGCTCCCTGCCCTGCTGCCCTCTCCTTGGGGTCTCTGTGGCAGGAAGGACCTGGCACAGGAGGGCAAAGCAAGGCAGGGAGGCTTGGTGCTTCCGTCACTGCTGGGAGCCCCGTGCCAGATGTGCTACCATTGCAAGACACCCCCTGCCCACCTGGCAGCAGTGTGGGGCACAACTCCACCACTACCATCACCCTTGCTGCTGCTGGGCTGGCAGAGGGCACCTCACCATAGTGGCATGGCTGGAGAGGGGCTTCCAGTGGTAGCAGTAGCACCAAGCCTCTATGCCCTTCCACGCTAAGTCCCACCCTCTGGCCCACAGAGGCCCCACGGGGGTGGGGGTGCAGCATGGCAGGGAGCCCTGAGCCCTACAATGGGCAGCCTGCATCCTCCTCCACCCCCCACAGGCTCTGTTCCAGCCATGCCATCCATGGGACGGGGAGGAAGTGGACACATGGGACGGGGAGGAAGTGGACACGTATTTTACCTTTGCATTTTGAAAATGTGGTCATCCTAGCTGGAGCCAGTGCTGATTCTTTATTTAAGGGGAACCCTAGATTCTCCTCCAGGCCCTTGGTTCATGGCTTTTGTTGCTGCCGACACCCCCTAGACACTTGCAAATGCGTTTGCGTGCTTTGTCACCTACAGCTGTGTATGCACATGCAAGCTGGTCTTGGGGCCTGAATGCCCCCAGTAGGACATACATAATAAATTACTCAAAAAGACATGAAAGCAGATTTCATTTGTGACTATGGTATGCTGCTAAAAAATATGACACAAATTGTTTAGCATGAAATTTTACTTTTTACTCTGATTCCATTATAAAATTGCTGCAGACCTGTTCCCTGACCTAACTTCTTCTGGCTCTACATGGAACGATATAGAGCGCATTAACCCCATGCTGTTACAAAAATGGTTTTATACTTTGTGAAATTATGCCAGGACAAAACCAAATAGCTCAGCTTAATTTAACATTCACAGGTTATTGTGAACTATCAAACCAATACTTGCAAAAAAAAATTATATTAAAATGCTGGGTAATCTAACAATTTGCAAGCCGTGCCATTTTAAAACATAGCAATTGTTGTTCTTAGCTCTGTGGAGACCACACACTGTGCAAACAACTATTAGGCAATACAAGCTTTTCTTTGTATATTAGAAGGGTGAAAATGTGTAATTGGAAAAGAAAGTGAAGACTCCCTACAAAAGGATTTGGCATGGACATATGCCTTAATGGATTATTGTTATCAGTTTCACCACATAAACTAACAAGAGTGCTCAAGTCTCTTTTTTAGTATCTTAGAAATAGGAGAAAATAAGCATTTAATGGCATTTTGAGAACATTTAAAGCTCCTTATTATATTTGAAAATTGATCCTGGTATTTCTGCCTCTGCAACAAGCTGTTACACTGATTTCATGAACTACTAAGCCTAGTTCCTCTGGGAACCCAAAACAGAGAGTGAATGAGTTTACAAAGGGTCATTCCACTATCTTGCTTTGCCACATGTCTTAACAGCATAACAATAAACAGACAGATGAGAAGAGACAAATATTTTGCATAACCTATGTGGAACTCCCCAGAAGAGCAAAGGGTACAAAGCCACAGACCCAAAAATATAAGACACTGGGTTCCCGTCCATGGCAAATATAGGAAGTTGGTTGTGACTGTAAGAGTTTATAAGCAGAAAAAAATGGGTTTAAATTTCTTTCTGCTTGAGACAGACTGAACCAAAACCTCTATATCCAAAGAAGCCTAATATGAATGTGAATCCAAATTTCACCAATGGCCTTTCTATGCTTAATGGGCCAAACCACACACCAAATCTAATACACTCAAATGTTGATTCTTATGCCTACCTATACTCTTAAAAACAGCAAGCATCACAAGAAGTTTGAAACTTATCTTGCAGGATTCATGTAATTAAGTTTATACTTCTGCAAATTCAATATGGGGCAGGAGTGAAGAAATACCCATGTGAAATTCAGTTAAAAAACAGCAAGCTCACTAGCCTGATGCAGTGAATTTTCCAAGATCTAGATACAGTGCCATAAGCCAGCTCTGGTTTGCTTACAAGTATTTTGAGAATGAAATTGGGGAAAAAGGCCTGTTTTGAGCTTGTAGCCTAGATCAAATGAGGTTTTTTGGTTCTGTTCTGGATATTCTAAATTGCTATAAGCAAGGACTTCTTTGGATGATATCTTTTACTGGACCAGTTGCATGATTGTGATAGACCCTGGCTTGGGTCTGTGCCAATAGGACAGGGAGGGGGGAACTAACCCCCCTCTCTAGCCAGTTCACTTAAGGCAGCTGCCAGGGCTGGCCATACCCCTGCTGCTAGAGCAGCAAGGGGAAAAATGTCTGGCAGGTCCATGCTGGTGGGACAGGGGAGGGAGTGGGGAGTATGATCAGGTCCTGGCCCCCCTGCCCCCTTCACCTTAGGGGGGCCAGCACCTGATCATTTGGCATTTCCACCAACAGAGAAGCTCCCAGCCCTCATAGGGCCAACAGGCTAAATAAGAAAAAGGTTATGAATCATTTATTCACCTAAATCCCTTGAACTAGCTGGGGATTGGGATCAGTGCTGAAATACAGGGGGAAAGCTATCACCTTAATAGCCTTAGAGAAGTCCCCGTTTGGTGCGAGTTCATTCTCATAGCCTTTTTTTAGAATGTTAATTCCATACATTGAAAAATATCCTGGGGCTCCAAAGCTGCCCGTCATGATCCTATGCCTGAATCAGACTCTTAAAGTGGTCTATAAAAAACTTCACAATGGTTTTCTACAGCAGGAAACTAACCTACAGCAAAATTCACAGAGTTGCTAAATCCCTATGCATTCAAGAGCCTCGAATTGTCAGAGTGTATTTCACTTTGGGACAACATTAGATACATATCCAGAGAACCACTGAAAGGATGCAAAGGTTCACTTTTCTAAGGATTATGAAATCTAAATTTCAAGTAACACTTATGCATAGTTCCCGATCACCCATGGACTTTCTCAACTTCGAAATTTAGGAGACAAATACAGTTTCCAGGACTATATGAAAAATTGTAACAAGAAAGTACTTATGCATATTGTTCATGAGCAGAAGTGTAATAAATCATTGTGATTGTAAGGGCAACTTCTTAACCTTTCCTTACATCTCCATTGCTTGTTGCTCTTCCTATCTGTTGCTCCATGTCTTAAGTCTTTAATCCTGCAAAATCTTGTGCATGTGCTTAACTGTATGCATGTGTATAGTCCCAGTGATAACAACAGTGATAAACACCTCTTGGACACCATAAAATTAATAATAAATAGCATTGTATTTAACAATCATTATTCAAAGCAAAATATATGATGAGGCTTAATTTTTCGACCATAAATTTTCCTGTATTTTATTTCGCCCAGACCAATGCCCTCTTTATAGGTCTCTCTTGTCTTTCTCTCTCTCTTTTCCCTTGGAAGGGCCACTGATAAAGAATGGCAGAGAAATTTCAGTACAGCTACAATGGAATTATGTATTATACATTGCACAGAAACCAGAAAGACCACTGGATGTCCCAGTGTCTAAATAGTCATTCTTTGTTTGCCTTTTTGGCCTATGTATAAGACTTGAGTTCATTCTGAAATCTTTGTATCCAAGGTTAGTAACTGACACTCCATTCTCTTGATATATTGATCTTGGGACCAACGCAGGTTGTAAACTGAAATGATCACAATGGGTGTGTCTACACAAGACACTTTACTGTGCAGTAAGCATGTGTGTCTACAAGTGCAAGTAGCAAATTTACTTGTGATTATACACGAACGCTACCGCGCAGTTAAGATGCCTGACCAAGAGCAAATCTACTCTCGGTCAGGTGGTCACCAGCAGGTGAGAGATTGTTCTCTGCCCCCAGGAGTGCCTGCTGCCAGGGCAGGCTCTGCTACTGGTGCCCATGTGAGGACTATGTCCCCCTGCCCCAGCAGCAGGGAGCTCCAAACCCCCTGCTCCAAAACTGTGATTGAGGAGCAAAGAGATCCTTATCTCCCAGCAGGGCTCTGTGGTTGCAAGGCCAGCATTGGGAGATCCTTAAATGATCTTGCTGCTAGTTGCAAGTTATAGGGTTGGGGCTGGAAAGCCTGTTCCTTACTCAGCTCCACTCCCCAAGCTATTCCCCGCACAGCTCCACACTCACAGAGCTGAGCAGGGAACAGACTCTGGCCCCCACCCCGTGAGTGTGGAGCAGGGGCACTGGTGATTCTGGTCCCCTAATACACCACACACTTCCCTCACTGAAGGCCATTTAGCCATGATTCTGATGTGGCTCTGCATATGAAGTCACCCAAACAACAGTGCCATCTTGCCACACACATTTATTAACACTGAAGGCATGATAAATCATCCAAGCTATTACAAGAAAGATGACCAGAGAAAGGCACATGGGGCTCAGAAAACATTGCACAAAGCTGCAGACTCTGTGGCAAACACAGCAAGCTAAAAGAATCACCTGGCATTTGGAAACTATGTAAAAAACTGAAAAGTGTTTGCAAGCAGCAGCACAAAGTGCCCAGTCTGGACAGAGGGAAAGACAACAGCACCACTAGCTCAGAATTATTCACAGGAACAGTAGACAACATTGCATCAGAGGATAACTGATCTATCAGCTTGAAAGCAAATGGATATTTATTAAATTTAAGTTGGATGCAAGTACACAAACCAACATGGAGATGAAGCAATGCTATTAGCACTGACAGAGAAGGCACAGGAAGTAAAAGAAAACTGAAAAATGTCGACACTACTAGAAAACCAGCGGCAGAGTCACTGAGGATGTTCAGATGCATAAGAAGAGAGAAAGGGAATACAGGAAACTCAGTAAGTTTTCAAGGCCCAAGAGCCGCTGCCACTTCAGAAAAAGGACACTTTGCATGCCTACACTGGAAAACAAAGTTTCCAAAGACCAATGGCATCACAAGAGAACAGAACAGCTATATGAGGTTGTCACTCCAGCTGAATACACTATGGACCAGTGGTCATTAACTTTTGTAGCCTCAAAGAACCCCTTGTTAGACTCAAGACACCCCTTAGAAAATGCCAGCTCTTAGCTTTCATTCATTTCTTGACTACAGAAAACTAATTAGAACAACTCTACTGTTACAAGAACTTGAAAAGACCACAACAGGTCAGAATTTTTTTGATGCCGTCGATTCCTATATGAAATTTGTGAATTATGCATACATGTTTGTACGCCTAACATTGCTAGTGTTGTGTGGTACCCTGAATCACCCTTCAAAGGATCTTATAGCTCCTGAGGGTGTCATGGCCTCCCAGTTGACTGTAACTACTACAGGAAACCAGATGTCATCTTCTTTGGATTCCATGAGGGAGGGAGAGAAGCAGTAGGGCATCAGTTATTCATATTTCCCTGAAAAATTCGCAAGCAGACTACCTCCCCAGCAAGCTGAGATTGCTGTACCCAAGGACATGGGCAGTAATACAAACCCACAGGCTGACAAAGGAGTATAGAACATCTCATTGCTAGCTACCATATTTACTCAAATTCAAGAAGACGTTTTTTTTCTCTCCCAGTTGGCATGGAGAAAAATGCCCCTTATCTTATAATTGCATACAATTAAATCTCTCAAAATACATTGTCTATCATGAAACTATTGCCAAAAGCAGCACGTGCTCAGCAATGGAAATCAGCTATGAAGTTGATTAAATGCAGCCAATACTAAGCATAACTATAAAACACATAGCCCACACTAGGCAAACATACTGATGACAACCGTGTGTGTGTGTGTGTGTGTGTGTGTCCCTTAAAAAATGGGTGCATGTTCCCATTGGAGCACTGGTTCTGGAGGTACTGTGATACCAGTTTGGTACCAGGAGGGTCAGAGGCAGCCCTGACAATAAGTGTCAGAGTTTATTGCTTCATTTTAACAGCACATGTAGACACACCCAATTGATGCCAATGTGCTGCTCAACAGTTTGTTTATGGAGCACCTATGCTAAAACTTGCAGCAGTTTCAAAAAAAGGCAACGTGCAGTAATTGTGAATGAACTAAGTACATGAGTGCTATATGCAAATTGCTACAGCCATGTTTAATTTCAAGGTTATGGTTTTCAGATTCGCTCCTCACTTCCATGTGTTTCAGGGGGAGCAATGTCTGACAGTAAGAAGTGGGGGAAGGGGCTGCCAGGGGACAAAAGTTGGGGGGAAACAGAGAGCAAAGTGACTACCTGACTCCTACCTTTTTCCCTGCTGTACCAGTGAGAGGTGGACAAATTCCATGCAAACCTCCAAAAATTAGATTCTATACCTGGAAATTTATAACAGACATATACATTTTTCATATATAGAATCTAATTACTAGGGAATCATCTTATAATCATGGTCATCTTCTATTTGAGTGAATATGGTAGTTTAAATAATAGATCCATTATAA
Source organism: Alligator sinensis (assembly GCF_000455745.1). NCBI lineage: Eukaryota > Metazoa > Chordata > Crocodylia > Alligatoridae > Alligator > Alligator sinensis. The sequence goes on along the minus strand of NW_005842081.1, from coordinate 56,243 downwards.
TGAATTATAATGTGAGGCTCTGTCTCTGCTCCATAGTTGAAGGAAAGGAATCTATGGCAGTAGCTAGAACCTATGTGCATTCTTCTGTATACTTACTACCTTTGTTTCCTAGAGGCAATTCATCAGTAACCTAACTTCAAATAAAACATTAATAAATGAGTACATGTACAGCTTTTTGATTGAGCCAAATGTTTTAGTATTTTTCTATTACAGTAGCACCCAAAGTCCACAGTCAGGATCAGGACTCTATACAAATATGTTCTAGGAGACCAAATCCGTCTCCAGGTGACAAGGCCACAGCTGTAGTCAGAGGCACATGAAGCATGAGCCCTCTGTGGATGCTAATGGCAGGCTGTTTTCTTGCCAAAGAGTCTTCAACTTAAGAAGGCAAGCTTCTTTGGGTAGATGTGATATCTCAGAACAGCATACTCCATATGCCTGAAGAAGGGTGCTTGTGTCCAAAAGCTTGCAAAGAACTTTTTTCCAACTACTCAGTTGGTCTAATAAAAGATATCTCGTCTACCCAAAGAAGCTTCTCCACCTATGTCCTTAGACCAACCCGGCTACAACCAAAAACCCTTCAACTTAAGAACTCGCTCACCTTTCAGGTTGAAATGGCCTTAAATGAGTTTACTCTCAGGGTGGCTGCGAAAACCATGTTCAGCCTTATATAGTGAAGGGAGCATTACATACTCATGCCTACTTTGTCCTATCTTTTTCACTCCTAGGTGTATTTCACAATTAATGCTGCTTTCCACTTCTCCGTATTTTGATTCAGTCTCTGTGTTTCCCCCATTTTGCATTTTTCAAGGGTACATTTTATTTGTTACATCCATCCCAGGTTTCTTACTTCTCTAAGACCCCTTGTAGTATTCATCAATCCTCATTTGGTATTGCAATGTCTCACAAATTGGTTCATTTCCTCTTGTGGATCATTAAAGAAAATAATAAACAATCCTCTAGATGATAGTTATATACAACTGTATGATGCATACTGTTTGGCCCACTATTTTTCTAGCCATATCCAGGGCTCACTCTAGGCCAATCTGAATGATTATGGGGATCCCTATTTTGTTAATCTCTGCCTCAAAAGTTTCAGTACATTACAAATAACTACTAATAGCTACTGCATTCCCTAAGATGTCATTCCTGCAAACTTATTCACATGCTTACATGTATGAAAAGCAGAACTGAAATACGAAATATAGTGATAGGAAATACATGAAATGTTCATTATACAAAATATTTCAGTCAAATAATGATATATTTATGTTAGTGGAACTACTAACATGGTTAAAGTTAAATGTGTGCATAAGCCTTTGTAAGATAGGGGCTTAAAACTCTGTAAGAGAAATGAAGATTTTCTGGCAAGACTTTTTAAAAAAAATAATAAATCCAGGCTCCCCATTTCTCACAATCCTACTGTCTTCTAAATTTTCATCAAGATTTTTTACTTATTGTTTGATTAATTATTTAACTAGAATTATAATATAGAGGCTTTCCCCATAGTAACTGCCAGGACTCTACTGTTATTACATTAAAGACTGTTATCTGAAAACTGTTTTTACATTTGCCTTCCTGCAGGCATCTGGCAACTGTACAGTTTGTGAAATTTAAAAAATGATCGGTTTTATACAGGATAAATGTCTAATAACTTTAATATCCCAAAATGCATATCATTTTCATTAGAAGCCAGATTGTTCCTCTGAGCAGCTAAAAGTGATACAAATAAGTCTGTTTAATCCAGGATGAGCTGTGCGTGTTAAGAAATATTCATTTCTTTATTTGTTCTGTATCAGTAGCTCTGTGTACATAGTCTTCATCACTTTCTGGTTTTCCAAACTTCTTAGTTTTAAATTGTTGATTTTTCGAGGGAGTTTAATATCTCAGCTATTTTCATTTGGGATAACTCAGCACACCTCTCATTTGCATGTAAAGTGCGGTCAATGTGAATTGATCAAAACCAAATTAACAGCAATTGGTTCCAATATTTTCCCTGTTTACACATTAGCTTGCTACCTTTAACATATAGATGTATTGAATTCAGCTTAGCAACCTGAGCATGAATGCTTTGGCCTTTAAAGAGAAACTTATCTGTAATTAAAATCATGCACAAGTTTTAGAGGGAGTCTGTTTACTACCTAGAAAGAAAGCTGATTTTGAAAATGAATAGATTTCAGCACAGTGGTTGATGCATTTAATTCTGAATTAAATCCTCTAAAATTACAGGGGTTTAGCTTTCCCAAGCATCAGATCATATAAATGGTATGCCTGACTCTCAGTGAATTTTGGGGAGGAGGAAAAAAAATCCTATTGATTTCTTCTTAAAAATATCATTGCAAACAAATAAGTTAACACAGTTATAATCATTATGGTATAGTTTTTGCAAAAAGCATATACGAGTTTCAATATATACTTATAAGTACATGGTAAATCATTTGATAGAGCATTATATGACAAGTAATAAGGGCTTTAGAATAAAAACCAAAGCACATATATGGTAGCTGGTAAGGAAATGATTTATAATATAGTGTATATTGCATTGCTTATTATAATTTAGAATGGTAATTGCTATAACTTCGCTATACTGTTTAATTGCTACAGTACACTGATATATGCTATAGAAGACACTGCAGTAACTGCTGTGGTTATACAACAGCATTTGCATAATCTGCACTGTAGTTTATTCTTGTAGCAGATAATGCAGGCATACCAAGGAATCAAATTGTTTCTTGCCATATTGATTGCAATTAAAACACAAATATGAATACACAGATAAGGTTTTTTCCTAGGGTTAGACAACAGAGCATTTGCAGAATTAAAGTTTAAGCCATTATGGCAACAGCATAGCTAGGAAAATAATTTTGAAAGCAGAGCTGTTGCAATTTCCTATGGCAGAATTATAAAACAGAGTTATTTTAAACAAAAAAAATCTACATTTCAAGGGCCCAGTTCTGCCCACAAATCCTGCAATGAAGTAAATATAGTTGCTCCAGAGTTAGGAACACCATTTGACCACCAATATTAGTTCCTTACTCATACCTTGCAGCCACATTTACGGTCTCATTAACTGTCACAAAGTGGTCTGGGTTGGAGCGCATCAGTTTTAAATGGGAGATCTCTAGGCTAAGCGCAGACAGTCAAAAGGCCTGAGGCTGAATTGATTCAGTCTTTGCAGGTTAATCTAAGATACAGAAGTTAAACTGAGAAATGACTGGACACACATTCACTTTTGATTCAGGAAATGCAGCCACATACCTGCAGTAGCTCAAGCCAGAAGCTGGGGGTTGCTAGGGCATGGCTCTCTGACACGTGCCAGCATGGGCTGTGTGTTCACATCCTCTTCCTGTGGCCCCCCAGGTCTCTGGGATTTGCAGTCCAGAATCAGAACATCAGGACTCGGCAGGGTTGCTCATTACTTCCTCTTCCTGCTTCCAGGTGCCTTTGGGATTTGTATTCCACAGTCACAGTCAGCAGTAAGTTTCTGGCAGGGCAAGACAGCTCTGTACTCAGAAGGAGGGAAGTTTAACCTCCCCTCCCTTGCCTGAGACCTCAGCTGGGATTTGCCTGAGGGGAAGGGCAGTCCCTGCCTCCCTCTCCTCTCAGCCATTCTCTGCTGGAGCAGAAAGCCCACCCAGCCCAGGGCTGGAAAGCATGCTGGCATGCTGGGAGACCATGATTTAACTTGAAGCAGGAAGGGATCTGAGACAAAAGTTTCATAAACCAGTTTGACCCAAATCAGTTAAGTCTGATGTTACATTCAACCAGGTTTATCTTAAACCAGTTTCAGTCATTTTGAAACTGGTTTATGTGCACTGAACTTCTGTTCTGTTACAGGTTTAAACCAGTTTCTGATGACTTAAACTGGTTTGTGCAACTTTTGTCCCTTGCCCTAGAGATGACCAAGGTTGCTGCTGTAGGATATGACCGAGGCTACAAACAGACATCAGAGAAACTGCTATCCCAGGACAAAGTACAATTATTCAGACATCACCTCCATTGTCCCAAGACAAACCTACAAATGTTTGTGGGATAAAAAGTATTAACAGTTTGTGCTTGAACATTGCAGAGTACCTGAACACCTGTCCCAGGACTGTACTACTGAATCATTGAAAGAAAAGCAGTAATGCATTCAGCTGCTCACAAAACCCCACTTGTATACGAACAAATCCTGCAACTCTTCTTTTCTAGGACAAAGAGAGGCACAACTTGTCCCATGATCAACGCAATGTCTGCTTGTAGCCCTAGTGATTCACTGAGTGCTTTTTTCAGTGACAGCACTAAATACATTGAATTACATTTTTTTCTGTCAACATGATTTTTGATGAAAAAAAAATGTCTTTTTGATTAAGCAAACATTTTTTTAGAAAACTGTCTACAGTTATTTCATAGATTTCATAGATTTCATAGACATCAGGGCTGGAAGGGACCTCAGAAGATCATCGAGTCCAGCCCCCCGCCCAAAGGGCAGGAAGTCAGCTGGGGTCATAGGATCCCAGCAAGAT
>NW_005842081.1:42359-50328 GCF_000455745.1 Alligator sinensis | reverse complement strand
TCAGTTGTCAGTTGCCCCATCTGGGTCAGCAGGGGTCCAATGTTGCCCCTGCTTTTCCTCCGGCTCCCCACATATCTGAAAAAGGACTTTTTATTGTCCTTGATGCTCAAAGCTAGCTGGAGTTCAGTTGCAGCCTTGGCTTTCCTGGTCTGCTCCCTACAGGACCAGACCAGTGCAGAATAATCCTCCTTGGAGGTGACTCCCATCCTCCATCCTTTATCATTGAAGTATTTCAGATATGCATAAAAACCAACCCTCACAAAAACTTAGCAAGCACTGATCTCAGCTGGAGCCTCTAGGCCACTACCATATTACAAATAATAATTAATGATATTTATAACATGACTCACCCAAAAGCAGTTTGTTGACAGAGCCAGGACAAAACTTAGTTCACAGGCAACTGGTGCCTCCTGATACTGTGGGGGCACCAGCGACCAATTGCTGACCAGGGTGTTGTCCCCCAGCAACTGGTCACTGGAAGTGCCAGTGGTAAAACCAGAAGTGCTGCCGGCGCTTCTCTTGGCACCCCCACAATCTTGGGGGGGCGGGGCCACTGGCCATCGCCCCCCCACACTCTGGCTGGTGAGGGCCAACCTCGGGGAGGAGGGGGGCACATACCCACCATACGTCGACTATGGCTCTGCTCACCTGATTCCTGTTTGAGTGCCAATCTGCTGGGCCAAAATCCAGCAGTAATAGAGAGAACAGTAATATGGTGCTATGGATTTTAGCATGTATTCAGGGCATGCACACCATTTATAGAAGGCAATGCCATAATGAATTTTGCAGTTTTTTTCAAATGTGTGCAATTAGATGTTATACCAGCACATGCCATCAGATATTGTTACATCACAAATGTAGAAAAACTATCCATATGGAACTGCAACTAGTCAAACATTCTGCCTAGCAACACCATCAACTTTTCAGGGAACAGCAGAAATCTTCTCTGACATGACAAGCCAATTTATTTAAGTAAATATGGATTTCATTGGTTAATTCAGGCCCTTATGTTAAAAAAATAGTTATCAGTTAACAGATTTCGATTCTGGAAGTCAGTGATTAGCTTTACTATCAGGAATGGGAAGCATGTTCCATTGATGAGGATTCTTCACTTTCCACGCTCCAAGCGGAAGCATCCAAGTTGCACTTAAATGTTGAGTGTTACCTAAAGTCACTTAGATAGGGCAGAAATAATGGTGCTCAATATTTTAACTGGAAACAGAATGGTAGAGGAGTTTACTGAGTACAAGCACAACATGCCCCCTTGAGAAGCACAACTAAGGAAGCGAGCAGTCATTTTCTGTATGCCTGCCTTTGCTCTGGAAATAAAGAGGAAGGTTTGGGAAATACTAAAGCATTGCAGTGGCATCTTCTCTTTGATTTGCAGAGCAGACAGCATCACAGATCACTGACAACATATAGCTCTTTCTGGAAAAATACAGCAGCAAGGTGGGGAGACAACTATGCAGGTGAGAGTGAATCCTTTTTAATAGACGTATTAATATTTTCACAAATAAAGGGATGAGTATGGCAAAGTGACTTATGGGGCTCCTTTGATTAGTCAACAAACAGACAAATATCCCAAAGTTGCAAAACTAATGTTTCATAGATTGTGGTACTTGGGTTTTGTTATTCATTACTCTTGTTTATAAAGTGTCAGTCATCCAGTCTGGGAGCAGAAATAAAAGAATGTCACTTAACTGATTAATCATATAAGGTGAATAATGAACAGCCCATGGGCTGAGAGGTACCCAGTAAAACTATATGGCAAATAGCAACTGATTCACTAAGGAATTAAAACCTGGTTTTATTAGAAATAAACAAATAGTTTGGTCATTTCTAATATTAAGATGAGGCACTTTAGAAAGTTGTAAGGGCAGCTTACCATGAGAGTAGTTCCTGCTTCACTTTGTAGACTTCTGAAGTTTCAAGAAACAATTGATGGCAGGGGACATTGAAGTACGATAAGTGTAGCATGCAATCACTGTGATTGTTTGTGATCATGACATTTTACAAAAGCTGCTTCTCTGTCATTTTCTAAAGTATTGTTTTAGAGGGTTGTGACAGAGGTAAAAGAAATAAAAAAAGTACAGAACAAGAAGAAATGTCACCCCGTCTCCCTAGACAAGCCAGATTGAAAAATTGAAGAGAAACCTACTTGGATGAGATAGATTCATTGCTCTGACTCTAAGCCAGAAAAATCAGAATTAGATGTTGAGATTATTGAAGTAATCAAACCGCTGATGGTTCTGACAGTAGTTTATAGTATACTATCTATGCTTAATGCAGCAGTGCTGACTTTCAGTTAAAGCAGGGATCTTCTCGGTTTTCTGCTTGACTCTCACTGACCTGCTACGTGACCCTGAGGTCCAGGATCCCCACCTGTGAGACAGGTTGATACTATTATCCCCATTTTGAAGCTGGGTAAATGGATTCTCCAAGAGCTTTTCTTAAAACCATATATATGTTTACATATCATTTCTTTTTTTTCAGCAAGAAATGTGTCACTTTTGAGCACCCACACAAGGATGGAGATTCAAAATGAACCAGTTAGGTGTCCCATTGGGTCAATGGAGAGGCATCAGAGATCCCTAGGAGCAAATCAGGATTGCTTGTAAAGATGCTCTGTACAGATAGGCAGGTGTGGTACACAACACCAAGGTGCAACTCAGAAAGTCTGGGAGACCTTAGAGGTGGCCAATGAGAACTGCTAAAGCGCAGGTATCTGAACTCCCATTCCTCTCAAGCTATCCTATACACATCTCCATGTACTTGTGATTCAAGACATGTAGTTACATTTTTGAGGTCACTGCATACAGAGTTTGGCATGATAGGCAAGTCGAGAAAACAGGTGCCTACCTTTTGCACAGTGGCTAAGAGCACTCACCCAGGACTTGGGAGATCTAAGTTCTAGGACCTCCTCAGCCTGAAGAGATTTAAAACCAGATCTCCCATTTCCCAGGAAACTGCCCTTACTTGTCTATATAGTAGGCTGTGTGAGGGCACTTTCCATTCTTGTGTTGAAGCTCAATCACAGGGCAATCAAGAAAGCAAGTCAAGAACAAACAAGAGGGTGCCTGCCTCTGTAGCTTGTTGGTTGGAGCACTCCCCTGGAGGGGGTGGTCCTGCATACTAGAACCTACTTCCAAACTAATTTCTGTCTTTCAAGCCATTTCTATTGGAGGCAAAATTCCTGAACTGTATCAATGAGACTATTTGCATGGATAAAGTTCTTCACTTGCACAAGTGTTTAGAGTTATGGTATCTAAAGCTGAGGTGCTGTATGAAAAGTGGCTTTTGGATTGCAGGTGAAGAAAGGTGCAGTTCATCCACAGAGAAACGGAGTAATGCTATGTTCTGCCAGTTTTCAACCTAATCTATGTCTGACAAAGAAAAATAAATTGAAAAGCCACTTTGGGGCTTTGTTGTAATATATGGAGAGGATGATTCTCAGCTGTTATAAATTGCCACTGTCTTCAATGGAACTGTGCCAGTCTATGGGATCTGAAGATGGGCCCCTACAGGATGACCACCAGTCTCGCATTGGTGTTAACATCCATACAAGGTGCAACACATAGAGAATAGAAATGAGATCACTGAAAGCCTGATAAACCTCTCACTGGAGTGAGCAGGTTAGGTTGGGAATCATTGGTAACTGCAAGTAACATGGCCATATATATATATATATATATATATATATATAAAGAAAAAAAAGAACAGACTGGGTATTACTATAGTCATTGCTACAAACAACAGTCGTCAGAAAAATAAAAGGTAAAAAAAAAAAAACCCCAAAAAAGAAGAAATCAGAGTAGGACTCTAAAAAGCAAAAGATGGTGTAGGAATGGACCTTCAGGCTTATCTGCTTCCACCCTGCTTTCTTCTTGAGTGCCCAATGTCTCTGGATCATAATCCATTTGTACTTATTTAGGTTGAGGGTTGCCAAGGGGCATTCAATTCCCACCAACTTTCAAGAGGAGCTGAGTAGCTAATTCCTAAAACTTTTTTAGACCCCAGCAAAGTATATCTGCACAGATGTCCACTTCCAGTGTTCTTTGACCTCAGTGAGGCTCCACAGGAAGGCAACAGCCTGTCCACGTATTGTAAAGGTCTGGATCAGGACTTTATCATGTATTCTCCTCGGGGCATATATCCCTACACACCTGTACACACGTGGCATTATAAATATAAATAAATAACAATAACAACACGAATGTCCACCAAAAGTGGACTAGGTATGCTGGAACCATGATGATGCATGCTGACAAACTCAACAGAATAGCAGCAGATCTCTACCCGTGACTTTTGCTGGTGTGATAATATCACATAAAGAATGTAGGCAGGCAAGGTTCTTTGGGTGAATCTGATATCTTTTATTAAACCCACTTAAATTGTTGGGAGAAAAAAAACTTTAAGCAAGTTTTCAGGTTTAAAAACCCTTTGTCAGGTTGAGGAAGTTTTTGCAGTTGGTGTATGCTCTTCCTGGAGGGAATGAAAAGTAAAGAACCCAGAGGCTGAGCTGGTATACATACAAGATAGGCAGTCAGTGAAGATGTAAATTGAGGAGTCAGTGGGTAAGAGACAGGAGAAAGGCCACAGAATCTCTAAAATCTAATCACCAAACAGTAATAAAACCAGCAGATAAAAGGAGGAGCCATAGTCATCCTAAACCGCGAAGACTACATAAAGGAAGCCAACAGACAACTCTCTGACACCACCTACTACAAAGAACTACAAGAAGATCCTACTCTCCTTTTCACTATGAAACTCAATAATACCATCAAATCATTTTTATCAGGACGACCAGAAAAACTACAGACCTTGATCCTTCCACTACCCAGCCTGGGGACTTTTTACATGCTCCCTAAAATCCACAAACAAGGAAACCCTGGCAGACCTATCATATCCAACCAGGAGACCCTAACTGAGGAAATATCAGGTTTCATTGAATCAATCCTAAAGCCGCTTGTCACCCAAAAAGCAAGTTTTGTCCAAGACACTACAGACTTTCTACAGAAACTTAAATACATAGACCACCTTCCCAGCAACACCCTCCTATCCACCATGGACATTACCAGCCTATATACCAACATCCCACACAAGGATGGCATCCAAACCTGCCTTACATATCTACAAAAGCAAGATTACAACTCAGAGTACAGGCCCAAAGATATTACTGACCTTTTACACTTCATCCTCACACACAACAATTTCACTTTTAATAATCAACACTTCCTCCAGACCATAGGCACAGCTATGGGCACCAAAATGGCCCCACAGTATATCAACCTTTTTATGAGCCACCTAGAAGAAGAAGTCCTCAAGGAATGCACCTTCAAACCCTTGCTATACTTAAGATATATCGATGACATCTTCATCATTTAGACTGAAAACCTGCAATCTCTAGTTGAGTTCCATCAGAAATTCAACAATCACCATCCCTCCATCCGACTATCTCTTGAATACTCCAGCACCAACATCTCCTTTTTAGACATGATGATCAGTATCCAGAATGATAAAATACAGACCATGTTATACAAGAAACCCACAGACCAGCATACATATCTGGACAGAAACAGCAAGCACCCTAAACACACCAAAAAAGCCACGATATACAGCCAAGCCCTCAGATACCACCAAATTTGCACTGAGGAGAAGACCTGGGATTACCACCTCACCAATCTTAAAAAGGCTTTCACCCAACAAGGACACTCCCCCAGATAGACAGTTTGCATGTTTGAAAGAGCCACCCGGATACCATGTGAAGAATTCCTGCAGTACAGAAGAAAACCCTTCACGAATCGCACTCTGCTGGTTATGACATATCCCTCCTCCCTTGAACCCATATGGAAAATCCTCAAACAAGTGCAACCCATACTAGAAAGGAATCCTAATCTTTAACAGGTCTTCCCAGAACCACCCATCCCAGGCTTCAAACAAGCACCGAACCTCGCTAACCTCATCACCAGAAGCAAACTTCCTCAGGCCCAGAACACACAGAATGAATCCAGACGATGCCATGACAAGAAATGCCAAACCTGCCAACACCTCTCCACCACCCCCTCAATCACTACACCCCACAACAGAGCCATCAGCATTCCCAGATCTTACAACTGCACCTCCAGAAATGTGATATACCTCATCCAATGCACCAAATGCCCTGATGGAAAATACGTAGGAGAGACCAAACAACAACTGCGCACCAGAATGAATGCACACTGGAAATCTATCAAAGACAGGAATACCCAATTACCTGTGGGGGCACATTTCTCACAAGAAAACCACTCTCTCTCCAATCTCTGAGTCCTGATCCTCAAATGGAACTTACAAAACACTTCTCAGAGACAAGCCAATGAACTTCACTTCATCAACCTCCTGGATACTAAAAACCATGGACTAAATATAGACATTGGATTTATGACACATTATAACCTTCCTGACAGCTGACTTCCCAGGTACCTCTCCACTATTCATCCCCCTTCTCTCCCCGACCACCCAGCCTGTCTCTCACCCACTGACTCCTCAGTCTAAATCTTCACTGACTGCCTGTCTTGCATGCATACCAGCCCAGCCTCTGGTTTCTTTACTATTCATTCCCTCCAGGAAGAGCACACACCAACTGCAGAAACTTCCTCAGCCTGATGAAGGGTTTTTAAACCCAAAAGCTTACTTAATTTTTTTTCCCAACAATTTAAGTTGGTCTAATAAAAGATATCAGATTCACCCAAAGAACCTTGTCTGCCTATGTCCTTAGGCCAACACGACTACAACCTACATCCCTGTACCATAAAGAATTTGGGTTTTATGACATTTTTCTACTGGCAAAAGTCTTCATGTAGGTACAGTTATACTAGCATGAAAGTGCATTTGCTGGTGTAGCTTATTTTGTTCTGGGACATGGCAGATGGTACAATGACACACACACACACGCACGCACAAAAAAAAAAATCACACTTTTATCAGTAGAAAAGGTGTCTGTCTACACATGGAGGGGTTTCCACTACAGTTGTAGCAACAAACCTTTTCTTGTGTACACTAGGACAGAGAGAGAGTGACAGAGATCCAATGCTCGAAAAGCATTTGCCGTGTGGCTCCCATTAGCACTGGCTCTGTTAAAGTAATGGAGGGTCTGACACCGAACTACTCACAGTGACTGTACTCATTCCCAAGTTATAACTTGGAACATGAGACATTTTAAAACCTTTAAAACCTGTCATTTCCCAATGGTAGGAGATTCTTCTTGTGTTACCAATGCATAGGCCACACCAAAAGTACACTACAAAAAAAAAGCAGGTCTCTCAGGTCAAAACGTTAGTATATTTGTCTTTTTAGACAGGTTTTTATCATTGCCCACCACTGTGTTGTATAAATGAGCTAATATACTTTTACAACTCCTACAGATCCCTTTGTTTAAAGAAGATAGAACTGAATTTAGTAAAAAAAAAAAAATTACTTCTACAGAACGTGAGAGGAATCAGTTTATTGGACCTTGAAAAATAGTGATGGACTCAGTGCCTGATGGACAATAGTTGAGGGCGCTATTGAATTCACGATGTAGAAATAACTACCACAATAAATGTTATTCCTGTGCCAATTAATTACACAGTTAATCTCACATGGGTAGGGAAAATTATAGCAAAATATGAAAATTTGGTTCGAAATAATAAAATTGAAGAAATTAGTTGCTAAGAAAAGACCAGTCATGGTAGGGATGTAAACACTTCATAATCAGTTTGGGTAAGAGCTTAGCCCAGGGGTGGCCCAGCACACATGCCACAAGTGGCCTCTGTGTGGCACGTAGCAGATTGGTGACGGGTCAAGCAACACAGTGGCAGATAGGGCAGGAGACAGAAAGCAGGACAACAGAATGGGCAAGGGGCATGGGACAGGAAACAGAAAGCAGAACAGAAGATTGGGCAGGGAGAACAGGGTAGGGAGAAGAAAGCAGAGCCACAGATCAGGTAGGGAA
>NW_005842081.1:37949-42294 GCF_000455745.1 Alligator sinensis | reverse complement strand
TAGGGAAAGGTGAGCACAGTGGCACTCAGGGAGTATGGGGGGCTAATTTGCAGCACACCTGACAAAAACATTGGCCCTCACTGGCTCAGGCTAGTTCCTATTTCCTGCAAACAATCCTTAGTAAAGTCTTTGTTGTTTCTGCTTTCTACTATGCTGCTGTGAATCTGGAGCAGTCATTCACATTAGGAGTAACTCCAAATCTACATTGCTGCAAATGAAAACAAAATTTGATCCATTCAATATACTGCCTTTAAAAAGTTCCAGCTAACTAGCGCATGTGAACTTCTATACCATCCCGTTTCAAATGTGGGCAACTATTGCAAGACAATGTTGGAGATTATTCACTTGAGTTGTGGAAAAATGATTGATCCACTTACATACTTTGCTTTATCTTTCCAGGAACATCAATAAAAAGGGTTTCCTTGTACACACAAGGTGATTTCTGAAAATTGTTGTTTGCCATGGGAATGTTCCTATTTAGGGCACATACAGTTATTTGTACAGAAAGGCAGGAATCCAGAATTCATGGCAAAAGTTCTGAAGAAACAGAAATCACATGATGTGCCTTGACTTACTCATCCCATGGTGTAAATTGAAAATGCAAAGGAAAGACAAATGACAGTCTGTGAATGTCCTAATAGGCTACAACATGGCTGCACAAACATATTTGTCAAATATTTACCAATAATATGTAGACAAGCAACTAACTAATTTTGCCTGAACAATTTATCACTACATGAAAGGCAGGAATTTCTTAGGGTGATATCTTTTATTGGACCAACTGTATAGAGTTAGACAAGCTTTTGAATGCAAGACATTCTTCATCAGGTCTCAAATTTATCATTTTATCAATACAAATAGTTTTACCATTTCTAAACCCTACCAGGATTTTGTGAGTAGAAACTGAAAACAGGGCACTCTGTTAAACAATAGTTTCTTACATTGATGTTGCATTGCATAGTAGGAATATTTTCTCTCCTATATTTATTCAACAGGGTCTCAGAGCAACATACAGGTGTATAAATATACCAATACAGACATGACTTTACTCACAGCCGCTTGACTCAAGAACAGAAAGCAAAGGAGAGGAATTCACTGAAGCTATATAGCAGGAAGAATTTAGATAGACATAGCTTAAGCATGCTTTCAGAACATACCTAAGCAAACTGGACCTCTAAGGCATCAAACAGCACCGTAAGTCTTTTACCCATCAAAAGTGTTGTCCATCTTTTATGAAAGAAGATAATTACCACGTTTATTCACGCATCACATGCACCTTTCCCCCCAAAATTAACCAATATTAGGGGGGCATGTTTTAAATGAAAAAGCCAATTTCCATGCTGGAATGAAGGCGTGGAGTTCCAGTTATGGCTGCCACGGGCTGTGCTGCCTTCCTGGGGGAATGGAGGAGGGGTAGAGTCCATTTCTCAGCATCATTTGCTCCCCTTGCAAATGCCACAGCTCAAGTACTATCCCTGTCACAGCTGCTGCTGAATTTTCTTCCCAGCCAAAAGCTTGCTGCCAATTCAGCAGCAGTTGTAACAGGGTTCAAGTTGGAGCTGTGGGGCTTGCAAGAAGAGAATGAATGATGCTGAAGAGTAGACTCTGTCCCCGCTCCATGCAGCCTCCTTAAATCTGGAAAAATCTTGTCTTCATTCTCCCTTTCCCGAATGAGGTTCCTGTCTTTTAGGGGCATGGGGAGGGGTAAGGGGGTGATGAAATAAAATAGAGTATATGAATGTTGCTAACAAGCTCCCTTTAAGCCCTTTCTAATGAGTGTTATTTTCTAATCTAATAAATTTAGCAGGTAGAATGGAGCTCTCTATCACAACTACTTAATCGTTGTTGTAGTGAATATACTCTTCAGTGAATTTAACTTCACCACACCATGGTGAGGCAGCTAAATACCATTCTCCCCCTTTTGCAGATAGTTTCTCGGCAGCTCAATCCTCTAAGACAAAGATATTCAAAAGCATTTCACTGAGAGGTAGGTGCCTAAATGCCTTTCAGGATTTGAATTTAGTTGAATTATCCATGATCAGACAACTAATCAACTACAGATCAAAGAACTGAAGCCAGGTCTCCCAGCTCCTATGCCTAACCACTGAATCATCATTCCCCTCTAAAAGCAATGTGCAATCTTTATTTTTGGGTAACAGAGGAAGTGACTCTTAAACACATGAAGATATTCACATTTCAGGAAAAACAATCAATAGCTTTGTTTTAACCTCTGTTTTGATCTTGAAGCTGCAATCCACCATTTGCAGTCTCCAAAATGAAAACAGTAAATGAATGTGTCATAGAGCTTATAAAATGAGGAGTGTTATCAAATCCAGGCTGCACCACTACACCTCGTTCAGTACACAGGTACAATTCATATTGTTCCCACCTATTACTGGAGCTTGAATATGTAAAATATGAACCATTCCACAATCTGTATGCTCATTTATATTACCTTTATGTGAAACTTAAGGAATAAAAAATGTTGTATTTCCCCTTCAAACATAACACACTGTATCAGACAGTCCCCCTAGTTACCTTGGCTAGACTAGACAAAGGGCTATATTGTGGAAAGGAAAAATGGGCATTTATCTATTTGGTCCTTGAGCTCAGAAACTCAGCTAAAACTTTCTAAATGAAACACAAAGCCTAATTTAACTTGCCAGGTGTCATAGCAAGTCCTGGCATCTGGCCCATTTTTGTCTGTATGGTCCCCCATGTTTCATGTGAACTTGAATTGCTTTTCAGATAAACATGTATGAAAGTTTCCAGCCGATCCAGGCCAGGCTATGGTTCCATTTAAAAACCATGAGAACAGTAGTAGTTTTGCAGGGTTTCAATCCCAAGCTAGGTAAAATGTGGATGCCCTGCCTGAGTTTCGCTCTGAGCTTTTCAAACTCCTGACCCAATGCAAAATTCCATCTGAGAAGAAACAGGGGTCGCTTGGCAGGAAGTGACACGTTATATTTTGAACAGATCTAAAAATGACATGACAAGTTCCTTATTTCCTTTGTTATGGCCCTCTGCTGTCATTGGGATCCATGAGACAGAATCGGATCCTTGATGTTCTCGTGATTTCTCTTGCTCACTGCCATGTCAAGCTCCTCTCTGCAGCTCTTCCCTACTCACACTGCTGACACCTTTGATGAGCTATTCTTTTAACATGAGCCCTTTCTTCTTCAGTCTTACTGCTAAATCTCTTGCCTAGGCTCTCACCTTTTTTGTTTCTTGGCACTACAACCCCCTTTCTTCCTGCCCTTGACCCTGCTCATCTGCAGGGGCATTTTTGCATGTGCTTTGATGCGTGCTGATTAGATTATTCAACTCTGCTGGACCGCCTCATGTAGTCCATGTCCCCACATTTCAAAATGGCAGCTGGGGAGCTTTAAATAAATCTTGTCGAACAAGCTTTAGTTAAAGCGCCCCCACCGCCATTTTGAAACACAAGATGCTGCACACGCGACATACTGCGGGCACTTTAATTAGAGCGGCTCCCAAGAGCTGCTCTAATTAAAATGTGTGTTCCCCACCCCGGAGCACGTGTATGGGTCTTCAGTAGTCCACTCAACAATGCTACACCTCAAATTCTCTCTTTCACCCTCCACTTGGTCTTGGGATTCTCTTAATCACATTCCTTCACTGACTTCCATGTGACACTCAAGCTCTTTGTCCTCTTTGTCTTTGTTAAGGGTCTACCCAACCACAATCTTTTGCTTATGTACTGATTCTTTTCTTCACGTGCCATTTGCTATGTTCAAACAATGCTGCTATCCACTTCGTTTGCTTCCTTATTTTATGTCTTCTTCTAGGTAGGTCTTCCTGCTTGTCATAGTCTCTCTCTTGGGTGTCAAACACTTGCCTCCCTTCAGCTACTTCCAACCTTGCCTACTCTTCTTCCCTAGAGACTTTTAGGGCTAATCCAGGAAAGACTAATAAAGATTTCCTGTTAAGTACCATTTTGAGTGAAGGTCTTCTACTGGTCTTTCCTGTGTTATGTGTTTCTGTGTTGTCTCCCAGAAGGGGCAGAGACTGTTTTCTTCATCCCCCTTCAAGGCTGAGAACATTGGAAGCATCTGGCAAATAACAAATATTATACTGATGTCAAGCCCGATAATTTTCTCGGGCGAGGGGATTGGTTCAGTCCATAGTGGTTTGCACAAGTGTTGTTCTACTGCAGTGTTGAGATCAAGTCAACGCAATAATTCACAGCAAAATTGAGGGACATCTTTGATCCATTCCTTTAGGTATTACTGTAACATGATCAAATGGATGCGTTTAAGTCGGCAGGCCCGGATGAGCTCCATCCAAGGGTACTGAAGGCACTGGCTGACGTCATTGCACAGCC
>NW_005842081.1:7293-37295 GCF_000455745.1 Alligator sinensis | reverse complement strand
CTGATGAAGACATTAAAGAGTATCGGTTCAAGGACTGAGCCCTGCGGGACCCCACTGCCCACACCCTTCCAGGTCGAAACCGAGCCATCCACCACGACTCTCTGGGTACGACCCTCTAGCCAATTCGCCACCCACCGGACTGTGTAGTCATCCAAGTCACAGCCTCTAGACTTGTTCACCAGTATGGGGTGGGATACCGTATCAAAGGCCTTCCTGAAGTCTAAGTATATGACATCCACCCCTATTCCTGTGTCCAGGCGTTTCATAACCTGGTCATAAAAAGAGACTAGATTGGTCAGGCACGATCTGCCTGCTACGAACCCATGCTGGTTTCCCCTCAGCATAATTTGTCCTGCTGGGCTCTCGCAAATGTAAGCCTTGATAATTTTTTCAGACTTTGCCAAGGATGGAGGTGAGACTGACTGGCCTATAGTTGCCCGGGTCCTCCTTCCTCCCCTTCTTGAAAATGGGGACCACATTGGCCCTTTTCCAGTCCTTCTAGAAAAGGACCTTGCCATGAAGGTGCTTAGATAAGCATCTAGATGGGGTCATCTAGATCCAGCACTCTTTCCTGCATATGCAGGGGGTCGGACTCGATGATCTATTGAGGTCCCTTCTGACCCTAGCATCTATGAATCTATGAATCTATAAATAGTTATCATGCTTCTTTTGTTTTATAATGATGCTTAGCAAAACCTTCCACTTCCAGGGTTTCAATGGAAGCCAAAAATCAGGCTATGTTCATTCAATACTGGTCTCCAGTTTATATACTTCAATGAAGCTCTAGAGAAACCTGGGGTGATTTTTAAAAGCCTCTGGCAGGCAAGGCCATTTTTCCTTAGCAAAGTTCTAGTTAGCTCTGTTTATGACACTTACAAGCTGAAATAGTTGATTAGGTCATTGGATAGCAGATCTCTCACTTTTGCTGAAAGCAAATATGCCCATAACAGTGTTTTGCCAGAGAATCACTAATCCTCTAAAAACAAAAAAACAGCACTAAATTAAATTTTGTTCTTTAAATGATATTGACAAGTCTGTAAGTGGGATCAATTTTTAAAGTTGGCACCAAAAAGCTCCCACTTATTTCCTTGATTTATTGGCAACAGCTTTATATGTTCCTGCTTACAACAGAGAAAACAGCAATCTAATTAGGTCCAGAAGTCTCCTGATTTGAGAAGAATCTTTGCAGTATTTAGATAATAATTTATTCTGAGTAGCGGTCTTGCTGACACTTGATGCAGTGAGGAGTGAGAATGTGCCAGGAAGCCCCTCTGAACCATTTCAAGCAGCCTTTTAAGAAGCTATCCAACAAGGAAGATTAAACATTAGCTGATTACCGACAAGTAATTAACAATGTCAACGAAACACAGAAACTGAATTAATAATAATTATATCATCAACACGATGATCATCTTGTAGAGAATCCCAGGGAAGAGGAGAGGTTAATTACTCACTGCTAGCAGAACGGCACCAAGTCGACCGCAACCATGCCTCTGGATGGTGTTAACTGCCAGGCAGATAATTAATTAACATCATAATTGTAATGCAGGCAGCATGAAAATATTGAAATATTACACTATTTCCATTCTATTACCTATTCAAGATATTCTACAACTTAGAGCTAGAATACAAAGCACCGTTGGCACCCTGCTTCCCTGTGGGGTGGCTTTGAACCAGGAGTTCCTGAGTTTTCATTCCAATAGAAAAAAAATCATGTACTTCATCCAGGGCTTAAATCAAGTGCTGGTACTTACTAGGTTACATTTCCTATGGACCCAGTTATCCGAAATGGACATCCTGTAACTTGTAGCTTGCAGATCTTCCCCTACAGGCTGGAGGTCTAGCTACAACAGATGGTCTTATTCAACCACAAGTGGCTGGGCTTCAAGAAGAAATCATGGGTTCAAGTACCGCTCTGCACAGTTTTGATCATCCATGCTCAAGAAAAGTGAACACAAACTGGAGGTGCGGAGACTGGCTCCTAGGGAATGAAGAGGCTATCATTCTAGAATAGTCTAAGAGATCTTGACTTACTGAGCCTGGCAAAATGAAGGAGGAGGAGAGATATGGCTGCTGCCTATCACAAGACAAACACCAAGGAAGAAGAAAAGGTATTCCAGCTGAAAGCCAACATTGGCACGGGAACAAATAGAATATACTGGCTGTTAACACATTTGGGCTAGAAATTTGAAGTAGATTCCTAACTATTAGAGGGGTATCCTGGCTAGGTTCTGGGGCAGTCTTCCACTAGGAGCAGCAGAAGTAGGAAACCTAACTGGCTCTTAAATGGAGTTTGGCAAGTTTATAAAAGGAACTGTAGCATGCTTGCCTTTTGGAACTTGGGTTGAGTCCCAGGCTTGAAATCTTGCTGTTTTGATTGGTGGAGCTCATCCCCCAATCAGGAGGCAGCAAGAGGAGTTCAGTCATGCCCATTTCCTGAGGACAGGGGGAAAGGAGTTCCTCTCCCCACCGTGGACCTGATTGAAGACTGCAAACTGTCAGGTCCAGAAGACTTCAGGGGTGGAGCCCTGGAGCGTATAAAAGGAACTGCGTGCCCAGCACAAGGGGAGCACATCTGGGAGAGAGAAGAGAGCAGAGCGGGGCTTAGAAGAGCTGAGTAGAGCTGCTCAGCAGGGCGAAGCAGTAGCCCAGAAGTGCCCCTGAAGACGTCCATCAGCGAGAAATGGCAAATGACTGCAGTAGCTAAGCTCTCAGTGTGCAGTATGGCACACCACGGCGTCCAGAGCTTGGGAGCTGTGTAAGGCGGCTTGGGTCTGCAACCTCTGGCAAGCAGCCAGAGACACAGTGCACAGGACAGTGCATGGAGTAAGACCTTTGGAGCGCTGGGTGGCTCAGGTCCTCAAGCCCCAGAACGAGGCTGGGAGCTTGGTGCAGGAGGCGCTGCACAGAGGGTCTGAGAGTGGACCGAGCCTGGTGCTGCATGAGGCAGCCCAAGCCTCCAACCCATAGCAAAAGGGTTTGGTCCAGAGAGCCAGACGGTGATCGGGCTACTGAGCCAGCAGACACGGCCAAGCCAGAGGCCCCAGAAGCCCTGCATAGCGGAGCCCTGTTCCAGGGGACAGCGACCCCTGCCCCCGAAACCCACTGCAGGTGAGAAAGCAGCTTGGCGCAGAGGACGAGGGCCACCCTCCAGGCCTGGGAGCCGTGAGTTGCAGGGAAAAGAGGATTCCCACAGGGGAGGGGAGTCCCCCCTGGATAGATAAGGGCTTCTGAAAGGGGAGGTCCCACTGAGAGGGCCCCCCTAAAGTTACCAGCTTCTTTGCTTGGGAAAAGCCCAAGGGCATTGGGGTTTCCCCTGGGGATTGAGTTTATCTTTGGGTTTCATCTGTTTCAGATCAGGTACTTACCTGTGACTTACCTGTACCTGTAGCACTGATATAAAGTTTTATGTCATTTACCCAGAGGGAATTGTTTATGTTACTGGTTTAGATATCTTATAAATATATACATTGTACATATGTTTATATCCATGTTCCTTACACTTGTGATAAGTTACTGTAAATAAATTAGTATATAGGTCAGTCCCCTGACTGTCCTGGCCTGGCTCTATAGGGACGGAGGGAAACTGAGCGCTCTGCAGTTCCCCTGCAGCACACCTGCCAGCTAGCAATCCCTTCAATTGGAGAAGGGGAGTATATACCCAAGTTACCTGGACTACAGAACTATATGACATGGTAGATTACAAGAGCATAGGACTGGACTTGATGATTTAGGAGGTCCTTTTGAATCCTATACTCCTTGGCAGAGCAGATTAGGTATCATAATGCTTCCAAATGTGAAACACTTCCTCCCCCGAAGGACCCCAGGCTTGTGATGATCTCAGGTCAGGAAGCCCTTTAAAACATTGTTTTAAAGATTTCCATACACTCTGATCCAACCTATTTGTGTACACCTGTCCCTGAGCGCACAGCATTTGCATATGCCTAGTCACCCCTTTGAAAACCTTTTTCTCTTCTTTGTGCTCAAAACAAATGTACTTCTAAGGATTCCTCATCACATAAGCTTTGAAACTTTGACCTGTGAGAATACTCTATCTCCTAAGCAGTAAGGAAGAAGCAATAGGTGCTTAGCAGCTAGAAAGGGAGAGACATGGCCAGGTACAGCAGTCTGCTCAATAGTTTCTTTAGAGCCTCTTTAGAGCTTCATTCTGCCAAATATAAAGGGCCTGATGCACGAACAGCATGCTGGGGAAAAGTCCCTATAAATGACCTCTCTGCTCCATGGAGATTTAATAAGAACTAGAAAGTCATCAAGAAAGGTGTGATGACTATGGGACCAAACTCTTTAGATGCATGCAATGACTTTGCTACAGTCTAAGGTGTGGGTCACCTAAGGATGGTTTTAAAATGGTGAGCTGTGGCTTTAATAACTCATTACTGGATGTATACATCAATGGTCACGTCTACACGAGATGCTATGTTGCCCTAGTGAGTAGATCATTGCTACTGCACAGTAGCTGCTAAAAATAGCTGTGTGGTGTTGGGACTGTGCAGTAACGCCGTTTACTGTGCACTCATTTAGTACTTGCTTAAACACTAAATGACTGCGCAGTAATAACTTTGCAGTCTGCTGTACGTGTAAATGTGCCCAGTCTGTCTCATCTGAGTAGTCGAGAGAGCTGAGTATGCCTAGATATCTGATAATATATCATTTTTATATAAATGCTGTATACTGTTTTACTAATCTATAAGACCTTTAAATTATTATATTTAAGTCACCTGGGCAGAATTAAAATGAAGAGAGATGTAGTATAAAGTGGGGTAAGCCTTTTGTCAAAGGAAAGGGAATTGGAGAGCTTCCCTCTACAAATACCAGAAAGCTAGAGGGAATCTAGAGGCCTTAAGACTAGAACCAACTGAATACTATAAAAAAGAGATTACATATTACTTATAGAGGTATGAGTGGCCAGTTTTCGCTCCTCAAAATGAAGCAGTTCTGTACACCTAAATGCATAAAAAATATTTTCATTTTTGGACAACAGATGTTAATTCCCAACTATTTATGAACTTTATTTTGAAAGGGTTTTTTTTTCAGAATTAAAGTTCAAAACAGACTTTGCAGGCAAGTGATATTCTTGACAAAGCAATAAAATGCATTTACCAGATGTAGACAGTGTTTGGTGATCTTATCCCATGACAAAATACAGGAATAACTAGTTCAGATGTTCTACAGGTAAAATGCACCTCGCAACCAATGTGTATTGTACTCCGTACCTATGACAATGCGGTGCTGATCACTGCTTTCGTCTGCAGTCTAAAATAAAAGTTCTGCTGTAAAGATTAGCAAAGAGAGCAGACTGGAGCAGATGTTGATAGTGGCTGTTTGTGATTTGGGCACCAGGACAAATTTGGGGTTAATTTGTATATGGGTCCTATTAGCAATATCTTTGTATATGAGGATCAAATATGTGACAATCTTTGAAAATCTTTATCTTTATCTGTCTATTTCTATACAACAGTACACATGTAAGTCCAAAGACAGACTCAGAAGAAAGTGTAAGACATTGTGAATTTCTCAGCAAAAGTGTAGAATCAAATTCACACCAGTGACTCGCTTTTTGGAGCACAAGGATTCTATAGCACTTTTGGAGAACAGAAGGATAATAACCCTTGCATTGCAGCCACTGCTCTCTCCCTTAGCAGTGTAGGTGCTAATGCCAAAGGCTTGTCTGTGAGCTATTGTTCCATGCGTAATGCTTAGGCAGGCATCTCACTACTTGCCTGCATTTAACTCATTACATTGTCAAGCACTTTGGGATACTGAGTATAAAAGGCAGCATATAAAACCAAATTCCTTTCCATTCTGTTTAGCATCAGGCCTTATTTTAGCAAACATCTGATATAATTCCAACTGGTGGATAAAAATGCACACGCTTAGCACCTGGCAGCAATGGTACAAACAGTGGGTTTGAGTTTGATCTTAGCTACACCACTACAAGTTAGGAGTAACTCCACTGCTTTCAGTGCAACTAATCCAGTGTATAAAGAGTGTATATTAGACCAGAATGGGGTCCCTCACAATGTTGATATATTTGGAGTCCAATTCTGTTACTCTTACCTATAGGCAGAGGAGCACTCACAAATATAAGTTCATGGGATTCCTCGTGTGACCAAAAAGTAAAATCGTAACATTGAGGATGTAGAGCTTCAAACATGACATCCTACATAGAGATAATGGTTAACAAAGAGCAGAGGTCAGCTTCGGAAAAGACTTTATAAACATTAACTACTTTAACACCTCAGAACAACCCAATGAGGTCAAGAAGTATCACAAACAAGGCACAAGTGAAGAAGGTTTTGCTAGAAAGTTTCAGTGGCAAAAATTCGTACATTGTTACCAAGACAGCTATTTTGGGAGAATGCAGTTCTGTTTGGCTGGCTTTCCTGGTGCAGTGTGTCCTCACAATGTTGGTCTATATTAGAAAAATGTGGGGCATTCTTGTTGGGCACCCTACTACCGTTTACACCATGCAAGTAGTGTTCAGTGCATTGTTGGATACTGGCGTCACTCTCATAGAACTGTGAGAGTTTGGGGTCAAATCCCCACAATTCCCTCTGTCTCATCCTAGCTGTGCTCCCCTCATTGCTCTGGCTTCTGCTGCAGCTGAGGCCTCCAGATTCCCCCTCCACACTCTGGTTTTCACCTTCTGCCCCTGCCCCAGATGGCAGGGCAGGGCAGGGCAGCATAGCTCAGCACAGCCTGCAGTGCTGAGGAAGCCCATGGCATGGTGCAGCAGGGGCCTCCATGGGCAAGGCGGGGTGTGGGCAGGCAGCCTGGCTACCCACACTCTTGGTGCAGTGGTCGGTGGAGAGTTGCCTGCCCATGCAATGGCAGGGGAGCTTGCAGCAAGAGAGGTGAGGGGGTGGCATGGCGCCTGCTGGTGCAGCCCCTGAAAGGTGTGGCCCTGGGCACTAAGAAGTTGGCCAGCCCTGTTTTAAAAAAATATTCTAGGTCCATCTGGTACATACCATCCTTTTCTACACCATTTTCCAATCTGTCTACCATCTCACCATCAAACACATGGGTGCCTAACAGACCAGCAGAGTCTTCTTGTCTGTTTTTAAAAAAGGGAGATCACTCCTTCGTATCTGTGGGGTCACAACTACCATCCCCATCATAAGCAGCCACGCAATAGAGAACTAGAGAATGCTGAGGAGGACCGAATTGGATGAACACGCATTCATTGACTAGCTGCACACAGTAGTATAAGGTGCACATAGTACTGTAAGGTTCTGGGCCTGTGAGATAAGCACCGAGTAGTGACATCAGATCCTGAGGTAAACCTGAGAATATCAGCAGTCCCTACAAAACTCTCCAAAATGGATGTCCACATTCCTGGAGCAACGTGTTGCCAGCCCTACAGTGCAAAGGCACCCAAATAAGAGCTGCTCTGATAGAGTTGCAATCCCACTCTGGAAACTTTAACCTCCTTGAATTATTATTGATTAGTGGGAAACCAGATCAGTGTTACAAAATCTTACTTGGGGACCATCATCTCCCTCAATACCACCACGTGTGTCCTGCCACGGAGGATTATAACTGTAGGCAATGTGCAAGAAATAATGGATGTATTCAATTACTTGGGCTTCCCTAACTGTCATAAAGCTGTAGCTAGGGAAGTAGATGCTTCTAAGTATATAAACAGAAAGCAGCAGTTCTTCATGGTAATTCAAGTAATTGGTGGCTGCCTGGGGATATTTCTCTAATATTGTTTATTGTGAAGGGAGGTTACATAGTGTCTGTATTGAGGGTGAAGACTTTTTTGAGAACCTGCAGGCACGGACATTCATCCCAGACCAGCATACTCACATTGATGGAGTTGATGCATCTATCATTATTCTTGGGGAACCTAGTCAATCCTTTGCTTTCCAGGCTCCTGGAATCCACACAGGCAGTTGGACTGCATGAAGAAATATTTCCATTCTCCATGAGAGGCGTCTACGGACCATCCATTTGGCAGATTAAAGGGTAGTATAAGGTAGTAGTATAAGGTGCACATAGTAGTTGCTTTATGACTAGATTCAATTTCCATGACCAAACACTCATATTCTTATTACTTCATGTTGCATTTTGTACAACACCTGCAAGGCCTGAGTAAAGACAGGTCAGCAGCTAATTTCAAACAGCAAGACATAAGGCCAGTTCCTGGAGCTCATCAAGATGCTGTGCAGGTGAGGGAAGACCCTCAAGTGTGCACTTGTTAATGTTTTGTCATAGCTAGGCACCGTGCTGCTTTCTGGAATTGCCTAGACAATAAGAAGCTGACTTTTTTTCATTGAAAGGATTACTGAACTGTGGGGTCTTTATCATTGTATATGTCAGGTTTTACAAAGCAGATCTTCATTTTGTTGCAAAGAATGCTGGCATCTTGGGGACAGGTAGGTGTATGGCCTGGACCTGGATCTAGTTCCCCACACAGTGAAATGACAACTGGGAGGTGATTGTTTGGGAGCTCTACTCCATCAGGCATCTGTGTTTGTTGTCTGAGAAGCCACACAATGTCTTGGCGCACCTCTCAGATCTTTTGCTTTTCCTCACAGTCCATTCATCCCAGAGCTCCCCAGCTTCAGACTAAGTTCTGGCCATCTTTAAAAACATCTTTTCTAGTCCATTTCATTTTTTTTTTCTTAACCACCTGAGTATCTCAGCAGGTATGAACAAAGATCCCCAATGAAGGCCACTGATCAATAGAGTTAAAAGGTTATCAGTCTTCCCTTAATTTAAAGTGAGCCTGCTGTAGCTCCTCCTACTTTATCTAGCACTGGAACTTGTCCCTGTTATATTGCAATTTGTACATCTCCTTTGCAGTACCAAACTATGCATCTTTATTCCTGTGGGAATACTCTCACTGTGCTTGCACTGCTGTTTCCCCCACAGGCCAAGACAATGCAGGACTTCCTTCCTGGAGCAGGCAGCAGCCTGAAGTTTAAGAGGAATTCTACCCATAGAGTCACAAAGTGGGATCAAGAGGTAGACTAATGTGAAAAAGGGCATTTCCAAAACACTCTGCAGATTTTCATGGAAGAGGAGTTTTCTTCTCTGTGACCTCTAAACAGCTGATTTTAAAAAATTGACCAAAGAGGTCGTTGGTGCCAAGATAGCAGCATTTTGCTGGAGGTAGAAGTTCTATGCTGGTTGAACATTCCTGGTAGGGGGCATGCACTACTCAGAGAATTGGCCTAAATTCACTGGCAGAAGTTAGGGTTTTATCTGCAAAACTCAAATTTGAGTCTAGAACGTCTGCAAGCCATGTCTACAAAATGAAAGTTTTACCAGTAAAACTTTGCCCAGTAGACCAAATGAAAGTGTCTTGGCCAAATCACAGAGTGAGATTTGGATAAGTGATTCAACGGCTCACTGGCTACCAAGATGTGCTGAGACCCCCAGATCATCTTCCTCCTATTAATGCAGAGCAACAATAACTGACAGTCCACCCAGGTGCTAAAGTTATTTTGATAACCTTGTGCACTCCAAACTAGATCTCTTCTGGCGTGGTTGTGTGCGCCAGCTGCATAGTGATAGAACAGTGTTGTTAAAATTGCTTATTCCAGGCAGAGGTCATTTTAATAATACTAATCCACACAGTCTGAAACAGGATGATCATATTTATGTGACAGTCCATCCTGGGAAAGATGTAGATTAGGTATGCCAGTTAGACCACATGCAGTATAGTCTGATGTGGACTCTCATCTGGTTTACCAGCAATCTCAGACCAATCAAATGAAAGACAAAGGAGACAAGGAGACGAACCTGTGTATCCAAATATCTCTGAACAATTTGGGGCTAATTAATCAGATTTGCACCCAGACATAAAGGTCCTACTTGTGTCTACTGCTAACTGTAATGAGTAGGGGCCTACCCAACTTGAGGAGGCAGCCAACCAATTTTGCAGGCAAATCATGGGGCCAGCCACCGTTTTCACGGGCTTATTGTGGTAGGTCCACCTATGCTTTTAATTGGCTGAGGGGCCTCAATGGCCCTGCCTTCCCACTGCTGATTGGTGGAGAGGGCTGTCTATTGTATGGCCCTGCCCCTTGCCGCTGATTGACTGAGAGGGCTGTCTGCCATGAGGCCCCACCCCTTACCCCTGATTGGTGGAGAGGGGCAAGGCCACATGACAGGCAGCCCTCTCAGCCAATCAGCAGTGAGGGACAGGGGCAGTAGCCATCTTGCCTCCTCACCTTCATGCCGACAGCCCCCTTTGTCCCAGGCTGTGCAGCCAGGAGGACTACTGGCTCCCACTGAGGAGCCAGCATCTTATTTTTAGTAAGTTTTATTGGGGGGAGGGGTTTGTTTCTGCAGATTTCGCAGGGATTACCCAATTTGAGTAGGTCCCTAGTAATGAGAACTGGAGAAGTATAGGCAGAATCCTACAAGCATTTACTTTTGGTTATTGTGTTAACTACTGGGAGCAGCCAATGTAACTATTCCTGATAGCGAACATTATTCCCAGTAGCAAATGTTTAGCCAATAGTGTTTTTTCCACTCTGTAGTACACAGGGTTACTAGTTTACCTGGTTTCAAGTTAAAACAATTCAAAAGTTTTTAATTTACCTTAGTTTCCATCTGAAATCCTGTTGTCATCCCAGGTCCTTCTGAAAATTTCTCTTTCTTCACCGGAACTTAGGGCTGAACAAAATTCACAATTTCAAACCATCTTTGAAATTTCAAACTAGGCATTGCTAGAAATGACATTAGGCTCAATTGGAAATATCAGTGCCATAGTTGTGATACATGACTATTAGTTTACTCTCTAGGTCTGATGCTTCCAGAAAAGGCATCAAGTAAATGAGGAATGCTGTACTTTTAGAGTACTGGGTAACTTATGCACATGGGTTGCAATGTACCTAGTTAAAGAGATAAGTTGGTGTGCCTGCCAACTTCCATGTGGGTATTAGATGCCTCACAATAATTCATCACACAGATTTCATCTATAAGAGATATAAATTAAGGATTCCTCATATTGGTACTGCTGTAGTTTCTCAGTGCTAGATTTTGCTATCTTTGATCATAGTATGTAGTAACATGCTTCAAAAATAGTGGAGTAAAGTGCTTACCAACATGAATCTGCTCCTTGATTAATGCATTTCCTTGAACAGCAAGGTACATCGTTTCCTATCTTATTTAACTTCATTTACTGTTTATGATAGGAGTAGAGTAAAAAGAGAGCCGGGTAGCTGGTGTAAATCAGTAAAACATCATCCAAGTCAATGATGTTATGCTGAGAATCTGACCCAGAAATATCACAAGACTTTGATGAGTTGAGGCTTAGAGGTATAATGGCATATCGGACATCTCAAGTAACTTAGCCTGGTTACATCAAAAGACACTGGTTACTGCATTAAAGGTTTTGTTAATCTCAGTGAATAAAGGGTGCCCTGAAATGCAGCCACCGGATAATTAAAGTTAGAATGCTATAGATGGCTACTAGATTGCTCATTTCATATAACGAATTGAAAGCCTAATAGGAAAACTCATAATACCAGCCCTCTTAACATTAACAATTACCATGATTAACAATGATACTCACAACTCATTTTTCATTAAAGACTATGGGCAGAGATAAGCTTGTTTATATAGACTAGCTTTTGAACCGATGAGCCATTTATCACTTGGAAAGCCATGAAAGGACAGAACAGCACCCAGCAATTAAAACTTGCAAAGTGACCTTGTGACAATGAAAGACCCACCCTCCTCCGAAACAACAGTGAAGCAATTGTTTTTAAATCAATTAGAAATGGAAAGATAATTTGTTGGTTTGTTAAATCATACATCTTGGCCTAGCAGTGGATGGAGCATGCACCTCTGTGTAGAAAAGACTCTAACAAATGCAGGTTTTCCCTAAGTACAGCTGCAGATCAGAAAAGTTAATCTTAAAAGTGCTGGATCAAAACATCAATATGCAAAGGATCAAATATGCTTTATATAATAACACCAAAGTAAAGAAACAGGCTTTGTCTATGCATTCTCACAGACAAAGAGCAAAAAATACTGTCAGTTGGGCTGTCTTCTTTTCACCTAATAAGTTATAAGTGTCTGCTGGCACTGCTCCTGTCTACTGTTCTCAACTCTTTCTCTGTCTTTTAAGATTATAACCCCTCCTTGGGGCAGGGAAATTTTCATTACATGTGCATACATAGGTTAGTAAAATGGGACCATGATCAAGACTTACATAAGTGTTGGTATAGTTCAAATTATATAGAGCTATAATAAAAGGACTTGTTTGTTAGCTAAAGGCAAGAACAAAAAATCTCTGCTTGAGGGAGCACATGGTATGTATCTAAAGTTATAGTAAATATCAAACAAAAAATGCCTGCTGGTTTCTGTAGACAAGGGCATTTTTAGAAGTTTAAAGATGCATTGCATAAGAATCCGAAACATCTCAATTGTATTTAAAGGCACCAAAACATAGTGGGGGTAGGGCTTTTTTAAGATTGTGGCAAAATAGCACATGTCCTGGGAAAGTTACATAGACTTATCAGGTAAAAATACAAGCTTCCACAAAAGATGAACACAGTCTGTGTTCCAATGCTTCTCTCATATAATATAGCAATGGAATATATGTATATATTTGTTAATCACAAATACTCAGTGAAGATTTTACACAAACAAATTTGAACCTATAGGGTACTGACTGTTCACTTCAGTTAGTTGCACTTTGGCACTTGTAGCTTGGAATTGGGCATCTGATATTAATTGTGCTCCCAAAACTGGATGCCTGAAACATTTCAAGCTGGACTCTAAAGAAAAACACTGTAGCAGGAGGCTTGAAGCTCCTGCCACTTTAAGAGCAGGCAGGCTATGGCTGGGGCAGGCTGCACGTGCAGCCAGGGCTAATTATGGAGTCATCGGACTCAGGAGGCCAGGGCTTAGACCAGGTATAAGCCCAGGCCCTGAGCTGAACCAGCAGTAAGATTCTGGAGGCTACTGAAGGAACATCTCCTGAGCAGGATGGTCACAGCTCCTGCGCTCCAAAACAGAGAGTGCAGACTGCAGCAGTTTGGAGGCTTAGGAAGGAACTAAAGGGAAGGAAGAGGTTCCTGGAACCCAGGGACTGAGGCATCCAGAGCCTGGGGGAGGGCTGAGTGTATGACTGGGTCTAGAGAGAGGCCAAGTGTAGAGGACCCAAGGAGGGGTTGAAAGCCCAGAGAGCAGAGGTAAGCTTGGGGACCAATTGTGGGGTCCGAGTGGACCCAAAGAGTATCACTGCTGGAACCAGGGATCTCCACTGGCCCAAAGTGGGGCCAGGGCCAGGGGCCCCAGAGGTGAGGGTAAGCCAGGACCAGGGGACCCAGAGTAGAGGTGGATTAACACATGGGCCAGTGGGACCCAGGGTCAGGGGCTCCTCCCAGTCAGGAGCCCCCGGATGCCTAGATTCCCATGAGAAATGGTGGGTTTCCCCCTGCAGGCAGGCAGTATTCGAGCCTGCAAGGGGTCCTGCTTAAGGCTTCCAGGAAATGCAGGGGCAGAGCCAGCCTCTTACCAGTGGAGAGGCTGGGCCGAGGATGGGCTCAGCTGTACCAGGAGTGCCGCATCTCTGTAGGTGGCAGCAAGGCAGGCAGGTGGCAACAGCTGTGCCGGGGGGTGGCTACAGGGAAGCTAAAGTGAATTTGGGGGTGACTATAGCCCCCCCCCCAGCACCGCCCCTATGTATATGTGTGGTCACACACGGCCAGGAACACGTCCATGCAGCCAGCTCCCTGCAGGTAAGTCTAATGGGGGGAAGGGGTGTGAGAGAGGCAAGGAGTATGGGGGAGTAGACCAAGGCCCTCACGGTGAGGGACGGAATGGGGCAGGGACTGGGGCTGGGGCTGGGGTTACAGCCCAGCTAGGGCAGTGCATGTAACCCAGAGCCAGGGCAGGGAGTGAGATGGAACTACAGGTGGCTCATCCAGGGGATACAGGGTGAGGGGGAAGGGAGAGCCCTGAGCCCACAGTAGACAGCCCGCATCTGCCTTTGCCCTGCTGGGCTGTGCTCCAACCATGGTGGGGTGGGGGGCAGGAAGGAGAGGTGGGTATGTGCCACCCCACCCCAGGTGGTGAGGCCCACCCTGCTTCCCCCACAGGGCACAGAGGCCCACCCTACCTTACCCTTGGCGGCAGCAGCACCAGGAGGGGAAGGGGCCTCTCCCCCCACTGGAGTCCAATTCCCATAGAGGGGAGGGGGACTGTAATTTTGTGTTTTTCCAGGGCCTCAATAAATCTTAATCTGCCTCTGGCCTAGACATCTGCAGCCTAAAAGGGGCAAAGTATGAGGGCTGGAAGCTAATGGCCCAAGAGGGACATGTGACTTCAGAGGTCAAAGTTATGAAACCTGGGAGTAGCCAGGAGAGGGGAAGTGCCCAGGCAGGACAGCCCGGCCATTGGGACTGAGGCCGGAACCCAGGGTGGTTGTGGGCAAAACCTGAAACTGCACCCTGGTTAGCATGGTGGGGCTGCCTATGGCAGGGCGGTCTCCACAAAATACCACATATGGGCCACCTCAAGGAAAGCTAAGCATGGGGCACCTGAAAGCCTCTGCCCCCACTGCTTTGTGGGTTACCCTGTTGGATGGAGAAGGCTAAGGGACTGCACCTTAACAGAAAAGAAAGGGATAAAGTGGGACCATAAGGGTCCAGAGACAAGGAACAAAAGAGTAGGACCAGATGGATCCAGAGGCTTGGAGTGGGCCAAGAGAGCGAGTGGGACTGGAAAGATCCAGAGGCCCAGCAAAGGGCCAGGAAAAAGTGGAACCAGATGGGTCCATAGGCTCAGAGTAGGACCAAGAGAGGGAGTGGGACCAGAATGGTCCAGAGGCCAGAGAGCGGCAGGGGGCTGACAACCCATAGAAGGGACTGTATAAGAGACCAAGGGGTCTGGAACCCATGGAGGAGCCAAGTTTGGGACCAAGGGGTCTGGTAGCCCAGAGAATGGGTCACATAGGAGAGTGAGGGGTCTGGCACCCCAGAGAGGGACTGTATGTGTAAAAAGAAAACAGCAATGAGGATGATGTCTGCAAGGCTTGGGATATGGTGTAGGGACAAAACAGAGCCACACCTTTTGCCCAAAAGTCATGGACCATAAACATCAGGTTATCATTAAGATAAGACCAGGGCAGCCTCCTAAATTTTAATGGCAATTAACAACAAGGTACAGCAGATGAGAAGGGCAGACTGCCCATAGAGCAGGGTAGAAGTAAATTTTTTTGGTCTCCAGGGGCTTTATGGCCACCCTTGGAGATAGTGCCCTGTTACAAACACAGATTAGCAAGGGCCTTTACCCAAAAGGAGACAAACAGGAGAGGAATATTGAAAGAAAGCTTTGCAGTGCAGCTGCCATGAAAGATACCATATTTATGTGCTCAATATAGCTTTAATTCACACCCAGGTATTATCCTGAATTTTTATGAATCAAATTAATTTACTATTCAATTAAAAAGCAAAAATGAATTAGAAATTGCCATTTTATTCCAGCTAAGACAAAAATGTGTGTGTGCACATGCACACACACACACACACACACTTTTTTTAGTAATAAATATACAATTATATATTAGTTCAAAATGTAACATGTAATTTAAACAATATTCTTTCTTCATTTACTTTGGAAAAAATCCTGGCCTTGAGGGGGATCTTTAGTAGAACAATGAAAGAGTAAGGGAGTAAGTATGCAGCATTTCAAGAACAGAGTTAAGAAAGGATAGTCCTTTGTCATGCTCTCCTTTTTCTTGGCCTTAACTGATTCAGGGTACGCATTTTAGCAGTGTGCAGAGGCTAACATAGCAACTAAAAATAATTAATGCAGAATGTGATTATTTCCCTTTGACTCCTCCCATCATCATGAACTTTTCACCAGCTGGTGATAATAAAGACAACTGCTTTATATTATATGGTGCCTTTCATCCAAAGGAGCTTTACAAACTAGGGTGAACTGTCTCTTCCTGGGTCTGCCTGTCACTTCCTGGGTCCCCTGTTATCTTCCTGCCAAGTTCTAATCTAGCCTAGAAGATTGCTTGACACCTAACATGATCCTAGCTAAGGCAGCAAGTAGATCTATATGGGCTTTCCCAAAGTAATACAAAAGCTCCCTTCTTAAAACCTTGTTCTATATTAATAATAGATAGTATGCAATGTAGTACCATAGCCCATATGCATATTAGAATACAAAGTTCCTGACATGAAAGCACAGTATGTGCAGGGCTTAGTGCCAGAGAAAAGACTTTACTTGGCCATCTTGGTTGCACGTGTGCTAAGCTACTTATTTTTACTGACAGAATGGGGAAGGCGAAGGAGGACATCTGACAATTTCTTCTGACAATATAAGCATTGTGTTTCCCTTTGTTTTATTCCCACTCTTCAATTTTTTTTGGATCAAAAGCATCTCTTGGACCACAAATCATGGGAGTCTCAAAAACACTGTACATCTACATGCATGCTTTACTGCAGAGTTCGCTAATTAGCTCCACATTAAAGAGTTAAAGTCTACATATGTGCTGGTATTAGGGTGCAGTAAATTAATCGACAATGCCCTTAGATAGTACTGTGGCGGATAGTACTATTTTACGGCAGACTACTTATGTGTGCTGAAACATGTGTAGGTGGTGACAGCCATAGGAACCTACTGAAATCATGGCAGAAGTTCACTGGGCAGCGTGTCCTTTAATTTTGCAGTTTCCCCCATCCACCCTCCCACTGCTGATTGGTGGAGGGGCCCTGCCACTTACTGCTTGCTCCTGATGGCTGGGAGGTGAAAACTGCAGATTTAAATATGTCAGGGTTTTAGCCTCCCAGCCAGTCACCAGGAAGCAGCAGGAGGGAAAAACCTGCTATATTTAAAATTGCGGTTTCTACCTTCTGGCCAGCAGGAGTAAGTGGTGAGTGGCAGGGTCCCTCTACCAATCAGCAGTGGGAGGGCATGGGAGAAAATGCAAAATTAAAGGAAACTGGGGTATGAGGGTACTAATATGTGGGGGCTCCCTGCTGCCTAGCCCTGCCCTGTAGCACCCTCGTGCCCTAGCCAGCCTCTCCGCCACCCAGTGCTGCCACCTGGAGCTCAGGGCTGACCCCCTGGATCCCTTTCCAGGCCAAGGCTGCTCTGCTCCAGCTCTAAGTGCTGCAGTCTTGGGCACATGTGTAAATGCTGCACCCAGAGCAGCTGACTAGCATGAACCACACTAGTGTTTATGGCTTCAATTTAATTGCGTGTGTAGATGAACCAGGTGTTGGCCTAAACCAAGTTTACCATTGACTTCACTGAGAGGAGAGAGGTAGGTTAATTGGGCAACTTTAGAAAATCTCACCCATATGAATTAATATGCAATTCCTTCACACAGATTATCCACAGAATAAAATGGCAAGTTAACTCATGTTTTGACAATAATGGTAAAACATGAGCGAGATATTAGTTATGGATTATACAATATAATTTTCACAAACTACTCTGCTTGCTGGCAAAAGTATCAATCTATGCATTTTTCACTGTGCCCAGCAATAAACTTCCTATCCAACAAAACAAAAAAAGACAAATGCTATCCTAGTTTTTCATCATACTAGTCTTAGTGTCTTTGGGAGATCAAGAACATGTCAACAACACCTGGCCAAGAACATGTTATTGGTTGGCTAAATGGTTTTGTTTTGAACTTTTAAATTGTAAAACTTTCTTGAAGGATTTTTGTTTCTTGATTTTTTTTCCAGTTTTTCTGTTGAAACTGAAAATTCTGAAATTATAAATCTTCTCTCTTCTACTTTCTACAATAGAATGAATGATGTCCAAAGTAATGTTTTAAAAAAGAAGAAAATATTTGAAAATAAATAAATAAAATGGGTTCCTTTCCAACCGTTTGAAATAAAAAGGAAACATTAATGCTTTTCACAGAATTGTTTTTTTATGTTTCAACCAGCTCGAGTTTTACATGCCATGTCATCTACATGGGGTCCAACTTGGTGGGTTCAAAGCTCACTGTTACCTGGAGTAATGACTACACCAGCAAACCATCACCTTGGCTACCATCCAAGAAAAGAAAACTAGAGCACCCTCTTTATACAACTGACGCACTATAGGTTTTTTTTCATACATGAGCCAAATAGGATTTTCTTTACTTATATTTTATGTCTTCAATATAAGTTTTAGAAACAAGCATACAGTTCCAGTATCCACCCCAAAGGTGGTCCCTTCATCTTTGGTAGTCTGGATGATGACCCTCCTCCTATTCAGGCTGCAGGAACTGGAGCAGAAGTGAGTCAGTATTCATGTCATCATTCTTCTGCTGGCTCTAATCAAAATTTAGGCTTTATAGATTAAGGTTATTGTTTTTTAAGTGCCCAAAATATTCTAGGTGCTTTATAGACTAATAGAACTGACCCACTGAAGATACATGTGTTGGTCAGGTAACCTGCTCAAACAGCATCTCTGCACCGGCTTACAAAGCTTTTCATAATTACTCTTACCCTAAACTATTAACCTTCAAATCCTATCTTCAATTATGTAGGTTATGAGTAACGTAACTGAAGTCATTCAAATTTGTAATTTCAAATTGGTAGAGGGCCAAGCTCTACCCTCTGCAATTCTCCCAATGTGAGTTTCAGATTTAGAGGAAGAAGTGAGGAAAAGTGTTGGCCTAATCTTATTTCTTTGATTGAAGTCTGAAAGCTTGGTTTGGTAGATCACAGCTCTAGAAAGAAGGCAAGATGGGAATTTAATTATGATTGACATGTAAATGGCAGACTCTTTAAAGAAAAGTGATTCATCAACTATACTCATATATCATGTCAGACCAAAAATACCACATCCAGTCCAGATGGTATATACCAACTTAAATAATGTTTGAAAAGACAATGTTACACTTAGCTGTCTTGTTTATCCCTCCTGGTTTGAGCTTGAAAATAGGTTTAAACCAGGGTTTTTTTGTAAAGTGCCTACATCCCACATAAGTGGTTCAGATTTATTTAAAGTCCAATCTCATTAGGTGTTGAGTAAACTCAATTCCTAATGGACTTGACACAGTTCAGCATTGAAACCTCAGTTAAGGTTTAGACATAAGGCAAAAAGTCTGGAGGAAGACGTGATTAAGACACAAAGGGGCAGCCCAGGGTTCCAGTCTTTCGACTAAGTCCTGAAATTCAGCAAACAAAAAATGCCCTCACCGCACCCTTCACCACATCCTAGAGCATAGCCTTGTGGCTGGAGCACTCCCTGGAGAGGTGGGTTTCAAGCAGAAGAAGGCATCAAATCCAGCTGTCATGCCTCCTCGGTCTAACCACTGTGCTACTGTCCAAAAAGGGAGGAATTGGTATCATCTACAAATGTCATTTTAAAAGCATAATCCCCACTTCCTTTTTGGAAAGGAAGGTAGGGGTGGTTTCCTGATTTTCAGCACTACTGTAAGAAAGGTGCCTTCAACTTGGAGAGGGGCAAGATTTCACACACATGCATGCACCCACATACACACACGTCCCCTCCCCTTGACAACATTTGATACTGCATAGTTTGGGCGTCTCTTAGCTCAGCACACTAAGGTTTGTGTGGATGTGTTTGGATGCCCTGAACTCTCCTTGTGGATTTTATGTGGGTTCTAAATGCCTAAATCAGGGCTGTGGATCCAATTATGGGCACAAATTACCTAAAAATAGGGCATCACAACAATTACCATGATGGTGCTTATACCCCCTTTCTGAGTTTGGGTCTAGAGACATATTCAAGGTCCCACAAGCAACCTGTTACAAGATGAGGTCACTGAGTCTTGGTCTTCTGAGTCCCAGGCTAACACAATAGACATCTTTCCTGTTAGTTTATGTATAAAAACAATGGGTTCCCCGCAGCTCATAATGGATAGACGACATTGTCTAGTGGAACTGGAGGGAGGACAGAATGAGACCATTCAGGTAAATTCTAGAAAAGTAAGATGACTAGAAACCTGAACAGATGTATGAAAACTTGAGTGCTCCTCTTTCCCACTTCTGCATGTATTCCTCAGAATTGGACTGCCTGCCTACAGCTAGAAAAGCTAATAAGGATAATTTAATTTTACATTTTAAGAATGGAAAGTGAAAGGGAGTAAGGAAAGAAAGTGAAAGCAGAGGAAACAATGGACAAGAAGAAATGATTACTATAATTGCATCGCATTATACAGTGTATGTGCCTGTATATGCACTTATATGTACCCAAAATTTATATACATTTATGTTTTTTATCATAAGCATGTACATAAGGAAACATGAGTGAAGATATGCTACTCTTCAAGCTTGTAAACATAGAGCTTTTGGGGTTCTTTTTTCTTGTCTCCTTATTTGTGATTTATTTTAAAGACTAAATGAAGTTTTTAAGTAAACAGTCCACACTGTTACAAGCTAATCTGAAAAATATGTAACTCATTTCTCACTCTCACAGATAGAGAAAATATTCAATTAGTATTCTGTCCATGTTAATTTTTAATTTAAAGCCTTTAACCAAAGTACAATGGACTTTTGACATATAAATATTAAAAATTAAATTTCCTGAGTTCATTATCTGATAATTAGAACTAAATAACATCTTAACTGAGAGACAAACCCCACGCAAAGCAAGTCAGTTCCATTTAAGATTCCATTAGAAAAGTGTTTGAGCTAGTATGTAATGGACCATAAAATTTAATTTGGAAATGATATTACCAAAAATGATGGAATGATACCAGTCACAAAAGGACATGTAGTCAGCTCTCATCTTTTCATTTGCCATGATGTTCTTCTATTGATTGTGTAGAATTAAAAAGGAATTACTTAATATTGCACAGAATAACATATGTAGAGCTTTTTTTTTTTCCTTTTCTCCAGCTCTCCAGTATTTAAAAGTCAGAATTGACCAGTGTAGCTCCATGTAATTACAAAGATTTCCTTATCTTAGCCTATTTGCTGAAGTCATCCTAAAGAAAGGGTGCCCTAATCCATTGGCTGTCTCATATCTCATTTACATTGGTGGTAATCCCCATCCTATCTCAGCATTTAGGTAATGACTTTGGGATTAAATTGCACTTCTTGCAATTCTTTACTTTCAAATCTCCACAACATATCAGCGGGGCCTAGCTGAATAGGCCTGTCAGAGGTCTGGTAATGCAGTATGGTAGGAAGGCCTCTGACTTTAGAGTGAAATTAACTTTCTTAATAATAGGGTTTAACAAGAAAACCTTGACTGTGTTGCAAAGTATTTTATGGTGCTAGAAAAAGATGCCTGGATTAAGTTATATTATGCTTTCTAAACACTGTATTTAGCTACCTTTGCAACATTTGTATTTAAGGAGGTTTTTAGTATCTCATCTTTTGATTTTTTATCAGTCTAAATAACCTACAAAAGATCTGGGGAAGCTTAAATTTTGCCTAACCAAAGAATTTTGACAACACTTAATTTGATCCACTGAAGTTGCATTATTAAATTTCACTTAATTTACTATATTCGAAGATTTAAACAAATAATTCTTGTTTATACTGAAAGCAAATGCAGAATGATTAATTTAGGCCCAAATTCAATACAGTATTTAAACCTATGTTTAAACCTTAAATATGGTAATAGTCTTATTGAAGTCAATGAGACTCAACATGTGCTTAAAATTAAGTGTGTGCTTAAGTACCTTGCTAAATTGAGACCTTATGCTGTAAATTCATTGGCACAGGGATTGTCTTTTTTAAATCTCTGTACATTGTGGCAACATACACATTAATACCATTTAACCTCTCTTCATATTTACACGTATTTCATTATGGTAGCACATTAGGTAGCAATGCTCTCTATTTAGCATAATGCATCTAAGATTGCTACATTATATACAGTACTACCAAGAGTTGAGATTGCCTGCCATTTTCCATTATAAACAGATGGTTACAGTTATTTATAATTTTACCAAACATAACTATTGTATCTGAAACTTCCATGTCCAATATTTGCCAAAGGCTTTTTTTTTTTTTAGGTCAATAATTTTAGATGAAATTTATTTCCTGGGGAAAAAATGTTCAGGAGAAAATACCTAGGTTTGCCCATGCTGAAAAACTGTTACAACCATTTCACTCAGGGCTTAAAATTTGGTAGGCAGGTCACTCTGGTATCAAGGAAGTGGAAAATAGCCGACAGATCACCATGTTATATGTGACTAAAAATTGTCAGCTCAGACATGCTCACTACAGATTTAGGCCCAGATCCTACTCAAGAGCTAAGCCTATATATCATCTAACCCCAAACATACATGTCTCACCTCAAGAGAGAGATCCTGTTTTGTCTGATGAAACATATAGTTCTTCCATTCTCTGAGTAGGCAGCGTTATGCACCTCCAAAACACAAGACCACCAAGGAGGGAGTCACCTACAGGCAGCACTGGATTTAGGCTTAAACTACTTAAACTACAGTTTAGGGCCTCACAATATAAGGAGCCTCTCAATAAAAAAAAAAAAACCTGAACATTTTCATTCTAATATGACAAAAATATACATATATATGGCTCCACAGTTATTACTCATATTGGGTTTATAAATTTGTGCAGAAATAACAATAATTCATTTTAACATTTCATGAAAATCCATTTTTGTGGAGTATTTTTATCATATGGGGTCTCTTAAACTGGACATAGTTTAGGGCCTCAGCATGTCATAATCTGGCACTGCCTACAGGTAGCCAATAGGATATTAAAGGTCTAGGTGATTTCCGAATTCCTGCTCACTCTCAAGGGCCTGACTCTGTGCTGAAAGAAGGTGTCTCCGACATGCTGGGATACGGCTCACTAAGAGGGACGACATCTACTGGTGGCGGCATTGACTTCGATCCAGTTGCAGTAAGGAGGACAAAGAACCTATCTTTTGCCCAATAGTGGATAGAGCGCTTGACCAAGAAGTGGGTGACCTAGATTCTAGGTCATGTTCAGCCCGAGTGGGCAGGGCTGAGAGCATATACCTCTTCTCCCATGGAATCCAAATTGCTGACTGGATAGGAATGAAGGAGTTATGAGGCCATGAGGCACATGACATAAAGCCTGACTCAATGGTGCAAAAATAGTAAAAAATGGCAGAATTAAGGTTGCCTTTGCAATATTCAGTTGTCTTCTTTGTGCATGTGCTTTATGACACCGTCTTTAATTGCATGGAAACATGCTAGAGTTTCCCATCTCCTACACCATATTTCTAATTAATACATAATATAAAGATAAAATGTAATTAATAATTGTGTAAAATGAGTAAGCGCGCAGAATCAGGAACTTGTCATTTAGCCTATGGCTTCTGAGAGAGGCAGATGACCTGTTAAATTGTGCTCTATCAGCAGTGAATTTGTCCCATAATCAGCTAAAAGCACTCTCACCCAAAATGACATTTCAGTCTTGAATTCACTAAGGAACATGCATCACTTGACCCTAACTAAGCTGTTGACAGAAGAAAAGAAGTCCTGAGAGAGGTAATTTAATTTGGTCCCTAATTGTAAATCACATTAAGCACCTTGTAACTAGTCCTCCAGGTTTACAGTAGGAAAAATGTAATTTGATAAATTCCAACCTAATTCTTCCTTACCCATTAAGAGAAACAAGTATAAGCACAACCGTCCAACCATCAGAGGAGGGAGGTTTTGGAATAACCTCCTGACAAGAGAAGTGGGAGCAAAAAAACCTAACTATTTAAAAAATGGAACTTGGTCATTTTATGAAAGGGATTATGATGTCATTGCCTACGACAGGAGGGACTTGGACTCAGTAACTGAGAAAGTCCCTTCCAACTGTAACATCTATTGGGACTGAACTGTTCTGGAGGAACAGATAACTTCATTTAATTTACTGGCAGTTTACAAACTAATAAATCTGTTAAGCCAAAGTCTCTTCATAGTTATGTACAAGTAAAATTATTTTGCTGTCATGGGAAGGAGGGACATGCTTACGTTGGTGGACTGACTATGGATCATCTGGACCCTTTGGGAGATCCTATCCCTTAATCTGTGTAAATATCAGCTGCCCCACTTGAAAATGAGGATAATAATATCGGGAAGTGTTGTGAGGCTAAGTTCATTAATATTTGCAAATAACTGTTAGAATTTTGGATGGGCAGTGCTGTTGATGTGCAAATATATACATGATATTAAGTACATCCATTGAAGATGCTTTCAACAGACTACATAAACTCCACACACAGCCTGGAGCCTCTGTTACAGGTATTTTAGAAAGATGCACAGAGAGGCAAATTAAATAATTAAAGACCAGTGTGAGTTATACTGTTAAGGGTGCTTAGCCCATTTTGCAAACATGGAGAACTTCTTCTTATGCCATTTTACATCCTTGGCTTTGCAGTACAGCTTAGTCGTATCCAACGATGAGTGATAATTGGAAGCCCTCCTCCTGCCATTCTCCAGAATGGTACAAAAATTAATTCTTGTACAATGTGCCTTGCATACACCAGAGGAAGTTGACCCTATCAATTTACATACACTATGAGGGCCTGCTATCACACTGCAGCCAGCAAACAGCTTCTCTTATCTAGAAAAGACCCTCATTTGTTATTTCTTGCTGAATACACCCACTCCCATTATTTCTGTAATTCTTTGCAATAATAGACCTTACCCTAATGAAACTTGCATTATGAGAAGGTTATAGTCCTGACCCAAAGACGATTAGCTCTGTGCTCTGTTATTACTACATATGTAATTGTATAATTGATTTTAAAATTTACTTTTTGTGTCCCCAAACCATAAAGTAAGTAGCCCATTAAGGGGGAGAAATATAATTAATATATCTGTTAAAGGGGGAGAGGACATTATTGCTATGTTAAGGTTACATATGTAAGTGCACATACAAAAACAATCAAGAAACACAAAAGATGAGGTTCCCATAGTAACATCAGCTTGGCTACCTTGTGCATAGTATGCACATTTGGATACAAAATAGGTAGTTTTGAACCTGAACTTGTAAGCTGATCCATGAAGGTAAAACTCTGAGCCAATGTGGAACTACTGAAGTCAACAAGACATTGGGTGTGCTTAATGATCCATCCATACAGAACCATAGCTAATTTGAAATAATAATAAGTATGTTCAGTTTGGATGAATTCATGGTGCTACAAGAGCCTTCACTTTTGCACTGCCCCACTTTGTGAGTGTTTCAGTATACAACTTTAATATTACCTGAACATTTTTCCTCCCATTTAATATACAAATAAGTCATTCAACTTTTTGTGTTTAAGAATGTATTTAATTTTGATTTAAACAAAAATAAAAAACATTTTAAAAATTAACGTGCATTTTAGAAATACGCAAAACACTGTTAGTTCCCATTCAGAAAAGAACAGATTGAATTTTCTTAGTAGATGTTTGGTATTGGTAGATATTACATATCTACCAAGACCTCTCCTGGCAGTTTCACTAACATCCAAAGCAGTGTTAAGAATACGGATACCTGTGTTACTTTATATAATCGCTGATGTGGCAAAAGAGTATGAGCAACTCCAATAGGAATTGTGTGTGTACACATACCTGCATATTTTGACCCAACATCCCAGTGCTCTTTCCCGCCATGGCAGGGGGTCGGACTTGATGATCTATCAAGGTCCCTTCCGACCCTACCAACTATGAAACTATGAAACTATTACAGGAAAAATAAGGAATTTTCAAGCATGGGGTCAGCTATTTGATACGAAATGTATCGGGACCTACATAAATCACCGTGGGACTAAACAATTTTTGTGGGTTGGTCCTGGCATAAAAAGCAAATTGTGTGGCTATTTCCCAGATGTCTTCTGGCAACCCTGCTCCTCAGTGCTGATAGACAGAGAAGCCCTGGCCGGGAAGCAGAGATGACGGGGTGGCTGCCATCCTGCTTGCTGCCCTTCATGTCACCCTGCCAGCCAGAAGAGCTCAGGGCTTCCTACTTTCCAGGGGAATGCCCTCCTCACTAGCTGAACAGCCAGACCTCGTCTGAGTCATGATACTCTCCTGCTCCCATGACTCTTGCCAAACTCCCTCTGCATGATGGGGTTGAGAATCTGCCAAATTCCTGAGCAGGTGTCCTAACCACTAGGCCACTAGGCAAATGGTCGGTGGGCTGCTCTCTCTCACACACACTTATCACTTCACTTGACAGTGGAATTGGTGTTGCCATCTGTCACTGAAGATGTACTGTTTCTGGTAGGCATCCCTGCTCAAAGTTAGCCCCTATTATGATGGAAGAAATAAGACTGCTCATGAAAGAATAGGAGAGTTATATCCTGGTACAACAGGATCATGTTCAGGAAACGAGACACTGCCTTTTTTTTGTTAGCAGCAGCAAAGTCTTAGACATCTTAGAGGTAAGACAAGATCTGGGCCTATACCTGAGAAGCTGTAGCAGAGCAACCACCCTTAAAAATGCTTTGATTGAAATGATGAGATGTCTACTGATAGTCTCAAGGCCATTAACCCACTTTCTGCACAGAAGCTGGCAGGAAGTGGGAATGCTTGGGACTGGAGCCCATACCTCCCTTCAGTTTGTAACTACAGGGAAACAGCTTTAACATCTCATTGCTGTTTTCTAACAGGTGCTTCATTAAAAAAGGGAAGGCAGTCTACTGCCAGAGTAAGACAAGGTGGCCAACAAAGCTGGAAAGGCTGCCTGATATAAGAGCTTGGACAAAACCCAGAACCCACGCTCATCTGAGACCTATCCTGGGAAGTTACATAAAGGACTTTGTGGTTTTTCACAGTACCATCATTTTATTGTGTGTTATTTATGTATGAAGTGCTTGTAGATTTAAAAAAAAACCCAAAAAACCTTTCCAAAATCTCAACCTTTTCAAGATCTCCTGTAGCAAAATGAACTCAGAGGGCACATCCAAACCAATGTGCATGGGCAGGGGCATGCGTTTGCCATGGCAAAAATAGCAGTGGCACAAATTTGTGCTGCTGCTTTTTGCCACTGTGCACACCCTTGCATGTGGGGTATGGTGCAAGGCAAAATTTCCCTTCAGGGAAATGTCTGTTTACCTGCTCCTCCCAGCTCCCAGCATGCTGGAAGAGCTGGGGAACAAGTAGAGGAGGGGAGACACTGACTGGCAGCCAGATTGTTTCCCTGGAGGACAAAGCCTCCGTGTCTGCCCCTTTCTTGTAGCAGCAGCAGGGTTGTATTTTTTATACTGGGAGTTACTGGTATCAAATTTTGGTGCCACACATGAATTTGCAGCACAGTGAATGGTTGCACATGCACCGCGTGCAGTTTGCAGCACCTCAGACAACTTTGAGGCACTACAAACCACATGCGCGCACTCATCTGGATGCATCCCGAATGGGTGCTTGGAAGGGCTGGTACTGTGTCTGAGGTGGAGGTGATAGACTGCAGACTCCTACTGCCTAGGAAGGACTATGGATGTGGGAATGCACCAGAGAGACCCAGAACTAGGAACAGTGACATCCTAGGGATATAGATGTCCTTGGGATGTAGTGGTTGTATCAAGGCTCAACAGGCTGGTGTCCATCCCATGAATGGAACAAGGACAATGTGGGATGGGGCTCAATCTCCTACTAGGAGTAACTAAGCAGGAAGTAAAAAACTGAGCGCACACACCATGGAGTCGGTCAGAAGTTTGCTCCTTTCCAAGTTACTGGGATCATGCTTAAATCTGTTAAGAGTTTTTTAAATCTTGAGACGAGTTAGTATTCAAACTCAGAATTACTCATTATCAAAGAACCATTTTAAACAGACATGCCTTTATTGAATTGGATTTGTGCGATAAGTTAAGGAAAAGGCAGTTGTGTAATTTGCACACAAAGTGGTTGGAATTGATCTAAAACAAACCTTTAACTTTCAAACTGGTTTAAATGGGGAAAGGCCCATTGGATAATTACATCATTTAACATATTGATTGTCTAAAAGTCAATTCTAATGATTTCAGAAATAGAGGGCATTGTGCTTCCCTCATTTTTAAGGAAAGGTTTTTGTTCAGTTCAGAGGAGCAAATAGTGAATTTTTTAAAGAAGACAATATGG
This sequence comes from Alligator sinensis, assembly GCF_000455745.1. NCBI lineage: Eukaryota > Metazoa > Chordata > Crocodylia > Alligatoridae > Alligator > Alligator sinensis. Next base: position 9,349 of record NW_005842081.1, on the reverse strand, counting down.
AAGAGCTGAAGAAAACAGAAGTTTCATTATGGCAAACAAGGCTTATTTCACAAAAGCAAAAAAAAATCAATTGAACACAATTAAACTGGCTACATCTCCTCTTACAGTACAACAAAGTAAAAGAAACTTAAATGACTTACGTGTATGTAGAATGTATAATTAAATGGGTTATTTACATCATTAGTCCGAACAAATATATGTTGACTCTGAAGTTATGCTCCTTCATATTTGTATTTGACCATTCTCCAATTACTTAAAAAACTCCAGGATCCAAGCCACCAATATTAAATGTAATTGTTTTACTTGCATGCACATAATATTTCAATGCTGATAAGACCATAATATATATAAATGTGTCACAAGGAAAATAGCAACAACAACAACAACAATAATAATAATATTCTGGATTTATATATGACTTGTCAGCTTGTGATGCTAAATTCTGCCTGCCATATTCACATGAGTAATCAAGGGGGGACTTTTTGCATAAGGAAAGGACAAGGAGCTCTAGATCCCAAAACACTACAATATGTCAGGCTCTGTGTATATTAAAAGTTACATTGGTCTAACCATGCTTCTAGCTCAGTTCAGTCAAACAGAGCTCTTAAATTGAGTAAGGTCTGATTTATTTCATTTTGGCTTAATTCAGTAAGGAAGCAATTAAAGTTTAATTCATAGGCGGCCAGATTTCATGTATGTAACAGTGCCCATAGAAGGGTTGTAACAGTTTAAATAAATAAACCCAAAACTGACTTTCGGTGATTTCTACACTACCAGCACTAGTTGATATATTCTAATGGCAAAGTGCACCTAACACAGATGCCCAAATATGAGCAAAGCTAGTGTAAGCTGCTGCAGTAAATCCAACCCCATGCACAAAGCAAGCTATACTGGTAACAATGCAGCTTTGTTGATGTAACTCATCTATACTGAGGGCTTCTGTGCAGGGTGCTCACTTCTTCATGTCCCTGACATCTTTATGCCAGCAGTAGACTAGTGTAGATCTGGCCTTAGATAAACCTGCACAATGAGTGCACAGCTAACATGCTGTTAATGTGCCTGAATAAACACAGGCACAATTTGTGTCATGGTCCAGTATGGACCACAGCATGTTGAGCTGGGGTGGTGCAACCAGGGATCAGTCTGCCAACCCAGAGCTCCTCTGCCCCAGTTCAACGTGTTGCAGAGGGGCTATCTGGGGCATGAGGGTGCTACAATGTGGGGCCAGCCAGCATGTGTTACAGTGCACCAAATAACTCCGCTGTAGGATAGTATTTGTGTTCAGGAGGTACTATCCTATAGCAGAGTTAATTAGTTTACTGTGGTCTAATAGTACCACAGGTGTAGACAGTGACCCTTTACTGTGGAGCTAATTAATATAAATGCCCCCTGTGTAGATGCACGTGTAGATGTCCCCTGTGGAACATGGACAGGGCCTAAGTATTCGGCACCCCTGTGAGGTTAATAAGCATTGCAGTCAATTTACAGAAGGTAAAACCGAGGAACATAAGACTTCATTCTGCAATGTGTCTGTTTTTGAGGCAACAAGAAACGATTGTGCTTTGAAGGATTTCAGTATCTCATCAGGTTTATAGCATCAGCCTTTTCTGCAGGAACTCAACCCCAGTACTGCTAGTAGTGTTGGGAGCCCTATAATCTCTTCAGGGAAAGCACGGTTCTTACTATGGGCATGTACAGCACCTAGCACTATGGGGCTTTGGTCCCTGATGGAGCCCTGGAGATGCGGCCGTACTGCTTTGACTGCTTTTAATTGTGCTACCTTGGTACCATTAGCTGTGTGGCTGCAGTGGCATGAAACTAAGCTTGGTTTGGCCACCCAAGTATTTAAGTAACTTCTCCAAAAGGTTTTTGAGGCAGTGCTGAGTCCCAGGCTGCCTCACCTATATTTATCAGATCACCTGAGCTTGTTTGTTAAAAGTTATCTTAGGCATGCATATATGACCTGCAGTGTCAACAGACTCCATCTGTTGCTAAAATAAAAATAGCACTTAACCCATCACTGTAAAACAGCGGCACACCTACTTTAGGGCTTCCA
>NW_005842081.1:0-7262 GCF_000455745.1 Alligator sinensis | reverse complement strand
GCAGGAATGTTGAAAGTCATCGAGGGTTAAGGGCTCAGTCAAAATGCCACCGATTGATCGTCAGGGAGTTTTGGAGATGCTGAGCTTTGTTGTTGTTCAGGGCTCAGAAGAAATTTTGCAGTTATCTATAATGTACTCAGCAAGCCCCATAATGAAGACTAAGTGCAAGCACCATAAAAAAATCCCTGTAATGTTTGCTTTGCAGGCCATGCCCTACTAGTCTTTGCCAAGACTGTCTAGATGATGGAACAAGGAACTTCCAACAAAGTCTTCTTCAATACTAATGTCATTCCTGTTCTTGAGCTCCAGCAAAAAGATGCCATTGTTATACTCTCCACAGGTTTGAGAGGGGAAATTTGCTGCTAGGGCTGTGTGAAATGGCACTGTTCTGTTCCGACTTCAGTTTCGAGGTCTGGACGGAACAGTGTTTTGTATTGAATATAATTTCAAGTCAAAACTACTTCACTGTTTTGCTTCGTTGAAACAGTGAAGCTGTTTTGACCCTGTTTCAGCCATTTCGCTGGACCATGGGGCTGTTGAAAGGGATTCAGCCCAGCTGGGCTGAGTTTCCTATCCCAGCCGGGATCATGAAGTAAACCCAGCTGGGCTGACTTCCCAGATCATGCTGGGAATGGGAAGTCAGCCCAGCTGGGCTGACTTCCCACCCCTGGTGTGATCTAGCACAGGGGATGGGAAGGCAGCCCAGCTGGACTGACTTCCCATCCCTAGCGCTATGGTCGAAATGTTTTGACTAGCTTTGTTTTGTTTTGAAGCTATTTTGACGGCCTTTTTTTTCATTTCAATTTTGCTGTTTTGACCTCAAAATGAGTCAAAACAGTGTCGAAACAAAATGGCCATCGAAATTTCGCATAGCCCTATTTTCTGCAGTGTTTTGAGCAGTTGGTGCCTTTGAAGGATGGGAGTATTCAAGGATGGGAGAATTCAATGACCCAGCACTCCATCAAAGCAGTTGACCCTACTATGAGCAAGTGCTAAGTGCAGAATACTTAATCCCCTTCCCTCCAATCCGTTTCACAGCTAATGCACACACACATCCCTGCAGATGGTATTGAGTCTGCAGGAAAAGAGGACATTATCAGTGGAGTGGGGCAGTAGTAGAAGTGATGTTCATAGGCAAACATTTTACAAAGGGTGGTCTTGTATGGTATTTATGGTAGAGATCCTTGAAATCATTGGAATTCTTGTACACAGCACATCTTCCAGATACTACCTCACTTCCTACTCTTCCCCTTAATCAGACCTACACCAATGAGGGTATGAAAAACAATGTTGCTTTGCTGTTTTCCTATCAACCAAGCTTTAGATTCTGCTCCCTGAAGCAACAGGTTTGTGAGGCCAAGCACTAAAACCACAGGGGCCAACCTTTTTAACAAGCATGCTACAAATTAACCCCATGCTCTCCCCAGTGCCACTCTAATCCTCTTCCTCTGTCTGATCTGCTGCTCTGCTTTCTGTTCAATGCTTTGTGCTCCTTGCCTGATCTCCTGCGCGGTCTTCCTACTTCCCTATCTGCTGCTGTGTTGCCTGTCCCTTCCCTGTTCTTCTGCATGCCACATACGCGGGCTGCCCATACCACTCGTGTCACTCCAGCAGTGAGTCTCAATTAAGTTTAGCCTAAATGAGAGGGGTGAAAAGAGTATTTCACCCTTTTCTGAGGAGCTCAGACACCTGCACTAGCAGAGCTGTGAAATACCTTGGACTTAGTGTTCTGTAACACCAGAAGATAATTAACACATGAGCAAAGAGGTAGGAGAAGACTAAGGAAGCAAGGACAAAGCAGTCCTGGGTTGCTCATTCATTGCATTTGTTTGGATGGTTTTATTCAGGCTCAGACATCCCCAGTCAAATTAGGAAGGGGTGATTTTAATAAATTTTCTACCAAAGGAAATTAGATTTTTGCCAGATTCTAAATTCCATTATTCGTTTAGACTCGCATCTGTCCCCATGGGTCATTTCATTGACTTCATTGGTCCCATTCTTAGAGTGAAGTATTATTTCATCCAAGTAAGGCTATCACAACTCTGGGTATCTGTAAGTTACTTGCATTGATCTATTAACTATCATTGGCAGTCACTTGATGCAAGCATGATAGTCTTCCAGTAAACAGGAAAGTCATTGGTGAATCTGTAGATGACTGAAGAGGACAATCCAATTTTGCATATTCGATTGCAGACATGGCAAATAGTTCTGGGAGGAAGAAGTAGATCCTGATGATATCAGGTATCACAGCTCTTTGCCTTTGTCTCTCTCATCTATATCCCTCCATAGCATGGCAAGTTTGCTCAAAGTGATAATGCCTTGTTGTAAATTTTGTTGTACGTCACAATGCAATTAGAGAGATTCAATGCTTCAGTCATCCAGGTATTGATGTTAATACTGCATTTCTTCAGATATTCCTTTAAGATGTTCTTGACTTTCTTCTATTGCCCACCTCTCGAGCAGTGACCATTGGTGAGTTGGGAGTATAGGACCAGTTTCAGGAGACAGTTATCAGGCATCTTTATGACATGTCCTCTCCAATGGAGCTGGTGCTATATTCATAGATTGTAAAGCCATAAGGGACCTCGGAAGATCATTGGGCCCAGCCCCCTGCACCAAGCATGAAAGATAACTGGGGGCCAGGTGACCCCAGCAAGGTGACTGTCTAGTCTCCTGAAGATTTCTAGGGTAGGTGATTGCACCACCTCTGTGGAGCTTATTCTACAGTCTGGCCACCCTGACTGTGAAGAAGTTTTTCCTAATGTTGAGCCAGAATCAGTCTTCCAAGAGTTTGTGGCCATTACTTTTGGTTTTCCCCTTGGGTGCCCTGCTGAATAGTTGATCACTGAGCCCTTGAAGTACTCCCCTACTGTAGCAGTAAGCTGCTACCAGGTCCCCTCTCAGCCTTCTTTTCCTCAGACTGAACAGCCCCAGATCCATCAGCCTTTTCTTGTATGGCTTGCTGTGTAAGACTCTTATCATATGGGTGGCTCTTCTTTGGACTCTCTCAAGCTTTTCCACATCCTTGTTAAAGTGAGGTGCCCATAAATGGATGCAGTACTCCAGTGTGGCCTCACCAGTGCTGAGCAGAGCAGAAGAATCACCTCCTTGCTTTTGCTGGAGAAGCATCAATTGATGCATGCCAGAGTATTAGTTGCCCTACTGGCTACATGTTCATACTGTGGTCTATTATTACCCTCAGGTCCCTTTCATTCATGGTGCTAGTCAGTTTGGTGCTTGTAGGTGTGTTGGGTGTTGCTTGTCCTGAGGTGGAGCACTTTACATTTCTTGATGTTGAACTTCATCAGGTTCCGATCTGCACAACTTGCTAGCCTGCCTAGGGTTGCTTGTATCTGTAGCCTATCTTCAAGCATGAGCACGCTCCCCCCATAACTTGGTGTCATCCACAAACTTGGCCAGTGAGCTCTTCACCCCCACATCAAAATCATTAATAAAGAAGTTGAAAAGTACTGGACTAAGTACCAACCCCTGCAGGACACTGCTGCCCACTTCTCGCCAGGATGACACAGATCTGTTCAGTTCAACTCCTGGGTTCTATCCTGTAGCCAGTTTCTCACCCACCTGATTGTCTCGGAGTTAAGTCCACAATCCTCTGATTTTCTCACAAGGACATTATGGGATACTAGATCAAAGGCCTTGTGGAAGTCAAAGTATACAGTGTCAACCTGCTCTCTCATGTCCAGGTGGTGAGTTACCTGGTCATAGAAGGCAATGAGGTTGGTAAGGCAAGACCTGCATGCAATGAAGCCATGCTGGCTGTCATTCGGAATCTTACCATCTGCAAGCTTATTGCAACTAGACTCCTTGATGAACTTTTCTAGGATTTTCCCTAGGATGGAAGTTAGGCTGATTGGCCTATAGTTACCCAGGTCTTCCCTCCTGCCCTTCTTATGGATAGGCACAACATTGACCCTCTTCCATATAAATATGGTGTCAATGTTACTGGTATTTGCTGGAACCAGAATGCTGTCATTCGTTCTTCTGTCCTTCCAATTGATAGGGAGAATTTTCTGAAAGCATTGCTGATGTTGATGTTCCAAAGTTTTCAGGTGCTTCTGATACACCATGCAAGTTTCCCACCCATACAATAGAGTAGGGATGACAACAGCTTGGTAGATGAGAAACTTGGTTTGGGTCCTGATGTCATGATCATCGAAGACATGATTTTGAAGATGTCCAAAAGCAGCCCCAACAGATTTTATTTGGGGTTGAATATAATTATCTATGTTTACTTTTTGGGAAACATGGCTACTTAGGTAGGGGAAATGCTCAACATTTAATCTATTAATGCTGTCAATAGATGGGAGCAGGAGGTCTAGTCATTACAGGAAACCCCCACTTAGTGCTCTTAATTGGTTCCTGAACAACCAAGCATTAAGTGAAACAAGCATTAAGCGAAACTGAAAGTATTTGATGACCCAAAATGGCAAACGCAACTGTTTTTAATGACCCAAGATGGTGAACGTGAGCATTATAGCAAAACTCGCTGAGTGCTAAGTGAAATCAGGTATCAATTTAAAATGAGCGTTATAGCAAAATAGCGCTAAGTGAAACAGTTAAGCGGGGGTTGCCTGTATTATAAGATAAAGATCTGAGACCAAATGCTTCTCTCAAATACTCACCTATGATTTAGGCCTTTATGTCTAACGTAGTCCACTTACTCATCTCTTTCCATCTCATTGCCACTCCACTCTGAAAATTCAAACCATGGGTCAGGCAGAGGTGGGTGACATCAATAGTGTGTCTACAGTCTCTGCTGACATTGAAATGCCTCACCTGAACCTGCTTGCAGAAGCATCAACAATATCTGGCCATTAACAGTTTTTTTTCTTATGGGAATGGTCAAACCAGGCAAGCAGAAGAGCAGAGAAAAAGGGTAAACTGTGAACATTACAGGACATGACAGAAATGCTCCAGAAAAGGTATTACCCTGTTGTGCCAAATAACAAATGGAGACTGCAGAAATTCTACATTCTTCATCTTATCAATGTGAAAATACATGGACAGCCACAGCTATTATACCTAGTATTATAGGAAGGCAAGAAGACATATATTTGTTTTGAAATTCATCAGATAACTTCAGTAAATCACATGTCAAAATATTTTTTAAAAAGCGAGGCTCCTGAAAACAGCTTCTTTTGCTTATATTAAGTCGCATAAAATAAAATATATGAAATAAACTCAGCCGCTTAATCATGGAGACAAAACTGCAAGATTATTCTGTTTAAAAAATATGGTTGCAACTTGCCAATGCATTTTTAGCAGTGATTTTATTACAAAGTGTCCCATCAAGCAACATCTTGAAAATTATGGCTACGTGTGCACATTGCTCAGTGCCCAAAATGGCTATGGAGCTCAACAAGGGTTAGACAGTGAATTTATTAAGAGTTGAACTGGTAATGATGTTAATACACCAAAGTTTGAGGTGATCTGTTTTCCTGTTGATGCTTGGCTATAACTTCAGTCACTGATAATAGGAGCCACATACATTAGGAGAACAAGAAATGGAAGCTGAATGAGATTTGTTGATACTTTTTTCTTTATTTTGTTTTAAAGGTAAGGTTAGCACAGGCAAAATGTGCTGGCTTGGCAGCCCTGAATTGCTTTATGTGCTGAGGAAATATCATGAGCAGTGGCACTTGTCCTCAGAGTATTTACACTGCCCTAGCAATATGGTTCAGCCCTAAGCATCAGAGACCAGCTCAATGCTCACACAGAGACAATGATTCATAAACTGATTCTTTTAGGAAGGAAAGCAAGAATGACAAAAAAGGAAAAGCGATATGGAGAGAAAAAAACAGGAGACGGAGAGGGAGGAGAGAAAAGGGAGGAGAACATAAATGGCTAAGGTCTCAACTCCTCAACGTAGCGTTACAGTCTCGCACAGGTACCCGAGGGCACCATAAGCCACCCCCAACCCGCAAAGAGGAAGGTGGCAAATGGGATTGCAACTTTCTCATGTTCTTTGGGAATTGTAATTAGGCTTCTTCTGATCCACATCCTCATCCTTAGGCTTCTGGCCAAGTGTTTTAAGGGTCAACAGAAATTTTCAGTGGAATCATCTGAAAGGGGCCTGATTTTTCAGAAAGGGATGAGCAATCATCCTCTGAAATGCAGGCCCCTTTATGGTATCTTAAATTAAGAAGATTCTCCAAACAGGACTATCTGCTGAAAATGTGTATTATTTAGCACCCTCAGAAACCATTGGACTCAAAGACAATGTTCAAATGTATCAAAATGCACAGCTTCTTCCCCAGGGTTTAAATCAGTCTAATGCAATAAAGACAGGCAAACATTTAAAAAATGGTTCAAAACATACAGCGTTAAAAACAATGAAATGCTATATTCATTGTATATTCCCATCCACCAATACCTTAGTTGGATTATAGTTAAATTGATTCATATGCCAAAACTAAATATGAAATCAGTCACAAGCAAATCTTCAAGTCTCTGATTGCAAAATAGACTGCCTCTGCATCAACCAGACTTATATTTATTCCTATTATCATAAACTTTTAAAGCATTACTCCAAACAATGAACACACGCTTTGCAAAAAAATGTCTGCTTCCATCCTCTCAAGAAGTTCATAAAATAGGTAAAATAAGAAGGAAATGTGATGAAGCATTCATGAAACAATAGTGTCCTTTAAGAGGGCATGGGACTGGAAACAAAATCTTTTGGGATACTGCCTTAATTTTTCTATTTATTGCTGTGCGTACTTGACTAAATCTTTCTTTTTTCATTCTGTATCTCAGATTATGCATCTGAAAAATAAAGCTGAGTTGGCTGACCAGGGAGGCATTTAAAAAAATTTAAAAAATAGGGGAGTGGGAAAAGAGGCAGCATAAGAGGTTGCAAGAGTTAACATGACTCTGTAACTTAGTGGTTAGAGCATTTGCCTGGAAGCAGTCAGTCCTCAGTTGTAAGGACTGTTTCTCTCTTTCCCACTGAATCTTGAATTTTCTGTCAAGATGAGCAGTTTCAAACAGAAGTGGGGGAGTACCCAACTCCAAAAAGCCTATTTAACTACTGTGGGTGTGTCTACATGTGCATTAATGCGCTTTTTCTAATGTGCATTTAATTTAGTACCTCCATTGTGAGGTAATAAATTAATATGCATTAGGCTGAGCTAATGCACAGCAGTACATTTGCATGCTTTGCTAGTAACACTTAATGCCTAGTAGACTATTTTACTGCATATTGGGGTAATGTCACTTTTTTACGTGACACTAACGCGCAG
>NW_005842080.1:2552061-2566617 GCF_000455745.1 Alligator sinensis | reverse complement strand
GTGGGGGGGGGGGGGGGGGGTGATGGGACAGGATGTAATATGGAGTACACACCAAGTAGTGCTGAGCTGTGGGGTCACCGTGGCTTAAAAGGCTGTTGATTCTCCTAGGGCCCAGCCCAAGTATACATCATATGATGAGCCTTTTTCCTTTGGACTAAATATGTATAGTTTGTGCTACATATAAGTAGGTATAAAAGTGCTGGTTAAAAGTGTAATTTATGGAATACCTGTGCTAAAACTTGCAGTAATTTAAAAAAAGGTGCAATGCATCAATTCTGGATGATTTAAGTCTATGGGTACCTGTGGTAATTTGCCTAATTGGTAAAAAGTGTTTCTTCCAAGGTCAGTGCTTTCAAATTTACCCCTCACTTCCATGCACTTAGCGAGAGCCAGGTCTGACAGTGAAGGGGGCAGGGGGGGGGACGACAACTGCAGAAGGAAGCAACAGCAGGGGACAGACAGCAAAGGGGAATGAGGCTACTTGATCCCCCCAGATTTATTTTCCCTGATGTAGTAGTGGGAGGGGAATAAGTTCAAGGCAAACCTCCATTAATTAGATTCTATACCTGGAAAGTTATAACAAATGTCTACATTTTCCATATATAATATATTTTCCATATAGATATATTTCAGTCTAATTATTGAGGGTCATCTTCTATTCAAGTAAATATGGCATATACTTTGTGCTGCAAAAAAAGCCAATTTCCTAAAATGAATAGAAGAAAATATTTAGACATAAAAATATGAATGATGAGCAGGAGGTGTTTAAAAATGCTGACTAAACTCCATCTTCTTTGGTTAAAGACATGTGCTGGTTAACAGGGGAGATGAGAACAATTAATACAGATAATGCAGATGGAAAAATTGTAAAGGTCATCAAAATAGGAAGAAAGTCATAGATAGGAAAGCTGACAAGAAGAGCTGAAAAGGTATCAATGAGAAAAATCTATGCCAGTAAAGTAAAAAGAACCATAAGGAAGTGTTCAATAAGTAAATCAGGAAAAATTACTGTGCTTATTTGAGTTGAAGATGACCCTGATTATAAGATAACCCCCAATAATTAGATTCTATGGATGAAAAATGTATAATTTGTTATAATTTTGTATCTTTCTGAAACATTTGATAAGGTGGGCAACACCAGTTGAGGACCATACACTTTAAAAGAGCTGAATACAAGGTTATACATCTATAAAAATCAGGATGAAGGAAGGAATTGCCCTGAAAAAGATTCAGATTTCAATTAACACAGTACAATGTTGTAGGTAACAGACTTGATCTGACTAATTATTATATGTACAAACAGAATTATTACTTCTGCATACAAAAGTATCTGTAACAGGTCTCATTAGCAAGATAGTGACTACAAGACCATGTCTAGTTGTGGTGTCCACACTTCTAAAAGAAAGTTGACAAACTGGAAACAACTATTAAAATTATTACAATTCTGGAAAACCTTGTATGAAAGGAAAACTGAAGTAGCTCCATGCTTTACTGAAGAGAGTTATGAGGCAACCAGTTGCAGTCTACAAGTACCCCTGGGAGAGGCATGTCTGACAGCCTGCATCTCTTTAATGTAGCAGAGAAAGATGCAAAGAGATCCAAAGGCTGTAAGCTGAAGGTGGACAAGTTAGGGATCAATTTTAATAGTGAGGGTAATTAAACATTGGAACAGCATACTTAGAATTGCAGTGCGCACTCCTTCACTCAAAGGGCGTGAATTAAGCTGGATCTCTCTCTAAACAATATGCTGCAACTCACAAGAGACATTATAGGTTTGATCCAAGAATTATTAGAGAGTGGCTGGCTTGCATTATACAAGTGATCAGATCAGATGATAGTCTCCTTTTACACATTTTTTCTTTGGGCTTTGTGTTACTATACTTTATGAATTGACAGGGAAGAATGGCCTACAACCAAGTAAATATACCACTCTGAACAATATCAAGTGTTCCTTGTAGGTTTCCATTCCAAGAAATGCCTCTTCAGCTTACAAAAAAATCACAGCCCAAGATGATGCGTCACCATGCAAGAGATGAAAGATTCAGTAGATAAATATATGCAGTGATGCTTAAGGCTGTCCCTAGCTGAAAGGAGAGAGAAAAATGAAGCAGAACATAAAAGGAAGCCAACTTCCTTTACAACTATACTATAAAGCTTGCAAAGAAGTGAAGAAGGAGTTGTGTAGCTTGTAATACAGAAACTAGCAGGGTCACAGTTTCCAAACACACTGCACCAGAGAATTTTAATAGATGTAACTTATGAATTCGAGTTTCTCCTGCAGATTTTTATAATAAATGGAGCAGAACAGAAAATTCCCAAACACATTCCTTTTTCCTGTTGACTAGAAGCTAATACAAGCTACAATGTTTGCTTTCTTAAGTTATTCAGGTAGTGTTTTGTGCAAACAGCATGGGGAATAGTCTTGTCACAAAAAGTCTGTCTGTGACTTGAAAATCTGATATTAGCAGTTCAGTGTTGGAACAAGGACAGGTTAGCTAAAGTTACATGGTAACTTGGTAACATATCCGTTGCCTCTGCTTCATAAACTCTGAATTTAGTCTGAAAGCATAGTCCAAAAGCTACCAGGCCCCAAATTAGAAGTCAAGAGTAACATTCATAAAAGGAAAACTTCACACCAATTGCTATAAACAGATTAACCTGGTCAAAGAAAAATGTATTTCCAAGCTCTAGAAATGTAAAATAGTTTCTCATTTGCTGACAGAAGTAAGCATCTGCATTAGTCTGAATGCAGGCAGAAGGCAGGGCAGGGTGAGACCTTGGAGTAACTCATTCAGAACAGCATAAGCTCTCGTAAGCACCAGGCCACTCATCAGATGCTGAGAGCACTGAAAGAAGGTTAAAGAGAATTTGAAAGAAAGAAAGAACACTGCATTCAAAAGTTTGTGCTGATCTGTGCAACTCTGATCCTGCTTTATACTACTGTGTTTACTCAAATCCCAGGCAAAGTCCCCTCCTCTCCAATTCAACATGGGGAAAAAGCAACCTCATTTTGGATTTCAGTATGGTCTGGGGCAGGGAGCTGCTCTAGCTCTGGCCCCAAACACCTGGAGAAAACCACTTGGTGCAGGGAGAAAAGCACAGCGGAGATTGTGTGGTGCCACCAGGGTAGGCGCAGGAGGGAGTGTGGGGAAGACCACATAATGCATGGCCCTGGGGGAAAGCACAGGGGAGACTGCACAGTGGCATGGAGGCTGCTATAGCTCCAACTCTGGCCCCAAGCCTGGGCTGGAGTTGCCACTGCTGCAACTGCCTGACTGGGCTGGAGCCATATGTGCTCTGTATCCCAGGCTGGAGCCAGAACCAGAATTGAACTTGCTGCATAGCGCAAGAGGCTGGGCCAGGGAGAGATGGGATAGCACAGGGTAGGTACCAGGAAGTACAGAAGGACCAGGTGGGAGGACAAGGAGGCCAAGCAACCTGCCCCTGCTATGGCTTTCCCCATTGCGGCAGTAGGGGGAGAAGGGGAAGGGGGTGAATTTAAAGACAACCTTCCAGGAATTAGATTAAATACACTGAAAACAACAACAAATTTACAAGTTTCCATGTACAGAATCTAATTATTGGGGGGGGGGATGGATCATCTGAAATTCAAAGTTGTCTCCAAATTCACAATTCCCCATACTCCCAGTTGAAATCTATGGTTACAGCATTTTAGGACAATTTTGGGGTTTTCCTCTTTGTTAAATACATGCGCTTTGATTACTTGAGTTAGCATATCTGTTGGTAGAAAGCTTCATGCCTTCAAGCGAGTTATATTATTGTTATCAATAACAACATATGCATTTAGTCTCTATGGGCAGAATTGCAGGGAGCCTGCTCCAATGCGCTGGAAATCCAGTGCGTCGGAGAAGACTCGATTAATCAAGCCTGCTGGAGCATGGAAACTGCCATGCTTGGGTAGCCTTCTGTGTCACATGGATCAGCATCCCCACGCTGAAAAAATGGCAGCGGGGCTCCTTGAAATAAAACACGTTTGATGAGCTTTAGTTCAAAGTGCCCCGCTGCCATTTTTTCAGTGTGGGGACACTGATACATTTGATGCGTGGGCTCTTTTAATTAGTGTGGCTTGCTTATTAAAGTACCTGGCACCATGTCCCAGAGCACATGTAAAAATGCCCTAAGATGCTGAGAGATTTACTTGCTGATATTTTCCTGTAACACTACAACCATAGATTTTAGTTGAGAGGGAGAAGATGGGGAGATAGTATCAAGCAAGATCAGAGTTGCACATATCAGTTTCATTCAAACTTTTAAATGAAATGTTCTTCCTTACTCGCTCACTTTCAAATTTCTTTTAGCCTCCTTTCATTTCTTCAGTCTTTGTATCCCCACAATCTGATCATGTAAAACTGTAGATATCATTTGCTCTGGAGGAAGGCTGGAATTTTGCTTTTGCTCACTGTACTAATCTGAGCTGGTAAACTGAAGGAAGCAAATTACTTTATGAGACCTTATTATCTATTAGTTGCTTATAAATCAGTTCTTCAAAACTTATTTAAACAGGAACACCAGAGCTATAACATATAGACTTCTACTGAAGCTTCATATGAAGCTCTCCTAAAATTTCTAGGTACTTAATTTTGTTCCCAAGCAAAAGATCAAATTACTTCTGTCATATGCCTCTCAAATTAAACAAACAGGATGTTTATATGGTATTTCACCTTCCATCTCCAAGGATGACGCTCAAAGATCAAGGGGCTTGATTCTGTCAAACTAGTACTACTGACCTTAAAGGAAGAGAAACAAAAGTCAGGAAGACAGGAGATGCAAAGAATAGAACAGAAGCAGGATGTGCCAATCTTTAAAAAAATATTTTAGTATAAGAACTAGAAAAAAGTACTCTGGAGGTACCAGAGCAGACTGTTCAATTTATTACACAAATTGAACTTAAATTCATATATATTTTTGGCAGAAACTTAATGCAGAGAGGGCAGGATATTTCCAAATATGAAGCAGTTGGACATCCTCCTTTAACAACCCTCTCACAGCAAGTTTCTAATAGTTTACAGCGCAGTAGAGAACACAATGTACATCCCAGTGCACTTGAATGTGTTTAAATCACAACCACCTGTAATGGAAGTCTATTCAATTTTTGTAAAGTGAGAGAGGAATATACACAACAGAGCTATGATGCTTCATTTTTTTGGACAAGTACTTACTAGGGAGAATAGTCAGTCAGGAGAATAACTGATTCCCTATCAAAGTAATCAGGAATCTAAGATGCACATTTCAAGTGTGCAGACTTTTGCTCACCTGGTTAATAGGTACAAAAGGATGAAATTTATGGGCAGCAGGTGTAGCAGGAGAATAAGTAGAAGCATAGACGGGTTCCTAAAGCAGGGGTAGAAGCAAACCACAAGAATTAGAGGGAGGGAATGATTGGTCAAAAGATGGAGGAGAAAAAAAAAATACAACATGTATTTAAGAAACCATTTCATATTGCAGCTTCAAGCCTAACCTTTTAGAAATGTTCTCCCTATTGAAAAGCCAGTACTGGAAAACGTTCACACACAACACAGCATGGTTTAAATCAAAGCTACTTCATACACTAATTAAATGGAGTTAAAGACAATATCACAGCAATTTAATGCAAAACTAAGCAGCACACACAGGAGAAACACTCTTCATACTCAGATGTTTTTAATCTCTGCTTTCATGATCCATTAAATTACTGAAGCATATCAACCACAACATGAATGTTTCCACTGCAAGGGTAATCAGCCCTTCACTGGAATAAGAGCCATCCATCTTCTGGATAAAATGAAACGATGTTTTCTAAAACTTGAATATTAACTGGAAAGATGTCTGGAGGGAAATGCTAACACACAGCACTCAGCAAAAGTGAATTTACTACTCTAGCCAAAGCCTAGAATAACCCCTTCATCAGTTAGGCTTACCCAAAGCTGATTAGACATGGCATTATCGTCTGTAATTCTTCCTTCTTCCTACAGGTTAAAACAAATAGGAAACATTGCATGGAATGCTAGAAAGGTGCAGTTTGTTAGAGAATAGCTCAACTTGCAATCCATTCCATCCCATTCATGCTCCAGGTCTGATTAAAACTACGCACATGCACGCACTGTGGATGCCACGTATGAAAGAGATAAAGCTATTACAGTAACCCAGACTAATCTTGTCTCGAGGTCGCACTTTTTTTTCTTTGTTTCTAAAGGGCTTACCCCTTCAGGGTTGTGTGCATCATCTTCATGGTAATTCTGAATGACAACAATTCACAATCCTGATATTTGCTAAAAGCATGTGTGTTACTGATTTACATCAGGAGTTTGCAGGATCTTGCCATAGGAATTAAATGTATTCTGAACTTGACTGACTGCTACTAGAGCATAGCTGAAAATCACACTACTGCAGAAATCTAAATAGATTTAGACATAAAAAGACTATAAAATAGGAATTCATTTCAGTAGAATGCTATTCTTTTGATGCTATGAAGGACTGAATTTCTGGGAAACAAAACTGGAAACAGGTAAGCTACTGCCAAGCTTGAGAAATAAAAACAACATACTAAATCCAATATGTGACCTCCCCACAGAAGTAGGATTTGGTACATTTGAGATTTCATCTAGTTATTGGGCTAGGAGCTGGGCAACATTTTCACTAATGTATTGGCTATTCTATAACCTGCATGCACATGCTGTGCCATACCTCCAAAAACCTAAAACTCCTCACAACAGCCTCCAACATAAGATAAACAAACATTTAAAAAAAAATTTTTTCCTAACAAATCTTGATAGTCTCCTCTATTTTATCCCTCCTTTGTCTGTTCCATCTGGAGACACCAACGTAAGTTTTCCTTGAACTGTATGTTACTCAAAATGTGTTAGACTACATATACGTGAATTTAACACTTATAGGGAAACTCTTAATTTCCATACTGCTGGAAAGATCTTGTTTGTAGACAACTGCTTACAGTGTTTTAAGCATTTTGACCAAGACTGAACAGGTATGTTAACTAAAGCACAAATATGAAGAAACTCAGTCTTTCAACCCTCAATGAACTTGGATTATTTTTTTTTTTAAACACATTTGATAATTTCAGTTTACATTTTACACACCCTTGCTTCAATCAACCTAAGTTAGGCTTTGCTACGGGCTTTTTAAAACCATGCCTAACCATATCAAATCTGAAAAGTGATGTACTACAGCTGGAGAAACAAGTGGCATTTGTAAACTGCATGTTTTAATTTTGAACATGCATGTTTTACATTTTGAACAGAAGTACATTACCAATTGCCTGTGGTTAGGACAATTCCAGTAAGTGAACTTTTTTTTTGTTTTGTATATTTTTTCTAAAAAAGCTCCCAAAACGTTCAATATTCAAAACAGCTCCTGTGCTCTTTTGCAACAACAAGCAGCACCAAGCATTTTCTAAACGTATGTAATCTCCAAGTATTACCCAATTCACAGATACTTTGTGGAGCTGAATGCTGTTGCACAGTCTTCCTGAAACACAGCAATAACTCACTCCATCAACATGTTTCATTGACAATTATCATTCTTAAGGCCCACCAAGAATATATGGAAGATAATCTTAAACTATAGTACCAGCAGAGTTTAGAATACCAGATAGCATTAGAAACTAAATATAAAGCTTCACTGGAACCTAATTGTTTTTTGAAACGGCATCACTGATGTCATCATAGTTCTGGGTATTATCACATGCCACAAAACATGGAAAACTATTCCCAAAGTCAGATTTTTCCAGTTGTGATATGATACTCAGCTACCTTGTAGCTTAAGTGCTAACTTTTCGATTTAGGCTCTAGGCTCAAAATAGGCAGAAGTTAACATTCAAAAAGTTTACAAGCCATTTTTTAAAGCTGTGTTCTATTTGAGGAATGTTAGTTAATTGTATCTTAAAAGCAGGTTGTTTTAGAAACTAATCCATTTGACTGTGGTCCTACAGCTTTGCTTACCCGACTTAAATTATTATAACCACCCCAGGGTATTAATTATGATTAGAAACAATCCACAGGACAACCACCACACAAGGACTCATCTTAATCTACCTTTCCTATTAAGAGACTTTTCAAAAACACATTTGCTTTTAAACCATATGTTTCTTCATTCAAGTATAAAATTACTCTGTAGCCTCTGGCAGACATTACACTTATGATGGAATTAACCAGTCAATCACGTCTTAAGTAGTAACTTGGACTAGTAACCCGAGATACCAATATCACACATGTTCATTCAATTAATGGTGCCATAAAAAGGAAACAATATGATAACTGGTTCCTAGGTGCCATAAATTGAAAGTGTGGCCAGCACCAGAGCCTTGAAGGTGAGGGAGCACTTGGAGCCCTTGTCTCCTGAGCACTTCCACAGCTGGGAGAACCCGTCAGCTGATGGGCACTCCAAGCTGTGAGACCACCACTAGCTGGTGTAAGGGGAGCCCAGGATCACAATCCCAGGCTCCCTCTGCAACAGCAAAATAGCTTGATTGCGATCTGATCCCCAATCACAAACGGCATAGCAGGAGGGGAGGATTGATTGTTGCGATCACAGATCAGATCCCATCACACCTTTAACTGAACATCAGTCAGCAGTGTCAGTAAAGACAGATTGCTCATTGTAGGGTAATGGAAACAGGATATGCAGAGTCTACTTCTATACAGCAAATTTATCATAGTTGGCACATTCAAACATACTGCACTGCTCTGGGGAGGCTGCCTCCTAGACTGGAAGCAGGGAAGCCCTTTTCATGTAGATTAGCTAATTAGTCCATGGTTAGGGCTGCACATATCACTCACCAGTGACAATCTGGACCAGGTACAGGCAGCTACTGGCTTAGGTGATAGCCTGCCTGGCACACATGCAGCATATACTGGAGGTCACTGTTACTGGCTGTGGTAAACTTACACTAGACACATAGCCAAATCCTATTATTGATGGTTCCTGGCAGTAACTATTCAATAAAAGTAAATTAATTTAATAATCAGATTAAGAGATTGTCCAACCTGGAAAAGAATATATTGCAAGCTTCACCTTTTTCACGTCCTTTGTGGCAATACCACCTTTTTTTAGTTGTAGCTCAGAAGTCATTCCCAACCCTGAACAAAGTTTCCTGCAGTGCCATGTACAAGAAACAGATGGTACAGGAAGAAAAGTTTTCCTGATCTAAAACTGATCTTTGATTCACTGTGGGTGGAACTAGAATAGTAGCCTATTCTACTGTGCATTAAAAAGTCACGTAAAAACAGTGCTAATATGCTAGTGCACAGAAGAATTAGTCTACTGCATGATAAGCATCACTAAAAGGCATTCACTTTTGCTACTGTGCATTAAAGCATCCTAATGCACCTTTATGTAGTACCTCATATTAAGTAAATACAAATTAATGAACAGTAGCAAAAGCACGTTAATGAACATGATGCATGTGCCCACTGTTATATTACCTCGGTCTGGATTTCAACAAAAATTCTTGAAACGTATTAAACTCCATAAGGGTAGTTTCACTGAATGATCAAGTTACAGCTGGTTAGTTTACAGCGCAGTGGTTAGGAACATGAACTTCCAGGTCTTTGACAGCTGTCTCTCTCCATTTACCTACCACCTCAGATAAACGAAACAGAAAGCCAACCTAGAAGTCACAGATGGCTCCAGCTATCCACAAACCTACTCAAAAATACAAGTGATTCATGGATATTTTGCAGGGGTGTAGGTTGTAAGGTTGTAGCTGTGTTGGTCTAAGGACATTGGTAGACAAGGTTCCTTGGGTGAATTTGATATCTTTTATTAGACCAACCCAAATAGCTGGAGAATAGTTATTAAGCAAGTTTTCAGGTTCAAAAACCCTTCGTCAGGTTAAGGAAGTTTCAGCAGTTGGTGTGTGCTCTTCCACCCTTTCACCAACTGCTGAAACTTCCTTAGCCTGACGAAGGGTTTTTGAACCCGAAAGCTTGCTTAATAACTATTCTCCAGCTATTTGGGTTGGTCTAATAAAAGATATCAAATTCACCCAAGGAACCTTGTCTGCTCATGGATATTTTAGCATTTACATGTTAACAACTAACCCTGGTAAGTGCTATAAATTCTGTGTTGTACAGAATGATTGAAAGGTTCAGAAGTCCTTTTGCAACTTTAAAATTGTGAAAGTTCTTCCTCACTAACGAGCAAGCAATTCATTTAACAAATACCTTAAAACCTGTTTTTATTTTTGTGAACATGCACAATCCAAGTATTTTAACTTTTATAATGTCCTTAATCTTAAAAAGTAGATTCCTATTTAGCAAGAATATACTCAGGCAGCAAAGATGTTCTCATTTAACAGCTCTCATGGTAAGAGGGACCTCATTTAAACCAAACCCAAATGATGAGTTAGAGGGCTGTAACACTACATGCAATGGCCATTAGCTGAGTGAAGCATGCTTGTCTGGTCTGATGCACTTTCAAGGCAGGTGCGCTGCAAGTAGAACATTTTTGCCTAGTTTAGGCAGCTTTACCTTGTTCTTTAACAACTGTTCAACTTCTTGCAGCTGCACGCTACGCTCAGTGACAGACACTTTTGCATACTCCTGCTTTTTGTTAAGTCTGCTTTTCCAATCTTCTTCTCCGCTCTTCTTCAACAGTGCCAGCCTATGGAGGAAAACATATAGCAAATATGGCTTTCAATATTGAACTTTTCAACATTACCCAGGAAAGGTATAAACTTTAGAATTACAAAACGTTTTAGCCAAAACATCCAAGTCAATTTACTTCTCTGAGTACAACCATTTGAGATTCCAGATGCACATAGCTGAACCTGAAATTGAAAGTTAGGGTATTCCCAGCATTTTGTATTTCACACTTGAAAATGATATTTCATATTATTCTCTGAAATACAAGAAGGCAGCAAGTATGTACTGAAGGCACTGACTGACGTCATTGCACAGACACTGGCGGGAATATTTGAACTCTCAAGGCGCACGGGCCAGGTCCCGGAGGACTGGAAAAGGGCCAATGTGGTCCCCATTTTCAAGAAGGGGAGGAAGGAGGACCCAGGCAACTATAGGCCAGTCAGTCTCACCTCCATCCTTGGCAAAGTCTTTGAAAAAATTATCAAGGCTCACATTTGCAAGAGTCCGGCAGGAAAAATTATGCTGAGGGGAAACCAGCACGGGTTCGTAGCAGGTAGATCATGCCTGACTAATCTAGTCTCTTTTTATGACCAGGTTACAAAACACCTGGATGCAGGAGTAGGGGTTGACGTCATTTAATTAGACTTCAGGAAGGCCTTCGATACGGTATCCCACCCCATACTGGTGAACAAGTTAAGAGGCTGTGACTTGGATGACTACACAGTCCGGTGGGCGGCAAATTGGCTAGAGGGTCGTACCCAGAGAGTCGTAGTGCATGGGTCGGTATTGACCTGGAAGGGTGTGGGCAGTGGGGTCCCGCAGGGCTCGGTCCTTGGACCGGTACTCTTCAATGTCTTCATCAGCGACTTGGACGAGGGAGTGAAGTGTACTCTGTCCAAGTTTGCGGATGACACAAAACTGTGGGGAGAAGTGGACACACCGGAGGGCAGGGAACAACTTCAAGCAGACGGGAGGAAAAACATCCAGCACACCTACTGCCTAGGGAATGACCTGCCTAGGGAATGACCTGCTTGGTGGCACGGAAGCGGAAAGAGATCTTGGAGTCCTAGTGGACTCCAAGATGAACATGAGTCGGCAGTGTGACAAAGCCATCAGAAAAGCTGATGGCACTTTATCGTGCATCAGCAGATGCATGACGAACAGAACCAAGGAGGTGATACTTCCCCTCTATCGGGCGCTGGTCAGACTGCAGTTGGAATACTGCGTGCAGTTTTGGGCGCAACACTTCAAGAGGGATGTGGATAACCTGGAGAGGGTCCAGAGAAGGGCCACTCGTATGGTTAAGGGCTTGCAGGCCAAGCCCTATGAGGAGAGACTGGGGCACCTGGACCTCTTCAGCTTCCGCAAAGGAAGGTTGAAAGGCGAACTTGAGGCTGCCTATAAGTTCATCATGGGGGCACAGAAGGGAATTGGTGACGCTCTACTCACCAAGGAGCCCCTAGGGGTTACAAGAAATAATGGCCATAAGCTAGCAGAGAGCAGATTTAGACTAGACATTAGGAAGAACTTCCTCACAGTTAGAGTGGCCAGGGTCTGGAATGGGCTCCCAAGGGAGGTGGTGCTCTCCCCTACCCTGGGGGTCTTCAAGAGGAGGTTAGACAGGCATCTAGCTGGGGTCATTTAGACCCAGCTGGGGTCATTTAGACCCAGCACTCTTCCCTGCCTATGCAGGGGGTCAGACCTGATGATCTATTGAGGTCCCTTCCAACCCTAACATCTATGAATCTATGTCCAAGAGTCACCCAACTCCTATGGGACACTGCAGGGGGCAAATGCCAAAGTTTTGCTCAGCACTGTAGGCCTATCTATGTGCCTACCAGATTTTTCTATGGTGCATGGTACATACTACCATTGTATTTAAACACTAGTAACAAGGGGGAAACTTTAGTTCATCACCTCTGAGACAGGTGCTATGTTTAAAATATAAACGCTATCCCATATACTCTCAAGTGACCATTTATGGGTGAAACATGAAGAGTCTCAACTGGCTCTGGAGAGCATTGCATGTTTTCTTTTGTTAGTAGTTAAACTGTATACTAGGATCTTTATTGACACTGGTGGGTAGAGAAAAGCAAAAAAAGGAACAGGAAGATCCCAGATTTTTGTCCTAAGTCCCCAAAACAACATTAACATAAATATTGTAGCCCTTGGAAATTTGTATTTTGTATCTATATTTTAGAGAGAATTAAACATATAAACTTGTTGTGCTTGTCTAACTACAGCACTGCAGTCTCACTTAGCTTTCCCCTACATTTGTCTAAGCTTTATTGCACCAATTTTGTTTTAAATCATTTAGGTAAAGGCCATACCATTAACAAAGACCTGTCCAATTGGCAGCCCTCAATCTGTGGTTCCCAGGCTCCCATTCCACTACTGCTCCCCACCATCACTATGCTGCTGCTTCTTGCCCCTGATGAAGGGGAAGAGGCAGTACCACAGCAGGAGGCTATACCCAGAGTGGGGGATTGAGCCTGCATGGGGGGGATGGCGCCCAGTGGAGTGGTGAGTGGGTGCCCAATGCAGGCACATGGTGCAGTGGGGGTATAGAGGGACATTCATGCAGCATGCCTGGTGCAGCCCATTTGCTGTGGTGGTGTGGTCTCTGGGAGCTTAGAAGTCAGACAGCCCTGCCATTAAAAAATGGAAAAATCTCATTGGGCTCCTGATCCCTGACCATGCTACAACAACCTCAGTCATTTAAACATCATCTAATCCAAATCAGAAGATTTTTATGTTTGTTTTGGAAGGCAGATGAATGTTACTCCATTCCATACATCCCAAACTTACCTTTAAATTGCAAAATGAAGGAAATAAAAAGGTTATAAATAATTCCATTGCTGGAAAGGTTTGTCTGACCAAGTTCCAGATATCTGCTATCGGGTAAGCAGTCAAGTAGTGCAACCAAAATTAGTGACCTGCTGATGTCTGGCTAATAGTCCATCCTGTAAAATGATTCTTGATTTTTATCAGCCAACCTTCACGGAGAACACATTAGAATCACAGGAAAGTGGGGTTGGAAAGTGCTGAAGATTATTCAGTCCAAACCCCTGCCTGAGGCAGGATCAGCCCTATCCAAACCATGCAGTACAAATCCTTGTCTAACTTTTTCGTAAATCACACAGCCACAAGGAATAACATCGTCACATGCCACAGATAAAGCAGGGGGATGACAGTGGCCAGTGTTTTGCTGCTGCAAGGATTGTTAAAATACATTCAAAAGATCCAAGAAAGAAGACCACACTGATCACTACACAGGAAAGCAAAAACCCTCAACAAGACTCTCTAGCCAGGAACCTCTAAGTTTTAGGCCCAGCAGGAACATTGACACGCCCCTGTCAAAATCCCCAACCTTTGTTTTAGCCAACACCCAATATGTCTGAGGAAAGCAGGAAAAAACAACCACCACCACCACCACCAAAAAACCTAAAACACCTGATAAAAGTAGCAATAGGAGGGGAAAAAATTCCTTCCCTACCCCATGCAGCAACTGAGAAAGCCAAGAAGCATGGGAAATACTCGTAGTATAGAGAGGCATAGCTACTCCTAGATCATCCCTGAACAAGGCACAGATATGCGTTGGTGCCACCTTTACTTCAGGGGTGGGCAAAATACAGCCTGTGGGCCAGATCCGGCCCACGAGGCCATTCTATCCGACCCACAGGGCCCTTAAAAAATTTAGAAAATGAATATTGATCTGTCCTTGGTACCTGTCAAACATGACACAAACCAGGGGTAGTAGGACTCACAGGAAGCCCGGTGGGCTCCCCCTGACGGGCGAGCCCAGAGCTGGAACGGGGCCCAGGCTGGCAGTGAGGGCAGGTTACAAGCTGGTGCTGAGTGCGGGAAAAGCAGCCCCTCGCCCGCCCCATGGCCGGTGCCCTGAGCTGCAGCCACTCACAGCCCTCATGGGGCTGCCTGTGCCTGCTCAGGAACGCCC
>NW_005842080.1:2548178-2552012 GCF_000455745.1 Alligator sinensis | reverse complement strand
CGCGCTTCCCCCCGGCCTCAGCCCCGGCTTGTCCCCTGCCGGCGAGCAGGGGGTCAGGGCTGCACGATGTCCCCTGCCTGTACCGTGGGGTGGGGGGGCACTGAGAGTAAGCGGGTGCATGGGGCCCACACCGGCAGGACCCAGAGCAGGGCGGCAGGAGTACAGGGGTCCCGGCCACCAGGGGCTCTGGAGCCAGGCCAGCTCCCCCCTCTCCCTGCTGGTGCAGCCCACCCCGGCTCCACAGACCCCTGCCACCCTGCGCCTCACTCTGGGCCCCACCGGTGCTGGCCCTGAGACATTGGTCCCAAGACATTAGGACATTGGTCCCAAGACAGTGACCAGGGGGCGGGGCCCCTGTCAAGGGGCGGGGCTACCCATGCAGCCCTCAACAGCTTGCCGAAACTGGATAAGCAGCCCTCTGCCCAAAATAATTGCCCGCCCCTGCTATACTTGAACACCTTCAGTGATGGAGATCCCAACAATTTCCCTAACTAGTCTATTCCACAGCCTCACTGTTCTAGCAATGAAGAAGTTTTCACTGATATCCCATCTAAGCTTACTTTCCTGCAACTTCAAGCCAGCATGGGCACATATCTACTGGGCACTCCAGGAACTGTCATACTTGAATTTGATGATAAATTTGTTTTCCTTCTCTCTTGGCTAGGAAAACTTATCACCCACTGGATATTCAATACATCATGAACCAAGAAATGTGTGGCCACCATACTCACCATATCCAGCCTAAAGAACAGATTTCTCTGTCCAAAACTGGATCCAATGAGAGTGCATCCACTTAACATATGAACCTGGGAAAGGAAGTAAGATGCAACTGGTTTTCATCTGCTGCTCACATCCTACCACACTGTCAAAGCTGTAATGAGTTGGGGAGACCAGTTTTATCAATCAGTGTGTAGAATATTAATTTTCTGGGGCACCTTAGGCAACCACAAGGATTTAGGACTTATCCTGTTTAATTTGTGGCTGGCTACACTTTAGACCTGGTTTTGGATTGGGATTGAAGGTCAGAGTATTAGCTATCAAACCTACATCATAGACAAGATGAGCCCTTAAAGATCATTCCACGTTCCATTTTCAGATTAATGGAAATCCAAAAGGCTTCAGAGAGCCCAGGGGCATCTTGTTACATCAGAGAGCTCCTCCAATCAATTCTTAGGCCACTATAATACTTATATGTCCTGCACTACTCCTGGAGTGTGCTCTAGGCAGTTTTTGCTGGCTTTGTTTTCACTTTCAGCCTAATTCACACACAATCAAGTAAAGCAGAGCTGTCTTCTGCTGTGGATGCTCAGTAGAAGCTTAAAGACTTCCTTTTAAATTCTTATGCCCTGGCAAAAGTTCTTTTTCCCCCCTACTATAACACCTGTAAATCTCAGCCAGCAAATGTGTTCAAGTAGCACAACATTCTCCAACCGTTTTGGGTAGGAGATCATTTTTTGAATTAAAAAGCAACCCAAGATCTACCATGCGCCACTTCTCCACCCACCCCTGCAGGTCAGTCTGTGGGGAGGCAGATCGAGGAGGAGAAAAAATTATTTGGGGGTGTGCCCCCACCCAGCAGGTAAGCCTGTGGGGAAGGGGTAGGGGGAAGGGAAGGGCCCTCAGGGGGTAGGGGGCAGATTGAGGACCCAGCAGTGAGGGAGTTAGCGGGGCACATGCAGGAGCAGGGGCTGGGGGGAGCAGGGCCCTGATCAGAATAGGTAGTGGGACAAGCAGAGGCCCGGGAGGGCATGTGGGGCGGAGTGGGGCAGGCTGGGGCCAGGGAAGAGCCAGGCTATTCCTGCATGGGTGTTTGGCTGGGCAGTGCTGCGCCGCACTCGAGCCAGGTGGCCCCCCGACCCTCTCCCAGTGCCGCCAATGCCTGCCCCGAGTGCAGTGCGGCCCAAGCCCCACTGGGAACGACCCAATGCAGCCTTCCATCCCCAGTCCGCAGTGGCAGCCCACCCCGCCTGGGCCCTTGAGGGTAAGGTTGTGCTGGGTTCTTTCCAGTGAGGTTTGGCTGCACTACATTCAGGGTGGGCAGTGGTGGCACTGGGAGGAGGTTGTTGGGGGTGGGGGGGTTACAGTGAATTTTGGGAGCCTGCAGCCCTTCCCATGGCCCCAACTCCCAGCACCGCTGCCCAGCCCAAGCACAACACCTGGGCAAGGAAGAGTCTGGCACTGCCCAGCCCCAGCCCGCCCTGCCCCACGTGTAGATCCAGGGGCACATGAACCCCATGTCCCCTCCCCTCCCCCCACCGGACGAGCCACTTGCAGCTCTGTCCTGCACCCCACTCCAGCTGTGCAGGTCTTGCCCATGCCCCACTCCCTCCCTCACCTCTGCTGCAGCTGCCAGCACTGCCCTGCATTTGGGAGGGACACGTGCCCTCCCATCTGTGCATGGCGGAGGCGGCTGCTGTTGAGGGCTGGGTGTTGCATCCCGAGCCCTGCTGGAGCTGGCCCGAGAGCAGCTCCACACCACATGCATCTGCTGCTGGGTGGGCAAGGGACAAGGTTCAGCCCAGCAGTAGGACACACATGGTGTTGAGCCGCTCCCAGGTCAGCTGCACTGGGCTCGGGGCGTAAGGCCCAGCCTGCAATGGCAGCCACCTCCACTGTGAACAACTGGGGGAGGCGGGCACGTGACCCACAGGGCCTCCACCAGGGTGCGCACAGCAGCAGGAGCCCCCCATGCCTCTGGACGAGCCACCTGGGATCAGTCCTCCCACTACCCACCCACTGGGGCCTCACTCACCCCTGCTCCTGCCTCTGCTGCACTCTGCCACCCTGGGGGCTGTGATCTGGCCCCGCCCCTTCCCTCTCCCACAGACTAACTTGCTGGCCTTGGGGGATGGGGGGGGGGGGGGGGGGCGCATGTGCATGCACACGCACACACAGCACCCCCCAGCCTCAGATCAACCTGAAGAGGTTCTGCGATCGACTGCTTGGTGACCACTGAAGTAGCTTATAGGCTGGTCAGTCTGAAGTGTCTCGATTCTGTAGCTGGTCTCAGTCCTTCCTGCTGTGATGGAACTGTCTGCTATTTTGCAAACACAAAAGGCGAACTTGGCGAGGGCCCCACCAGGAGAAGTTGGGCCCCACCAGGAAGTTCACCCTCCGTGAACTTCCTGTAGTGCCCTTGTTGCCAAGAAGTCGAATGGCATACTGGGCTGCATTGGTAGGTGTGTTGCCAGGAGGTCAAGGGAAGTGATTGTTCCCCTCTACTCAGCACTGGTGAGGCCACATCTGGAGTACTGTGTCCAGTTTTAGGCCCCTCACTACAGAAAGAATGTGGACAAATTGGAGAGAGCCAAGCAGAGGGCAATGAAAATAGTTAGGGGGCTGGGGCACAACTTTTGAGGAAAGACTGAGGAAATTGGGCTTATTTAGTCTGGGGGAAAAAAAAATTGAGGGGTGGGCAAATATGGCCCACAAAGCACTTTCATCCAGCCTGCAGCACCATGCAAAGAATTCCACCCCATCCAGCCCTTCTGCCCGCAAGGATGGGAGCAAGGCACCCATGTGTACCCCCCATCCCCCACAACATACCCTATTGTGCCTTGCTCCTACACTCATGGGCAAAGGCCCAGCCTGGTCAGCATGCAGCTTCCAAGGGGGGCTGCTGCTGCAGCCCCTGGGGACCTGCTCCACTTACCTAGAGCAAGCAGAAGGCCAGGGAGCAGGTAGGGAAGTGGTGGGGCAGGGCTGTAGCTGGGTGGGAGCGTGGGACTGGGGCTAGAGGCAGCAAAAAGCCCACACCCAGGGGGACAGATGCAGCACAGAGCTTGCTGGGCAGCATGTGGGTATGAGGGAGAGGGTGCAGATCCCCCCCCCCCC
>NW_005842080.1:2547751-2548147 GCF_000455745.1 Alligator sinensis | reverse complement strand
CTCCTTTCATGACGTGCAGCCCTAGCAGACAGTTGCAGCAGCAGCAGCAGGCAGGGGTGCTTAGGGCACTTGTGCCTGGTGCAGATGCCCAGCGGGGCTTGGCTCTGGCCAGTGCTGCACACTGCAGTGAGGGGAACAGCCTCCGCTGTGCTGTCTGTATTGCCAGCGTTCCCTGCATTCACGCAGCGTGGGAGGGGAGCCCCAAGTTGGAGCCCCAGGCTCCTTCACCTGGTGGGGAGGGAAGGCAGCCGGCTCCAGCGCCTGGGGTTTTCCTCCTGTGCTGCGCAGCCCTGGCGGGGAAGGCAGCTGACTCTAACATGCAGGGCTGCACTTCTGTGCTGCGCAAGTGCAGGGATCGCCGACGATACACACTGCCCAGTGGGGGCTGCACACCTT
>NW_005842080.1:2540090-2547720 GCF_000455745.1 Alligator sinensis | reverse complement strand
GGGGGTCTTCATATCCCCCCAACATCCCTCACTCCCCACACACCCACACCCTGCCTGCACAACCCCCCACCACATCCTATGTCCCCCATAGCCACAACCCCTAACCCCTCAACCCCCACACACCACCACACCCACACCCCCTACAATTTACAAGACTAAGAATTTATTTTGTGTTTTATGCAATCGCCTCTATATACACTACGCAAACACAAATCATGACAATATTTTTTGTAATAAAATTAAAATGTTATAGTAGGTGTTTGACTTTTCGTTTTTTTTTCTGGTTCTAAGATTGCAACCTCCCCACCCAAAAGGAGTATTTTCAGGGGCAAGGGGAGGGACTTCTGGTGGCAAAGGTCAGGGGTTAGTGGCTGGGACTTCCAGTCCCAAGATGGCAACTATGAGGCAGGGCAACTGTCAAAGGGCAAGGCTACCCATGCAGCCCACAACAGCTCACCAAAACTTGTTTAGCGACCTTCCACCTAAAATAATTGCCTGCCCCTGAGCTAGACTTTTCTCAGTGGTGGCAGATGACAGAAAAAGAAGCAGGTCTCAAGTTGCTGCAAGGGAAATTTAGGGTAGATATTAGGAAGAACTCTCTCACTAGGAGGGTAGTAAAACACTGAAACAGGTTACCTAGAAAGGTTGTGGAATCTCCATCCTTGGAGGTTTTTAAGACCCAAATAAACAAAGCCTTGGCTGGGTTGTTCTAGTTGGGGATGGACTTGCTTTGAGCAGGGGGTTGGACTAGATGACCTCCTGAGGTTCCCCCTCACCCTAATTTTCTATGATTCTATCCCTGATGCATAGACTTATTTCAAAATGGCTAAATATCAAACAGCTCCCATTAAAGTATATGCAAACTTATACATGCTTAGCATGTCTTAAGAGTGGGAGGGAGAAGGGAAACGAATTTAGGATCTTTATTTGGGTGCTTATGAATTTAGGAAGCACATATTCATCAACCCAAATACAGGATGGAAGAATTTCTGACAACAGAAAGCTTTGATACCCTAAAGGTCAACCTGACCTGCACCGTATGTTTGTCAATTCCAGCATGGCTAAAAAGAAATGCAAGTCAGAGCCACATCTCAAATGATATTAAGTGACAGGACATAATCCCTCAAATCAGACTGAAGTAACATCAGTTTATAACAGCTTGACACAGGATTCATATTCTCAAAATGTTTGTCTATTTTAATTAATACATGATTTAATTAATAATTAGTTACTGTTGGTAAGGCAAGGTGCCTAAGAGCCCCATCCATGGGCCTGGACCTTGCCATGCTAGGTATTAGTACAAAGTAATTCTTAACATATTTCAGTCTAACACCATTTGTCTTCAGTTTTTATAAACACTATTATGCCCATGCATACCTTCCAACCATTTCCTAAATTAGGCAGGTCAGGTTCTTTGGGTAGACGTGATATCTTTTATTAGACCAACTGAGTACGTAGAAAAACAAAGTTCTTTGCAAGCATTTGGGTGCAATCACCCTTCATCAGGCATAGGGAGTCTCTGCTATTCATTTCCCAAATTAAACACTCTGAACAAGAGAAGCTACATATAGATTTCCAAAGCAAAGCCCAAAACACTTCACAGAACAACTGACTGCTAGATTCTTTGTATTCTGCCTACTTACAGATCAAGAAGCAAACGATTAAGTTCCATTATAAAACTTTTGTTACTGTCAAAAAAAAAATGAAGCTAGAGAAAGTCTACTAAACTAACCATACTATTATCAACACATCAAGTGGCATTTTCAAAGTTAGGTTACCCTACTCATTCTGCCAATAATTATGATTCACAGATTGGCGGCATGTATCTCCCTTTAGTGGTCTGACAAATAAGGAGACCATTAGTAGGGATCTCTGGAATTTGTGCTGGATTTGTGTGGTGGCTTCTTTAATCTTGGAGTTTCCCCCATGCACCCCTCTGCTGCTGGCTGGTGGAGGGGCCCTACCCTAGCCTCATGACAGGGAGGCAAAAACTGTTTTAAAGATGCTGAGGTTTTTGCCTCCTGGCCAGATGCAGGCAGCAAGTGACAGGGTCCCTCTGCCAATGAGTGGTGGGGGGTGGCGCACCGGGGAAACTCCAACATTAAATAAGCTATCGCGCCATGCATTTCCGGTGTGAATTCCAGAGATTCCTAGTCATTAGCAGAGACGGCTTTAAAAACATCCCAGACAATCCTCTTTTGTAGATCACCACTTCAAACACACACAGGCTGAGTACTTCAAAAGATAAAACTGAAGTTACCTTTCTTTAATTGACATTGTTTTGGTGGATGCATCAAGTACATCCTCAGCTGTTTCCATTCTGTTCTCTTCAGCAGAAAACATCTCGCAGGGGCTCTTATAGAATTTTCCCTCCAACTCTTCAGATGTCTCCTGCTGTTTACAGGATGCCAGAGTTGCAGTTTGTGAAACAGTCTTTGTTGCTGTTGTGCCAACAAGTTCAGAAGTAGGCTCAACATGGTCTGTTCATTTAAAAGAGAAGTGCAGAATTAGCATTTACTGCTGTAACATTTCTTACATTATTAACTGTGAACCAGTAAAGCTACTATTTAACATTCAAGTCAAGCTCTACCTTAATTGACAAGGAGTTTCTGCCTGAACTGGCTTCCTAAAATTAAGCATTAAGAAAAGAAAAGAAAAAAATTAACCCATTGAATAGACTGTCAAATGTTGACTGAGATTCACATGAAACGGCAGGATATCATCCTCAGCAGAAGTCTCAACACTGTGTTGACTAAAAGAGCTGTAATCTCTCCTTTGTACAAGGGGGAACAGAAGTCACGCTCCAGAGAACAAGGGCAGGAGAGAGAAAGGACACCTAGGAAGATGGTAGGAGATGGGTAACTGGAAGAGAAGGACAAAAGGCAGAGGGAAGGAGAAGGAGAGGCAGAGGCCGAGGGAAGTAGATAACTTGACGGCAATTGGATTCGGACAGAGCACACCTGTCAAAAGGAAACGTGTACAAGACTCTTTATGGAAACTAACACAGCAATGGAACAACTGAACAAAAAAAATCTCTTTACAGCTGTGTCTAAGAGCAGAGTAAACTTAATGCTGAAGAAGCCATCCCCCAAGGACCAGGGTCAGTAAACTATGGTCCATAGGCCAAATATAGCCCAAAAAGCCATTGGATTTGGCCTGTCGATGCAGGACTTCAGTGGTGGGGGCTTCTCTCATGCTGCAGTGGGGAGTAATGGCAGCAGCAACAGGGAGGAGCCTGCCTCCTTACCTGACCTGAGCTGGGTCATTCTGACCCATAGTCTCAAAAGGTTGCCGACCACTGCATTAGGAAGACCTGAATTACCTTAGTTTTCTTTTTTAAATTGGACAGCTTTGAGGCATTTTACAACAGAAACAATTGCTCCTACTCTAGTTCTGCCCTCTCCCCACAGAGGCACAAGAATTGTACGCCATCAGGTGACACAAAATACTTTAAATAGACTAGGTTAGCTTATTTATTCTAATGTTGAATCAAATAGCAACTTTGAAATAATGGGCACAAGCTGACTGAAGATCGCTTCAGGCTAGACATAAGGAAAAGTTTCTTTACAAGCCGAGTGCCAAGGGTTTGGGACAGGCTCCCCCTGTACATTGGCAACGTGTAAGGGGTGCATGCGAGTGCACATGCACCCCTTGAGATTGGCTGTGCCCCCCCTGGAAGCGCTAGCTGCGAACCTGGAACTGCTGGTGGAAGTGTACTTCCAGTTTCGCCACTGGTGGTTCCGGGGTCGGTGATCAGCCACTGGGGAACCCCCTCCCATGATCTGGTGCCCCCCCAGACTTAGGAGGCACCAGTCACCCATGCCCCCAGAAGTAGTAGTCATCTACCCTGGTGATCTTCAAAAAACGTCTAGATGCTCATCTTGCTGGGATCATTTTATCCCAGTAGTCTTTTTCTGCCTATATGCAGGGGGGCTGGACCTGATGATCTGTAAGGTCCCTTCCAGCCCCTTACAACTATGAAACTATGAAAATGCTTGGACTTACAAAGTGTGTGCGCACGTATGTGCATTACATGCAAACTATGTACAAATACTGATACAGTACCACTTTGGGTTCATTTAGCTATTTTTGTTGGGAAGAATTCTTACCTACAATTCATGAGTTTTCCTCCTTAAGAGGAAACAAAGAGTAAATTCAATTGTATTAAAATCAATGAGCTATAAAAAAAGTTAAAGGGTGGGAAACTATGTGCAGATGCTTTCAAAACTGCAAGCTCCAAGGTTCATTGAACACAACCTTTATGTCTTTTTATTTTTAACAATAAATGATTTTATATTTTAGTAAAGGATCAGAGCAAGCCACTAGAAAAAGCTCCAGATATTAGACAAGTCTGCAAAGAAAGAAACTCTGTACTGTACCTCTTTGCAAGGTCCTGCTTCTCATGACACTTTCCAATTCCTCCTCAAAGAATTGCTCATTCTGGAGTTCCAGTTTATCCTGAATGACAGTATTGGACAAAAGCTCCTCCTCTTCAGAAGGCTGAAAAAGTGCTTGTGATCTAAACAATTCTGTACTGCTCTTCCTTGGGAAAGCATAATTTGTCAATTTGTGGTAATCTTCTGTCTTCTCAAGAGCAGGGTGTACGGTTTCTTCCTCAAAAGAGCCATACTTTCTGATTTCATTATCTTCATGTGCTAGGAATCTGTCTCTCTCTCCTTCATCATGTTCCTTTGATGCTCTTTTGCTCTCTATCGCATCAACTGAAGGTTGCCACTGTTCTGATTTCAGCGCACCTTTTATTGAAGAATCTACAGTTTCGACTGAAGAATGGAATCTCAAATCAGCTTTACTAGTAGCACTTATGTTTTCATCAACTGCTGATTTTGCATGAAGATCTCCCGCATACACTGCAGAAATGGCAGAAGCCATAGTTGACACTGATGTTACAACAGCAGGTGGCAAAGGAGTGATTTTTCCACTTTCATTTTGCACCTATGCATAATGAAACAACATTTATGAAAAGCATGACCAGAGAGCTCTGAGAAGTCATTCACAGGAACAGGTTTATAAACAAGGTTATAACAGTTCATATCAGGGCAAAGAACACATGCCTGTTTAAACTTATGGTGCTATTGAAATGTATAGCTAAGGAACAGATAACACAAACAGTGTGCTTAGTTTGCTGCAGTATAAATCATAGTTCCTATTTAGGCAAGTAACAACTGCACGTGTGAATAGCAGCCTTTTAGGTCTGTTCTCTCCCCCACAAAGCAGCAAAAGACCGAGCATGTTTCTCCACCAAAAACAAATCATAAGGTACTTTGTAACATGGCCATTATTGTAAAACACTTGGAAATATCAAAGTTTGCCACCTGGTAGAACTCTGAGGTACCAATCGGGGCATTTTAACCTTTAGTTACATATGGAAGGGGTTAGTAACCTACGCCCCGTGGGCATAGGGCTTCAGTAGTAGGAGGCTTCAGCTGTGGACACTCTCCCTTTCCTGAGGGGGAAAGTACTGGCAGTGGCTGTGTCCTGGCACCCACCCACCTGCTTCTGACCCAAACTAGGCTAACCTGGCCCATAGCCTTAAAAAAAAGTTGCCAACTGCCAACATAAGGGTTGAAGAAAAATAACTCTCAAAAACTTGATTTGTTATGGGAATGGTTAAATTACCTATACTGGGCTTTCTGATCGGGTATATTCCCTCTAGCTTGTACTTTCTATTTAGTCTCTTAATAAGTAGATTTAACAAAAAGGATCTGGAGAAGTTAGGTTCCGGGGCAGGAAATAAAAATGATAAAGGGCTTGAAAGGCAAAGCATGTGAGGAGATACTGAAGGAAATAAGCATGTTCAGCTTTCAGAAAAGACACTTAAGAGTGGACGTGATAGCAATCTTCAAATACCTGGAGGGCTCCAATAAAGAAGAGGGAAAACACCTTTTGTTTCATGCTTCAGAGAGTGGAATACAGGTCAGTGGCATGAAGTTGCAGCAAAATAGGTTTGGAATGGATATCAGGAAAAGCTTCTTCACTGGTAGAACAGTGATGCCGTGGAACAGACTGCCTAAGGAAGTTGTGGATTCTCTATCATCAAAGGTGGTTAAAAAGAGGTTGGACAGGGATTGATTGGTCAAGGGTGATCCAGCCATAGCCATGCCTATGACCTACCATGATCTAAGCTGCTGGTGCTTTCCTTTTTGGCAGGACAGGGAGTGCCCACAGCTGACGCCCCAAGCTTCTGAGTTCTGCTGGTTACTGCAAGGGATTGTGAGGAATTTTTCCCCCCCTTCACGCTCAGTTTTCCTCAGGAACATTGGGTGTCAACTGCAGCCAAGGCTGTGGGTTTCGACCAGGGCGTGCCAATGGTCCTACTGGGACTTAAACCCAGAGGTTCCTGGCTAGAGGGTCTTGTCTCTCTGTTCAGAGTAAGACAAACTGAGGGTCTTGTCTCTCTGTTCAGAGTAAGACAACTTTCCATATTTGGGGTTAAGGAATTTTACCCCTTGGTCAGCAAGGTAAGGACTGTGAGGGTTTTCGCCTTTCTCTGCAGCTGGGGAGTATGGCCTTATTCCTTGTGCCTCTCAAGTGTATTTTAACAACCTTTGCAGCAGCATGACATTAGGTGCTATGGTCCCCCTGCTTTAACTGTGGCAGATTAGGATGTTATGTCTTGTGTCAGGGTTGACTGTGTGCTTTTGCTAATAGGTTAGAAAATGGATTTGTAGAGGATAGTTTGAATAGGGATGATTCTGCCTCAGACAGAAGGTTGGGTTCGATGACCCCTAGAGGTCCCTTCCGCCTTGCTTCTGATTCAGTAGCTAGTGAACATGGGAGTTAGGGGTACAGCCTCTGAACCAAAACTTTCTAGACGTTAAATGCTGGAGACCAAGTGGGAGAATAGGGGGGAAAAACACTGGTCAACTCTGTTCACTGTTCCTGTCAGCATCCACTCTGCCACTGCATGACATAGGATACTGGACAAGATGGATACTGGACAAGATGGTTCAGTTTTGGGGCCCCTAATACAGAAAGGATGTGGACAAATGAGAGAGAGTCCAGTGGAAGGCAACAAAAATGGGGAGGGGGCTGGGATATATGACTGAACAGGAACCTCTGGGTCTAAAGTCCCAAGTAGGAGCACTGGCATACCCCAGTCAAAATCCACAGCTTTCAACTGACACCCAATGCTTCTAAGGAAGACTTTAAAAATAGAAAGAAAGAAAAAAACCCTGACAATTGCAGGAGCATGAGGAAAAAAGTATTTCCTCCCAGTCGTATGCAGTGGAAGGGGGGTGCTAATGGGGCTTAACTCCACCAAACGCGGGGCAGTGGTAGGGCTTCAAGGCCACTCAGCTGTGGGCTTCTGGCAGCTGCAGCAGGGGTTGGGAGGAGCGGGTGCACAGCAGTGACGAAGACAGTAGGGCAAGGGCTACGGGAGGGGCAGGCGCTCAGGGAAAGACATGAGTGGCTTGTCCGGGTGGGGCAGCTCCTGCCGCTATTCACACCCCAGGAGGCATGGAGGGCACGTGCCCCCAGATCTGTGCGGAGCAGGGCTCTTCCCGGCAGGGGAGGGGGGAGCTAGACTACGCTCAGGGCTGCATTGGGAGAGGGGGGGCTGCAGCCACCCCAAGATTCGCTGCTTCCTGCCCTGAGCGTAGTCTGGCGC
>NW_005842080.1:2514346-2540059 GCF_000455745.1 Alligator sinensis | reverse complement strand
CCCATGGCCATTTCCCCTCCCCCCACCCCCTCCCCTGCAGATTTTCCTGGCTGGGGGTGGGGGGGCATGCATGCGTGATCAGACTCCCCCCGCCCCATTTTTTTCCTCTGCCTATGCTCCCAGTGCCTTGCGGCAACCAGCAAAGCCCAGAGAGCTTGAGGCTTTAGTTGTGGGCACTCCCCTTTTCCTGGGTCTATTTTTGCAACGTGCCTTCACCTAAATCACAAAAAACAGCAAGGATACACATTCACGTTTATGCATTTTTCTGGGTCTCAAGCAAGGTAAAAGAGGATCTTAGGACTCGCCTAAATGTCTCCTAAGGACCTAGTACATGGAATAGATTGCTCCCATATTACAGTTTTCCACTCCAAGGCCAGGTAAGCCCTACCCTCCCACACACAATTCCACTACTGTATAGAGAATGTCATTTGCAAAGTGCGAAAAGAGATGACAGCATCCCAAATAGGAAGTGTTCATTGGTTAGAGGACTAACTCAACTCCACAAATCATTCTAGGACAGTTACTTTGCTATTGCAGTCATAGGTGAAAACTGTGCCTTTAAAGATCTTAATGTCTCCACACAGATGAAAATGATATAAGTGTCCTGATTAATAAGACAAACATATTGGTTGAAAGCAAGAATTCAAACACACATTAATAGGGAAGAGTACAGAATTGCTGACTTCAAAGCACCCTTGAAATATTTAATGTGCACTGCTATCCACTAGTTTAAAATTGCTTCAGCTTGGAAATTTGTTCTTAAAGAATGGGCAACCATCTTTTATTGTACCCAGTATGAGAGGTACAACAATGCACTTTTTTTTCCAGACCAAGAAGAGTTTAGGCTCTTAAATCCTGGTTTTAAAAAAAATATATCAGTAAGATCTGGTGATTTTAAAGGGAATGTTGTTCCTTAACACCAGAAGCCTTTTCCTGAGAGCAGAAATACATACTATAAGCTTTGTCAGTGTATAACTTATCTATTTAATTAAGGAACTTCAAAGATGGTCTATAGAAGCCCTCAAAACTTAAAGACACTTTTATGGAAACAGATTAAGGTTGTACATACCTGCTCAACTTCTCCCAGCGTGACTGGCTGTGTTTGGTAGCGAGCATTCATTCTCCTGTGTCTGATGTCAGATCTGCTCCTTGTTGAGAGGGCCTTCGATACTGGTTGAGACAGTCTGTTAAACAGGGCCATCTTTTCTGCCAAGCTTAAGCTAGAGGAGTCTGGTTCATCAGACTGTTCTTGTTCAACTGCTTCTTTGGCTGCTTTGATCTCTTCTTTAGCTAAAATTTTTTGGTGTGCTGATGCCTGTAGACTGAAAGAGTAGACCTAAAAGTTAGCTTGTTAAGAATTTTGTGCGATTGTTTAGAGTTTACGGTTTTATCCTGATATAGAGGCAAGACAATCGCACATGAAGCATAACAATAGCCAATATAAAATAGCAGCATAAGTGGTTATGCAGTGTGCGA
Organism: Alligator sinensis; assembly: GCF_000455745.1. Lineage (NCBI taxonomy): Eukaryota > Metazoa > Chordata > Crocodylia > Alligatoridae > Alligator > Alligator sinensis. Next base: position 2,538,583 of record NW_005842080.1, on the reverse strand, counting down.
AATACCGGCAAGGAGAATTCTGATTAAGACTTTAACGTGCTTCACAGATTCAGGTAGCTGGCTGGGGTACAAATTGTTTTTAAAGGAGGATGAAGTGGGACTTAAAACCATCAGAAGTCAGTCAAAAAAGTTTGCTCCATTTCAACCATTTAACACAGAATTTTCTGTGAAGGTAAATTTTAGATGTCTATTCTACAGTGACATTTATTTAAATTGCTTTATTAGGAATTTTTATAGACACTACGTAATGGAAGAAACTAAAGGCTGGGGTTTTAATCACTGTTGTTTATATTTTCATTTTACATAATTAATATAATTACACTGTTTACATTTAAATAATTAACTGAAGATGCATTGTTAATTTTATAAAACAAGAGAACACTTGCAATATTGAAATCTTAGAATTTGAGCTGGCGATTGCTTAAAATTATGATAATTTTTATCATTAAAATACAATGGCAATGCATCTTTATTACATTTGTTCTCCCTTTAGACTATATGCAGAAACCCAAAGAATAGGCTTAGAAACGCACTAAAGTACTTAAAAGACAATATGACCAATGTTTACAATAGGATCTGTTTACACAGTCATAACTATATTTATTTCTATATTAAACTTATTCTATGGGTTGAATCAAGTTAGATTTGATTTTTTGTGTTTATACAGTATGCTAGAGGTTCTGGCATAATCCTTGTCTATAGCTGGGAAGTCATTCTATGCACTAGATGCAAACAGGGATTTGTGCTTGCACCTACAGGTGGTGTCATTTCTTATATTTCAGGTTGTAAAATTAGAGGAAAGATGCATATTAAGAAATCCATATAGAGATGTACGACTTATGAAAGAAAAAGATCTAGCTTTGGTATTTTTGAATTTGGAGACAAAACACTTCTTAAAACAACATAAAAGCGCATGGGGGGGAGCAAGAGGGGGTTGCTAGGGGTTTTATCATGCAAGTTCAATTCTTCCACATAAAATATGAGCTTCAAAACAAGTAAAGAGAGGTCCTAAGTCAGGTGCTCAACAAGCACAAAAGCTTAAATGTTTTATCATGCAATCAGAAAAACAAGGATGACAGGTATCTTTAAAACATTCTTGAAATAAATGTTGCTGACTTGTTTGACACATTGATAAGCCATTCAAAATTTTAAGATGCATCTGTTATCCAGGAACCTTGTGCTCCATGTAACATGCAGGTTTACCGCCCCCCCCCCCAGTACCTGATAGGTTGTACAGTGCTCTTAACTACAGTGGGACTAGGTATTCTTGCCACTACAGTGTGGGTATTCACAGAACGTGAAGCAGGGGTAGGTTCACTTTAAAAAGAATTGCCAAGGGAGGGAAAATTCACAAAGAGAGAGAAGAAAAAAGCATTAAGAAAAGCATTGTATTAAGTGTTAACTACAGAAAAGACAAAAATCAAACAGCAACATTTTACAATTAACAGTTATCTGCTGCAAACTCTTGCAAAATAAGACAAAGTACTTTGAAAGAGCTAAATGAGAGGCTTAGGACAGCAAAGAGAGTCTCTCTCTAGTGCTTGACTACTACCCACAATGTACACCAAATTTTCTTCATTCTATTTGCTAATTATGTGCATGGATTCTTTCTCTGACAACTGGTTTGCCCGTGGTTTTCCAGACAGTGACAGGATGTATGAATGGAGGGGGCAAGGCATGGATTTTCAGGAGGTGCACAGGAGCACTTGCAGGTTTTCCTCAATTCACATATGCTCCATAACTAATTGTGAAGACTTCCTCAAGGCAAAAATGACTTTACTTGGTTTACAATCCAATGCTGCAACTCATCCCTCTCTACACAACAGCTTCACAGGATTTCTGCGAGATTAAAGTTCAGTGTTTTCAGCCTTATTAGACTTGAGGCACCCCTCAGAAAATACCAGCTCTTAAGAGTTCACTTGTTTTTTGACTATGGAATAATAATAGAGCAATTCTACTAGTGCAAAGCATTTGGGAAGACCACAACAGGTCTGAAGGTTTTTAATACGATGCATTTGTCTATTTGAAACTTCTGCTTTCACTTTGTGATGCATCTAACAATGCTAATATTGAATGACACCCTTGAAAGGATCTCATGGCACTCTGGCTGAGAATTTACTGTTACAGTTCATACAATTTAGTCCTCTCTATACCCCAGGGGTTGGCAACCCCCCGCATGCATGCCGAGCATGGCACGCAAGGCCATTTTGCTTGGCACACCACCACCAGCCCTGGCTCTGTGTAGCTGCTGGAGCCTGGGCTGCTCCTAGCAGGGCTTGCAGCGTCCCAGCTGCCTGCTGGGAGCAGCCCGGGCTCCCGGCTGGCAGCAGCTCCCCAGAGTCGGGGCTGGCTGTAGCCGGGAGGCTCCAAACAGCTGCGCCGGGCCCTGGAGCCCCAGCATCAGCTCCGTACCGGCACGTGCAGGCACGCCTCAGAGCGGGCGCTGGGGGAGGGGCCTGAGGCAGGGCAGCGCAGCCTGCCCCGAGGTGCGCACACAGTCGCCACCAGCACGGAGCTGATGCCGGAGCTGTGCAGCTTGGCGCAGCTGTTTGCAGCCTGCTCCCTGCTTGCTTGTTGCAGCTGCCCAGAGCCCAGGCTGACTACAAACAGCTGCGCTGGGCTCCGGAGCCGTCACCAGCTCTGTGCCAGGAGCAGGGGAGAGACTGGGGCTGCGCTGCCTCAGGCCCCTCCCCCACTGCCCACTCCGACATGCGGGTGCACATGCCAGTACGGAGCTGATGCCAGGGCTTCGGAGCCTGGCGCAGCTATTTGCGGCCTCCCGGTTGCAGCCAGCCCCGACTCTGGGTAGTTGCTGCCAGCCAGGAGCCCGGTCTGGGGGGCAATAGAACAGCAGGGCTGGGGGGCACGGGGCGCACACAGGGCATCCTGCCACATACCCCCTGCCCTCATTTTGTTTTTCTGGCATGCCAGTACTCCGGCACTTTCCAAGGTAGGAATTGTGGGGGTTTTCAGCACTGACCAAAAAACGTTGCCTACCCCTCCTATACCCCTTAGTCCTAAAGGAATCGCCAAGTAGCAATTCCCTGCGTCTCTCAAAACCGTGCCATGACAACAAATCTTTTCCTGACTAAACAAGCTGTAAATATGATATGTGTGTAATACAGTCTCAGCTTTAAAAGCAGTAGTCAACACCAAAGCTAATGCATTACTTGAACTTACGTTGCTGCAATGACCACTTCTTCAGTAGTAACTGGTTGTGTGCGGGACCTATCTTGCATACGCCTCAGTCTTCTCTCTACTGCTGAATTCCTTGAACGTGGTTTAGGAATATTTTTTGCTTCAAGTGATTTTTCCATTTCCTGGGATTATACACATGTTGACATTAATAACCCCAACGAAGAAGAAATTACCAGAACAAGTGTTTCTGTGCAGCTTTCTTAGATGCTAGGTGTTACATTTTCTACATAGATGACTCTGAACTGGCAGAGGAAAAGTGGCAACAAGCAACATGAAGATAAAAAAAGAGCTATACACATCTCCAAGAGATATATGTAGTCTCCTGAAAACGTCATAAACAATATGGCTAGCACTCAGGTGACTAGGAAAAGTATATGCGATTTACAAAGATACTAATGCAGGTAGAGGTTAAGTATACTTGGGCAGCATCAGGGTTATTGACAATTCTTGCATAAAAAATTCAAGTCAGTCTTTGATTGAGAAAACACAATGCTTACTTTAAAAAGCAGCCTTTTTGCAGCAACACTCAGTTTGGCTCGGTCATCCAGTTTTTCTTCATCTACAGAAAGAAAAACACATGATATAACATGAACTTGAAATACTGCACTGTAAATACCAACACGTCAGAAAATGAGTCCAGAAATCCTTTTAACTACAAAAGACAAATTTACTTACTGGCACAAGAAGAACCAGGAAAATGACCAGCATTAAAATGTAAACGCAAGTTAGGGTCTGTTTTCCTCAAAAACAGCATGTACGTAGGAGTATAACTTGCCTTTTTCAAATTAGACTTTTGCTTAGGGACAGAAAGTTAAAACACGGAAGGGAAAAGTGTTGGGTTTTTTTGTTTATATTTCCTAGGTTTTATAGACATTAGGGCTGGAAGGGACCTCAAAGATCATCAAGTCCAGCCCCCTGCCCCAAGGGCAGGAAGTCAGCTAGATAAGCATCCAAACATTTCTTGAAAGAGTTCAGAGTAGATGCCTGCACCACTTCTGGAGGAAGTCTGTTCCAGGTCTTGGGGGCTTGGACAGTAAAGAAATTTTTTCTTATGTCCAGCCTGAAACGGTCTTGGAAGAGTTTATGGCTGTTGGTCCTTGTGTTACCTTGGGGTGCTCTGGTGAACAGCTGTTCTCCCAGATCCTGATATACATCCCTTATGTACATATAGGCAGCCATCAGGTTACCCCCTGAGCCTGCACTTTTCCAGGCTGAAAAGTCCCATGGCGCTCAGCCTCTCTTCATAAGGCCTATTCTCTTGCCCTCTGATCATGTGCGTGGCTCTCCTCTGGACTCTCTCAAGCTTCTCAACATCCTTCTTGAATTGTGGAGCCCAGAATTGGGTACAGTACTCCAGCTGCGGCCTCACCAAGGCCAAGTACAGCGGGAGTATAACATCGTGAGATTTACTTGAGAAGCATCTATGGATGAATATATTAGTATTCAATTAATAAATTTTCTCAATAATAATTTATATACAGTAAAAGCTGTGTTAACCAGCATTTAAATAACCGGAACACTAGTAATTGGAATTTCTGGCTGGGGGGAGGGGGGCTCACACTCCCCGCACTCATGCTGGATAACAAAGCTTTTACTGTATAATTCAAACAGTAAATTACTACTTTACTACCTTCTTCATGAGAAATTTTTTCCTAATATCTAACCTAAAATTCCCTTGCTGCAACTTGATTATAATTATGCTGCTCCTGTGTCCTAGTGTATTAAAACTCTCAAAAAATATTTGGAGAACTGCTAGATTCAAGAACTAGTAATAACCATTTGGGCTAGGGACAGAAGTTACATAAACTGGTTTAAGTCATCAGAAACTGGTTTAAACCTGTAACAGAACAGAAGCTCAGTGCACATAAACCAGTTTCAAAATGGCTGAAACTGGTTTAAGATAAATCTGGCTGACTGTAGTATCAAACTTAACTGATTTGGGTCAAACTGATTTATGCAACTTCTCTCCCAGACCTCTTCCTGGTTCAAGTTAAATCACAGTTCCTTAGCATACCAGCATACTTTCCAGCCCTGGGCTGGGCTGGGCTGTCTGGTACAGCAGAAAAGGGTTGGGTCCAGGGAAGCAAACCACAGCTGGAGTTAAACCCCCCTTCTCCCAAGTACAGAGCAGCCCTGACCTGCTAAACTTACTGCTGGCTGTGACTGTGGACTACAAATCCCAGAGGCACCTGGAAGCAGGAAGAAGTAGTGACGGAGCAACCCTTAAGTGTCCTGCTGCTGTGATTCTGGACTGCAAATCCCAGAGACCTCGGGGGCAGCAGGAACAGGAAGGGAAAACACAGCCCATGCTGGCTATGTACCAGACAGCCATGCTCTAGTGCCCCCCCCCCAGTTCTGGCTTGAGCCACTCTAGGCATGTGGTTGCATTTCCCGAATCAAAAGTGAATGTCTGTCCACTTGTTTAATCTCTGCATCTTAAATTAACCTGCAAAGACTGAATTGATTCAGCCTTGGGCTTTTTGACTGCCTGCACTTAGCTTTGAAGGTTCACTATTTCATCTCACCTTAGAATAGAAACATAAGTGTATTACTCCCATGAGCAGATTATGAAAATCAGATTATAATAGCAAGTTTTTCTATCATCATTTTGTTTCCTTTGTTGTTTCAGTTGGTTTTAGCTACTACCAATAGCCATCTTTAGGGCTGAAAAAGTGCTATAAAAATATGAAAAGCTGTGGGGAATATCAGCATTCAAGTAGTATAAGGCATCAAAACTCTAAATGTAGCTGTTCAAGAGATTAGCTTTGTTATTTGTGCCAGAACTGAAGTGCTATACAACCATGGAAGAGAGAAGCAAGACTGCTAGTCAGTATTACCATACTAAGCTTAAGTATCCAGCAATTTCCTTAACTAGAAAAATATTTGTTTGAACAATACAAAAGTTTCCATCAGCATTCAAACTTCCCAAGCACTTGACACAGACTACTGCTTAGAAATAGGTTAATAGAAAAATAAAAATCATATCTACAATCTTGAGTGGATATAAATAATTATAGGAAAAATGTTTGGCTTAATTTTTTTTTAAAATATAATGCTGACTAGGGAGCTGCAGACAGATTTTTTTGGCTTTAATTAAATGGTAGAACTATGCTTTTCTACTTATGACCCACAAAAGCATATTAGGAATAGCTAAAATAGTATGTAATACTAGCGAATTGCCCACGGACGGGACGGGACGGGACGGGACGACTTGCACACAGCGACCACTGCTGCCACCCGCTGCCCCGTGTAGCTGATGCGCCATGTCCGGCCCCGAGCCAACCCCACCGCCAATTGCTGCCACTGTTCCATGTCCACCTGCGCACCCCCCACTCCCCCCACATCCACCTGGCCTGCTCTGCTGGAGTTGCACCCTGCCTTTCATTCTTGACGCAGCACTGGCTGGAGCCATGCTCCACCAGGAGCCACGCCCCCCCCAAGACCGTGACAGGCAGGCAGGCAGGCAGACAGACCCCGTTATATATACAGGCAACCCCCGCTTTTAGCGTTCTTGTTTCCTGAAAAACCAAGCGCTCAGCAAAATTGAAAGTATTTCACGACCTAAGGTGGCAACCACAATTGCTTTTAATGACCCAAGATGGTGACCACGAGCATTATAACAAAACTTGCTGAGCGCTAAGTGAAAGCAGGTATCAATTTAAAATGAGCATTACAGCAAAATAACGCTAAGTGAAACAGCGTTAAGCGGGGGTTGCCTGTATAGATTCTGTTGTAATACTATACTGACTGCTGGATTTTGGTCATACTGGGTGCATCTACATGAGATATGTCACTGAGCTATGGCAACATAGCTTGTTGCTACAGCGATGTAGCATCAGCAGGCATAAACCCTGATACCTTAGCTACATCACTGCAGCTCACAGCTACAGTGATGGAGCATCTAAAAACAATTGCTGCTGGGTCTGCGCAGTACAAAAACAAGTACAAAATGACTGCGCAGTACCAAATGCACAGTCAGGGGCATGTGTAGATGCACCCAATGACAAGCACTTTTTGCAGCTCACCCTCTTCCCTCATCCCTTCCTCACTTCACCATTATCCAAATAGAAATTCAGGCACGCTTACCATCAGCAGCTGGCATTTCTGGAGTCAAAGCAGATCTAGTGAAGGATAGCAAATAAAGAGAGTCAGTTGGGAGAGAGAGGCTGCAGGGAACCAAAGGAAACCACAGTCTAGAAACAAATCCAGTTTCAAATGGTTAGGTGGGACAGTTACAGGTCTCATAGGTGAGAAAGCTACATGTTTTTAACAGTCAATTTTTTTCCATTACTGAAATCCTTTAACAAGAGCAGTAGGGCAAGCAGTACAAGCCAAACTTAAAATCTAGAAAAGGAAAAATTATTCCAAGTGCAATTCATATTAGTCTTAGGAATTTTCTGGCAGTCCTTTTAAACGTAAAACATTGAGTCTGGGCATAACTGTTGTTTATTTTAAAAAGGAGCTCCCTTTACATATATGTGATATATAAAAACCAGACAGCCTTTCTTCCTACTCAGAACAACTGCCTGGTTGTACTTTCATTTTTACAACAAATACTTCAAAATTGTTCTGAAGAAACAAAACTGCTTGTATATAAAAATGTATACTTTATTGCTGTTACGGAGACAGAAAACCCTTTGTAAGAAATTTTTTTGCTGACATCGTGAGAAAGTTTTCTATGTGAGCTCGCTTATATTTCTACGTGAGCTCGCTACCTGCATCAGAACACTACAGAAAGCCACACACATGCTGCCTACCTATCTGATTCCTTTCGTTCTGCTGAAGTTATAGGTTGAGTTCTAAATCTCTCGGAAGTCTTTCTACTTTCACCAGGAGAAAAATAGCGCCTTGGCTTTCGTGGCCCTCTTTCACGTTCAGTATTGGCAGACAAAGCACTACCTGATGTTGGCATCTCAAACCGAGATTCACTTTTAACCATATAAGAAGTGCATAGAAAAGAGAATAGGAGAGAGAAGTAAAAGCACAGATATAAGCATCTCACAAAAACGATATGCTAACGATCACTCTGCATGCTCTTAGGGTAACATGCACAGAAGTAAACATTCCAGCTACCCAACATCATAACTTGGGCTAGCAAGCAGAAGCAAAAGACCAGGATTCAGGCTGACTCAGCCTCCAACACAGACTGGTGAGAGCTAAGCTGTGTGCTTTAAAACAGAACAAAACCAATGTTGAGTTTGTGCATCATTTTGCCAAGGACGTGCAAGCGTCACACAAAAATTTCTAAAATGTCACCTACAGTTCAGTTTTCTTGTTGGCATTAGCAGTTTCCAGAAAGACATTACGGAGCTGGGCAACAGAGACCTTTGTGTCTACCATGCCAATCTCACCATTGGGCACATTTGCTTCAACACTCTGAAATGCCATCTCCTTTTTTGTAACTGGCTCCTTACTTTTAAAAGTCTCTAGCTTAGGAGCACCAGTGTAATCGGACAAGGAGCGAGTCAAGAGTTTTTGTTTCACTGTAGACACTTCCCGAGGAGTGCCTTTTGCCTTGGCAGATTGTGATACAGATCCACTTTGAATGAACATAATAGTTTCACTCCTTTCAATGTTCTCAGGCATCTTAAGCTGAGGTTCAGGTATCTGATGCTTGATGCACTCAAGTTCTTTCTGAAGCTCTGATGTCTTTGGCTTGCTTATCAGGGATGAGCTAACTGCAGGCTTGTCTAATTCCCTTCCTCTAAAAAGGCCTTCATGGCTCTTTCCTTGCTTGCGAATCTCAGAGGGCAGAATCGGTTTTCTGCTTTTTGAAAGCTCTTCCATCTCCAGATTATGTTCATCAGGCTTTGATCCATAGCTCTCGAGTATGTCGCTCTTTTCATTCTGTAGCAGAGAGGCTGTTGGGGTTTTTGTGATGAAACCAGCATTGTCTGGGACTAACAAGTTGCTAATTGACACATTTTCTAGTTCTTCCGTTGCCATCAGCTTAGCAGCTTGAGCAACACCAGTGGACTGAATATAGCCATATATTGGTTGGTGAACTGAGCTGAGTGATTGGTTGGCAACCCTATCAAAGGCAGATGTTTCTGACTGAAGAGGCATGTAATGAACTGGCACTGGCTGTGATTTTCTGAGAGACAGAGCATCTGTGACAAGTTCAGGGCTTCCACGAGTACTTTCCTCTTTCACCAGTTTCTCTCTAACTTTTACTCTTTAAGAAAGAAAAAGGATTAAAGCTGTCAACAACAACAACTGATTATAGGGAGGAAAAAAAAAACACAACATGCTCTTATTGCAAGAACACAGAGCAACATTATATTAGAACAGACTACAAAGGAGTAACTAAACAGAATGGGTCAAATCTCCCTCCCCCTTAAAATCTTGGTATTAACATGTCACTCAAGGACACTGAAAATCATTTAGAAGCGGCTGAGAACATGGTCAGCCTTCTTCAAATATAACTGAGTAAGGTATCAAATTTAGAGCATGTTCCCATGAATCACAATGATGCTCCTTTATCTAACACAATGCATTCTTATAGCCTTAGAGAGAGAATAAAAACAGTTTCTAAAAAACAGTTTTAAACAATGCCATGTTCCTTTTGCAATATGCACTATTCAGATTTCTGAGGGTCTTTTCACCACAAGCAGCTAACACCTTACTGCTCACTTTGAGAACAAATTACTTAATATATTATCTGGATATCTTCCCCCATCCCTGCAACAAATAAAGACAATTTTTAGAAGTATGTTACATAGGAGATCTTCAGCTAGATTTCTGCTTGGTCTAAGCAGAAGCATTTGAGATGCTGCAACAAATTCAGTCAAACTTGCTAAGAGAGACCGAATATAGTTAAGGCACAGCTGTAAAAGTGAAAGCGTGGCAACAGCAAATTAAAGCATCATTGAGTTAAACCTATGCCACAGCTTCAATAAAAAGCGTGTGCTTTACGAACGTTTAAAAAAGCCTTCACAACATCCCAATATGTTGAATTTATGGAAATGTATCAAAACTTCTCTCACCTTGACTCGGTTTCTAGCAATGCTTTTTAATGTTTAAGATGCACATGTACCAATACAGAGCTATGTTCTGCCTTTCACTGTTTGCTGCTAGTTCCTGTTAGCAGGAGTTAGACACCCAAGGGCATAATTTGTCCTATATGTAAATTAAAGAACTGCAACGGAAATCTCTAGCATAGTTTTTAAAGTTACAGGAAGTTTACAGAGCATTCACTAAATAAGCAATTTTAAATGTTTTATACATAAAGATTAAAAAGAGATCTGTACTTCCTTGAAAATGGTAAGCAGTAAGGTGCTTTTTGCCAGGTTTAGTGTCCATTAGACATTCCAATCCCCAAGTAAGTGTAGTTCAAGGCTTGTTATCAACAGACTTTTCAGAATTAACTTTGAATATAGGGGGGTTACTTTATAAACCAGGATTAGGGGTTTTGAGAGTGAGGACCCACACCACTGGCATATTAACCTTTCAAGTTGCTCGGTATTCCAGTTTTAAAGACTGACCCACTTTTAAGTGAAGCCTTTCTTTCAACTTATTTAAAAAAAACCAGAAAAAGTGTCATGTTTATTCTGAAAGATTAAGAAACCACTTCAGAATATTATGAAGCCATCAGTTTTTTCCCCAGAGTATCCTTTCTGCATGTTTTCAGATTCAGATAATTAATCGTGAGTCCAAAATGAAGTCTTCCCTGGAATGCGTCTCCCCTGCTTCCTATCTGGGGGCTATTCCAACATGCTGTCAAATGGTAGGATAAAGTCCACTGGTAGCTCTGAATACAGTTATTTTGTCTTCTCTATAGTTTATGTTCTTAATCCTTCTTCCCCTCCCTCTCACCCGCAAGAAAAACGATAGTCTTATTTTTAATAAAACTACCTTCAGGACTTAAAATTTGCAGAGTGCAAAGGAAAAAATAGTTAAGAACAGACCAGAGACAAGATAATGAGTTACAGAAATTAGCCAAAGCCAGTATAATAATAGCTGTGAAGGAAACATTGGGGGTATTTCTAGTTTTCCACTAAATCAATTAGTTACAAGTTACAATAAAAGCAGATGCTCCAGAAGTAAGTTTCAGTGGCTGTTCACTGAATAGGAGTGATCTTTTCTCATCCATGGCTGTTAAAGGATATAGAAGACAAACAGTAATTTATGTCAGAGGAAAAAAGAGGGAGGTGGGGAAGAAGACTGTTACAGTTTGATTGTTAGCCACACAGCTATATTTTAGGATACCTGGAGGGCCAGCTGATAAGTGAAGGTGTGTCCCCTTCCGAATCTTTCTGAAGAAACCATTCAGGTTTTGCTTTCCCTCCACTACTATAGAAAATAGAACTTCAGATAGCTTTTGGTAAGATGTCAATACATGCACACTCAGTCTTATGTACCCTCCCACCCCAATATCTTAAAAACAGTTTTCAAGTATTCATTCAGTTACAAAGATAACTTCAGAAAGTTAAACAACACAGCACATTTTAATGCAAAGAAGCAGCACAATTGTTTAACCAAATATTTTTTTCTACATAATCTACAGAATCCTAAATATTTTGCTGTGACGTCGTGCCCAAACTGTCCAAATGTCTGAAATGAAAGACCAAGAGAAGCTACAGCTATTTCACTTTCTGGATTGACATCCTGTATAAGATACAAGGGAAGAAGCACAATAGTACGCAAAATGTAGACTTACTTTTCTATTCAAAATCTAAAGCAGCAAATCCTACCAAAAATCTTGTTTATAGTTCCGACAAGATATAGATTTGATAATGCTAGAAAAATCAAATTGTGCTAATGCAGTTTAGAAAGAAATACCTACACAGAGCAACTGGCCTTTAAAAAGCTTTCCTCTTTAAGCACTTTGTCACAAATAGTTTCAGTTCAGATGCAGTAACTCCCAGTCCCAGGCTACAGAGCCCCAAAACGAGCTGTGTTTTAGGATAGGTTGGAATGTTACAAGTGCTCTAAATAAGCAGAGAAAAACAGTTTGAGTCTGGTTTTCTTACAGCTGGCTACAAAACACAAACAACATTAAAATGTCTTTAAAAAAAATTAAAGTAGTGTTAGAATGATGTTGCAGCCTTGATGGTCCAGGAATTATGTGGGAGGCTAGGAATTTTTGGGGGTGATAACTTTTATTGGACCAACTGTAAGGTTGGAAAAAAGTTATACAAACTTTCAGATGCAAGAGCTGATGAAGAATGTCTTGCATATGAAAACCTATCCAATTTTATTCCAACCATACAATTGGTTCAATAAACGGTATCGCCCCCCACCCCCCGCCAAAAAAAATCCTCGCCCCTTGCATAAGGACAGAAATTACACACAAACCAGTGTAAGTGATCGGAAACTGGTTCAAATCTGTAATATAACAGAAGTTCAATGCACATAAATTGCTTTCCAAATCACCAAAACTGGCTTAAGATAAACCTGGATGGACATAGCATCAGACTTAACTGATTTATGTTAAATCAATTTACTGAACTTCTGTCCCAGATCCCCTCCAGATTCAAGTTAACTCACAGTCCCCCAATACCCTAGGATGCTTTGCACCTCCCCTGCAAGATCCACCCCCGTCATAGGGTGCGTAGGCTAGCCTTGGACCAAGCTGTCTGCTCCGGCTGAGCAAGGAGATGTGCTCTAGCACCCCCCCAGCTTTTTGCCTGAGCTACTGCAGGCATGTGGCTGCATTTCCAGAATCAGAAGTGAATATCTGTTTACCTGCTTATTGGATCAGTCTATGCATTTTAGACTAACCTGCCAAGATTGAATTGATTCAGTCTCAGACTTTTTGACTGTGTGTACTTAGCATAAAAATGTAAAATAAATCGAAGGCTACAAAAGGCTTCCAGGAAATAAAGGATAACTATTTACCACTGCAGTCATTTGCTGATGCAGCTTAGGATCATATGATTGTAGGAAAGTAGGGCTGAAAGGGACCTCATGAGGTTATCTACTAGTTCAGCCCCCTGCTCAATGCAGAATCATCCCTACCTAAACCATCCCAATCAAGTGTCTAACCTGTTCTTGAAAATTTCCAAGGATGGGAATTCACAACTTCTCTACGCAGCCTACTCTAATACATAACCACATTCATGAGCAGACAATTCTTCCTAATTTTCAACCTAAATCTCCTCTACTGCAGTTTGAGGCCATTTCTCCTAATCTTATCCCTATGTCCACAGAGTAAATAAAAGGTTTTCTTTATCTTGTATAATAACCCTTCATGTAATTGAAGACTTATCAAATCCCCCATCAGTTTTCTCCAGACTTATACTACCAGCTTTATACTCGTGGTAATTCAAGGTCTCACAGCAACAGAAGATTTTGCAAATACATCTATCCCCTGATCAAGCAACATTAGACAATGGGGACATTTATGCACACATGCATTTTGAAAGCACCACGTGCTAGTGTTGCTCAGTTACAACGATGAAGTCTGGCGTAGCTCCTTACAGTACAGAAGAGAGTCACTTTGAAGTCAAACACAGCTTTAACAGCTAGAGTTGCCTCAAAGTGATGAAGACTTTCTTATGCCATTCGCCCTTCCTATTTTAGGATCAATTAAAAAGGGGCTCACTTATTTCCACCTCGCCCCCACCACTTCAAATTAAGATTTTCCTCCAAGCAGAGTTCAGTCCAACTTCACCAATATTTTTCACTTTATCCAAGACTCATTTAAAGCCAATCCCTTACAGGAGAAAGAACCCCCCCAAAATTTGTTTTTCCTTTTAGATCACTAAAGAGAAATTAGCACATAGCTGTGGAAAAAGCCTTTCACTGCACACTAGAAGGAAGTGACATAGCAGAGCTTAGGTTGCTTTGAAACAACAGAACTTCTTCCTAGTCTGTTAATGGCAGAAAAAGGTTCTTTGGGTAAATCCAGTATGTTTTATTAGACCAACTAAGACAGTTGGAAAAATTCTTCTTTGCAAGGTTTTCGATACAAACATCCTTTGTCAGTTAATGTGTGCTTTGGCATTTACTAAAGCACGTCCAAAAGTAGGAATGTCACATTTTTAAATTTAGAGTTAATCTGCCACTTTCTGCAACCAAGCACAAAATGTCAAAAAATATCTTCAGAGGGGTTTTCTGTCTGATGGAAAATAGGATTAATAATTAATTTTGGCAGGGGAAGTTGTAAACTGTCCATATCTGTTCTGCAGCAAGTTGCATGTGCTTTTGCTCTTAAGCATAGTCCAACTGCAGTTAAAGAAAGAAACCTAACAATGTTAATGTTAAAACAATGTTTGTATCTCTGATTTTAAGGCTTTCCACTAGGAAGATGATCGCCTCAAGCTTCTCAAAAAATAGCTCTGAATACTTTACAGCAAACATTCAGGACAAACAACTAATCAGTGTAGAGGAGAATACTGCAGGAAGCAATCAACAGTAGTAAAAAGGAGAGGTGGAATAAGAAATGATAAATGAAAGGACTAAATGCAAGTGAGCATTGTCCCATTGCCCAGGCAGGTATCAAAACAAGGGAACAGATCTTAATTCAAGCAGCTGGGCTATTGAACAACTGGACCACATCTGTCTAGGCCCATATGTTTTTTCCAAAAAGAGCCACAGACAGCCTCTCACCCCCAAGTACCATCCTAGCATTTACCCAGACAGGATTTGTGCTCCATGGCACAAGAGCAATGCAAATAAATAATAAAAAGCACAAAGTAGCAAGGGCATGGAACAATAGCTTCAATACTTCTTAATGAATGCACAGTAGAGCTGCCCTAAACTTAAGTTACCACTAGCATATTACTTGCAGCCATTTCATTGCCTGGAAATGGAATAAAGCAGAAGAGCATGGAAAAAAGATCATTAGTGGGGCCACCTCCACTAAGTGAACAAATCAAGCTCATCCTTAAGAGATACATTCACAATAATGGAAAGTGAGCCATACAAAACAGAAAATCTGTTGTAGCACTCAAGTGGAGCTGAAGGAAGGGTAGCAAGTGGCACTGATGAAGTGGCAGCTTCAAAGAGCAGTAGCTGGAAAAAACATGGAAGAGTGGTCCTGTTTCTTCCACTGTTTGATCTGAACTTCTTTGACTGGTTTCTATGGTGGTAGGGTGAGGCAAGGTGGGGTGGGGAGGGAACATAATATACACAACTCCCTCTACTTTTCAAGCTGGGTATTTTATACTAGACCATACACATATTTTAAAAAAAGTTACCCTTACTGCTCCTTGCTCTTCAAAAGACATTTGTGAGAGGCTGGGCAGGAAGCTATTAAGTAGGCTTCTCTTTCCCCAAACAGCATGTTATCACTGAAGGAATTTTCTACTTAAACAATCCCCAAAGATCAGTCTCTTTTATCAGGTGGTGAGAAGGAGAATTTATAGGAGTGGGAAATGACTTGTTCTTGAGCTGGAAAACTGATAAAACATGGAAATAACCTTGTTCTAAATGTCCTGTCCTCATTGCTGCATGAGCTAGTGATGCTTGCTAAGATTTAGTACATGAGAGAATCAGGATTCAAATTGCAGTGGACAGGATCTTGGCTTTGAGGAGTCTAATCTCCATTTTCCTTAAGGCTCCAGTTTGGTCTACCTTCCTTACCTTCATAAAAACAAAATGAAAAACTAGCAACTCGCTCTTTAATTGTTCTTTTACCCCTTCCTATCGCTAATACAATTAGTCAGCAATGATTTATCAGACTGACTGAATAAAGCTTGAGATAAAAAAGTGCAATGATCAGTTAAGGCCTGCTGTGGGAACAACCTCTCTCAAGCCTCTGTCGAAAGTAAGTCTGAATCTACAGCTCAGTTGCATTGTGCAGTTGTTTAGGATGGAAAAAGCATATGAAATTTTGTAATTCTCTCACTCAGGTTCCTTTGAACAAGTGCACTATTCCTCTCAGACTTTTATTTAACTAGAAAAAGCACATACCAAATGCATGCAGGTATCTGCAAAGGAAGACAGGCTGAGACTGAAATTTCTTAACACTGAAATGTAATGTAATAAGGCCCTGAAAAAAGTACTACAAGAACTTTCATCAAGCCTCTCCTGTGCACTGTATTGAAACAGAAACTGCAAGTCAGCAGGCTGCACCTGCACTGACAGCTGGATGTGTCTACCTTAACAGGAAAGGGTAAAGCCCAAAGGAGACCTTCAGGCTATTTGCTTTTGTCCAATAAGACTGCTTCCTTACTTTGGATGTTGGATGTACCAATACCATTAAATGAGGGAACCGGGGAATCAAACGCTCAAAATTTTTGTTTCTCATCTGAACATAATTCAAGCTCAAGATGATAATGACACATCCAGTCAATGCAACTCGATTTCAGTGCTAAATAGACACAAAAACTGCTCTTATTAGTAGGTCTCACCTCAGCTATTTACTAACGGGCACTATCATAAACCCTCAGTTAGCACAGCTGGCAAAAAATGATTTTTTTTTTTATGGGATGCCTGAAGATCAAGTCCTTTGAGGATTATTAGAGAAATTTTATTTTCGGGCTGCTACAATCAGGTATTTGGTAGCTCTCCTACTTCAGAGGAATGTCATGGTTCTGGTGTGGGAGTTCTCAAATGAGTTCTTGGTTCTCGAGCCAATCAGTTTATTCAGGAAGAATCTGGTTATTCTGCATTACAGGAGATTTCTCTAATCATAAAAGCAACAAAAAAAAAAAGTTACACTTTTATTGGTATGGGAGTGGGGAAAAAGCAGAGAGATGAGCGCTAGTTTTGCAGGATCTCAAAATTAATCCCAGACTACAGGTAGAATCAGAATCTGCCTAAATTCAAGTTTTCAGTCTTGAAAATAGGCAGATAATTCAGCTATTCTTTCCAGCTAATCCAACATACCAGTTTGAAACTTGATTTGCAAAAATAAAGCCAAATCAAAGACCCATTTGGGACTTATGTGTCATTAAAACATGCCAGTTTCCAGAGTTGATGGCATGCAAAGGAGGGATGGGCTTGCATCATATCCAGTCACCTTTGACTCTCCACACAGCCTAAACAACAAGGTACCCATTTACAGCTGGTCTCGCTGAGGGCAGTCTTTGAACTAAGTTTTGCATTTGTGCCCCTGGAGCCATAGGAAGACACCTTAATTCCTCTCCCTCCAATGCGTCAGCACAGAAACATACTACTTGTGCTTGAGTCTGAGCAAAAGACTTCAAGGAATACAAGTTACTGGTACTGACAACTTGCTCTTTTTGGGGGGTTGAGGGGGGGGGTAGAAATCACTGAATATGAAGGAGAATACATTTTAAAGTGTTTGTTATATCGATCCAACACATTTTGATTGAAGCAGCACATTGCATATTGTAACTATTTCCATTCTTCCTTTCTCAAGAACTCTCTTGAAAGTTCGTAGATCTGTTTCCACGGTTCTTTTACAACAGCTTAAGACAAAAAACCCCCACCACAAAAAACACAAAATCAAGGAAAGTGAGTTTAAATTTCATCTCAGCAAATACAGGCTTTTAAAACTTCATAGCATTTAAGCACAGTAATTCAGTGATCTGAAACAATTATGATATTTACAAATTCAAAGCCAGAATCTAGTTCAAGGAATCTGAAGACTGATTAGTAGCACTGAAGAACCTGTGTGATCATTTTAAAGGTTTGGATGTAATATAGCTATTGCTTTAAGAGCTGAATAAGGGAAAGGCTACCAAAACAAAAAGCATGCTTACCCTTGTCTGGTGTCGATGTGCACAAGCTGGTCATTCTGGGAGTGGCTTGGTGAGGCTACCTGCTTTGGTGAGGAAAGAGATACTCCGGGAGTTTGCTTTGGTGATCTTGGCACTTCGCTAAAGGAGGATTCTTGCCCAGAAAATGAAAAGGATGCAGAACTCTCCACTGCTGAGGACAAGTCATAAGCCTGCCCAGTAGTACTTGAGTCCCGTGCTCGTTTATTGTTCTCCTCATTTAAAAGCTCCTCTCCATCTGGAACACACTCTTTTGTGGAACAGGAGTACTCCTTGGATTCAGAAGTACTCCTCTTTGACTCTTGCATCTCCGTCTGGGAGGAGTACAGAGAACTATAATCCCTGCTTTCATCTTCCTGCTTCTCACTTTTCGCACCCTTTTTCTCAGCAGTATCAGGATCTTTCCTTACCCTTATGTATTTGGACATATATTCAGAATCAACATCTGAATCTAAAGTCAATCCATATTTTTCTGCCAATTGGCGTCGCCTCTCTGCTTTGTACCTAGCTATCCTTTCTGCTTTTGAATCGAGCCCCTGGGTATCCATGGATTCGGTGCTATAGGATGGTTCTGTATTTGCACCTGTGGATTCTGCTCGGTACCTAGATGATCTAGGCTGCTTTTCTACAGAAGAATCTGAAGTTTCCTCCTCTTCATTTGATCTTCCTGCAAGGAGCATTTACATAAAGTCAGAAGCAGGTTAGAAGACCACACAAAACTAGGATGGATTGCAAACATGTTAGAGGATGGTAGCACAATTCAGAAGGATCTTGACAGATTACAAAACTGGTACGGAGCTAACAAGATTAAGTTCAATGCTGACAAATGCAAGCTGCTACACCTTAAGAGGAATAATCCAAAACAGAAATACAAATAGGTAACACCTGGCTGGATAGCAACACTACAGAGAAGGATTTAGGAGTCTTGGTAGATCACAGACTCAATATTAGCCTGCAGTGCTATACAGTCGCACAAAAAGGTGAATGTGTTTTTGGGATGCATCAGTGGAAGCGTTAGGTGCAAGATGCAAGAAGTGGTAGAGCCTCTATTTGGCACTGGTTAGGCCTCATCTAGAGTAGTGTGAGCAGTTTTGGGCTCCACAATTTAAAAAGGACATGGAGAAGTTAGAGAGGGAGTAGAGGTGGGCAACAAACATGATAAAGGGCTTGGAAGGCAAGTCATACAAGGAGAGGCTGAAGGAATTAAGCATCTTCAGTTTGTGGGAAAAGTGCTTGAAGGGCTGCCATAAAGAAAAAACACCTCCCCTCTCTTGCTGCAGAGAGTAGGATACAGTCCAATGACTTGAAGTTACAGCGAAGTAGGTTTAGATTGGATATCAGAAAAACCTTCAGCGGCAGAACAATGAACAGACTGCCTAGGGAAGCTGTGGAATCTCCATCTGTGGAGGTGCACAAGAAGAGGCTGAACAGGCATTGCTCAGGAATGATCTAGGAGTAGCTATGCCTATATTCTACTACGGCTATTTCCCATGCTTCTGGGTGTTGCTGGATTCCCCCCCACTCCCCACTGCAACATTCTCTTCAGCAACATTGGTGTTGGCTGCAGCCAAGGCTGGGGATTTTGACTGGGGTGTGTCATGGATCCTGATGGGACTTAAACCAAGAGATTCCTGGCTAGAGGGTCTTGTCCCTCTACTCAGGGTCAGACCTTGTCTGGGTTGACTGTGTAGTTTTGTTAGGATGTTAAGACAATAGATTTGTATGGTATGGTTTGGATAGGGATAATCCTGTATCTGGCAGGAGGTTGGACTAGATGACCTCTAGAGGTCTCTTCCAGCCCTGCTTCTCTATAACTGTGACTTTGTCCCTACCCAACTCATTCACTTACACACGACTGACTTTGAACACATGGTGTTACTCATTCCTTTAGCTAGCACAGGTTTTTGAGAGTCAAAAGCTAGCTAACAAAAATCACCTGTGGATATTCCCAGATACCCTTCTGAAATAACCTTCTATTTATTCCACAGACATCTCCAAAAACACATAAATGACTAATAAAAAAAAAAAAATCTTTTTAGGTTTCAAAAGGAAATCCAGATTCTTATAACAAATTTACTATTAAGAAAACAAGAGAGGTAGCTTTTTCCAAAATGGTGGGAGACCAGAAAAACAAAAAATAAAAAGCAAAGCCAGGTAGAAAAACTAAAAAAGAGGTTTAAAATATTTTGTGACAGTTCTCTCAACCATTAAGCATGAGATCTGTGCATTTGCTACTCCAAGTATGAAGCAAACTGACATGGTTGAACTGATTGACATTTTGTATGTTCACACCCTTCTTACCAAAGTGAGGACTATATGGATCTGTAGCACGCATATATCTTGGTGTATCCTCTTCTAATAAACGATGGGTCACTAATCCTGGACAGTTTTGGAGCAGGATTGGTTGGGTATCATTTTCAATTCCCTCTAAACGTCTGGCTATTCTTTCTTTTCTGCAAGAAGGTGAAATGAAATGTTCAATCTGAAACAAATGTCTGTAGCTTTGGGGATAGTTTCTAAGGAGATGCAACAAAATAACTGTCTGTAAAACTAATACTTTAGAAATGGCATTTTTACCTTTTCATTTCCAAAGTATCTTGCTTTTTTGGTTCAAAGAGTTTTCTTAATTCTGAAACTGAAAAAACAATAAAAAAGTCTCGTTACAGAAAACACTATAGAAACTAGGAATTTTCAAAAGCCCACAGAAATCACAAAATGTTGATTTTAAAGTGTCAACCAAAATGTGATGGCCTAGGAAAGCAGAGGTTTTCACGCATCTTTTCACCATAAGCAGTTTCCTAGAACACTAAACTGATAAAAAAAAATATTATCCACATGCTACAGTAGGTACCAAAGTCCCACTTAAACACTACTGTAAACAAGGCGAGTTACATTTTAACACATTAACTGGAACTTTGGCTCTATGACAACCAACTAATACAGCTGCTGGCAACCATTTTGCAGGCTGAAATGATCCAGCTCAGATCCATGTTAGGGTAGTGCTTGAATCCAAGCCCTGCTGCTGCTTTTCCTTGCTACGCAGCTGTGGCATGAGCAAAGGACCCTGATGCCAAAGTCCCCTACCAGCCAGCTGGTGCAGAAGCCCCCTGCTGCCTGGCTGTAATGTGGTGCCCTCCTCTCCCCGCAGTATATGGGCTGAATCCAGCCTGCGGGCTGTAAATTGCTAATCCCCAAGCAATGTTTACTTAACATCCCACAAAGTGTTCTTTAGCCTAATCTGAAGGAATTGTCCAAATCCCAACCATATGTGTACTTTTCACAAATTAACCCCTGTATCTTTGCTAAATTCTTAACATGGGGAATTATAACCCCAAGATGGCCTTGCCTATAGTCATAGCTGGATATGCTATTTCCTTTACATCTGTCCTAAACTGTTTAGTATCATCAGGTATTCTTATAACTGTGACTACAGTCTTTCTCTAGCACTTTATGAAATCAGTGAAGTAATGCCTATATTGGGGACACATGCAATTTATCCATTGTTATTTGTCAACTGCTTTGGAACAGAAGTAGCTATGAAAAACAAGTGTGGTACAATCATTTTATATCTGGCAAAGGAAATAGCATCTCAAAGAGTAGAGAATTTAGGCTGCATGTAGACTAAACGAGGCACACGTGTGCACGACACTTTAAAGCAGGCTAAATGCTTTTGCACTGCTTTAGTGGTGTCAGTGTTTGCACGGGTCAGCGGTGTATTGAGTCTTAATTCCAGCCCCTGTAGGAAATTCGGTGGCATAATGACTTGGGTTGCAGCAAACTAAAACTCCTAGTTTGCTTCCCCTACAGCTGCAGAGCGAAGCACCAGACTCTGTGCAGCTCCGCGGCTCTCCAGGAAGCCCTGCAGGCAGTCTGGCAGCAGCCCGGGAAAGCAGGCTCTGCCCAAGAAAAGCAGAGCACCTGATCTTTTTCCCTACCCCTCTCTCCTCCCCTGGAGCCCGCCTGAGCTGTGCAGGGGCCTGGTGCTTCCCTCCATGGCTGGAGTGCCCCCTGGGACCACTCGAGCTGGGTTCCTGTGGGCAGGTGCTGCCTGAGGGGGGTGGCCCGCCGCTGCCACAAGGAAAACACCAGCCCCCACCCTTGGAACCCAGGGGCCGCTCCACCTGCCAGCAGCTCGCCTCCGCTCCCTGCCGGAGAGGCAGGGGAGGCAGCAGGGGCTGTGGATGATAAGGGGGGGTTAGTGCATGATAGGGGGGTTTAATCAGCCCTAATTTGAAGGAGTGTTTTTTAAAACCCACCGCTTCAATTTAGGGCCCCCCGTTTCATCTGCACATGCCCTTAAATTCCAGAAACCCAATTTGCTATGTAAAAACCTGATTTTCTACATTAGTGTCACTGTGTAGGCCTGTTAAAGGGCTAAAGACTTTTCCAACTGGTTTTTAGGGTGGTTTGGACTTCTCAACAGGCTTGCCACTCCTTTACATCAAAGGATATGTTTCTACTGTAACAGAACATTAAGTTTTCTTTATGTAGTTCAGGTTCCACAACTGGATTGCAGAAGACAGATGAATGTCCTGTAGAAAGGAGTTCCAATTCACACAATACCAGCCAAACAAGGACTGAGATGGACATTTGCTATAAATATTCCGTTTAAGCAAGGAAAAGGTTTAACCAAGTAAAACTAATACTCTACAGTATTAGCAGAGTATTAGAAAATATTAAATTCTAGGCTGACTACAAGACTTTATCCAAGAGTGACAATTTATTGTAGAGTTAAAATTGCTTAAGAGGAAGCTTGAGAATACACTATTTACATTTATACTTAACTGACAATGCAAAAATATAGGTAAGAGATATTTCTAGTGTTCAGATAGACCCATTCTGCAAGTGAAAGTCACTATATCACCTTGTACCCCTTTGTCCCACTGACGCATCTACTTTTGTACATCAGGCTGTGTTACAAAAAGCAGCAAGGAGGAGCATCCATTCATGTCTTCTGCTTTAACTGTTTGGTTCAAGATGCAAGTAAGGTGAATAAAATCACACTTGGGTGGATGCAATGGAATAAGCCCTGGCTGTATTTCTAGGCTGTTCTGATGATACTGGCTGCCATCACACTACCTTGGCCTACAGGTCAGATGTCTTGTGGCAAGCAAGGTCCAGATAGCAATCTACTACTAATTTAAATAGGTGTGGTGGTACTATAGATTTCATAGACATTAGGGCTGGAAGGGACCTTGTAAGATCGAGTCCAGTCCCTCACCCGAGGGACAGGAAGTCAGCTGGGGTCATAGTTTAAACTAGTTTATAGTTTAAGCTAGCCCTGAGGAGGAAAAAATATCCTGGGGCATCCATTTAAACTACTTACTATGAACCCATCTTCAATGCAAATTAACTAAAAAATTACTATGTGAGCTTCTCAAGCCAAGTTAGGTTGAGTGAACTGTTACTAATACATCAAGATCTGACCCACAAAGGGATTTCATTAGCTAAACAGAAGCCCAGAGTCAATACGACTGCAATTTGACCCTCCCACTCGCAGGCCAGCTAACCCAATCAGAAATAGAGAATCAGGCAGGGCAACACCTGAGTTATGCCTTAAGCCAAAAACACAATTAAAACAAGCCTCAACTCTTAATCATGGTTGAAGTATTAATTTCTCCTACCAAAATTTTGTCTAAATGAATACCTTGTTCTCCAACAGCAGCTACCTTAAAAGGTTAGATATTCAGTCTGACTTCGTCAGATTAAACTTTTCCGTTTTACTTACTGGCAATATGTATGCAAAGCTTGGACAATACCAAAAACCATGCTACAACTCTTCAGTTTGGTCAGAAAGCCCCAGAGGAGTCATGTTGCCTCTTCACCCCAGGCTACAGTAGTGTGTGCAATAAAGGCAGCAATGGAATAATGACAAATCCCCCCAAAACTTCCTCAAATTATAGAAACAATAGGACTTCCACCCAAGTATATGATCAGACCATTCATTTTCCTTCTTACAATTACCAATGGATTTTATACAGTATCACTCAACCACCAGGAAGCAGCTCTTTTTCTCTGGTTTATGAGAATACTGAGAAGACAACTTAATAACAAAAGTTTTCTTGTCAAAGCTGAACTTAGACACTTGAGCTACATATTAATCATAGGCAGGCTTTGAAATGCTGACATTAGAGCTAATGCTTAGAAATAATACATAGCAACCACATGCTGTTTAAGTTCCAGAGATTCTACCGCTGTTCTGCACCCCAAATAAAACACTGGATGCATAAAACATCTCTTTGACACCTTCCCAAGCAAGACAAAAATAGAATAGGTCTAGTCTATGCTGCATTACATCATCTATGCTTAAAGTTGCAGATGGCAATTTCAATTATGCAAATCATCATCTGAGTAGCTGACCTGAAAAGGCTCCTTTTATTTAAAAGGCCACAGAGGTTTTTGTATTTGT
>NW_005842080.1:2491192-2514315 GCF_000455745.1 Alligator sinensis | reverse complement strand
TGAACCTCGAGATATGCAAACCAAATCTAACTGGTGACACTTTGCTCCCAAGGACACTGGTTAGCTCTGTCAGGCTTCAGGTTTCTCTTTACAGAGAGAAGAGAAGTTTGTGCATGTTGGTGCCAATGCTCTATCTGTTCACTAATGTTTTTCTGTATGACCAGCACGAACCCCTCTGTAGATACCCTTGGTAGTTTCGAGGCCAATCTTAATTTCAAATCAATAGTACCACAATGATATTTGGGGGGGGGAGGAGAGTGGGGAATGACTCTATATGGATTCTAAAGCGTGCAATATTTGGGGGAGAGGGTAAGAATTTTTTTGGAAATATTTTAAATTTTATATTGAAACTACTATACTCAAGGTGCTTCAGGCCTGAACATTACCATTGTTACTGTTGGTCATTATGTAGTTAAGTGTAATCATCACCATTATGCTCTCAGCA
This sequence comes from Alligator sinensis, assembly GCF_000455745.1. Taxonomy (NCBI): domain Eukaryota; kingdom Metazoa; phylum Chordata; order Crocodylia; family Alligatoridae; genus Alligator; species Alligator sinensis. The sequence goes on along the minus strand of NW_005842080.1, from coordinate 2,513,870 downwards.
GCCTCTGTCACCGCCTTAGCCTTTAGAACTTATATTAGGACAGGGATTGGCGCATGTGCCAGAGCATGGCATGCAAGGCCATTTTGCTTGCCATGCTACCACCTGCCTGAGCTCTGGGGAGCTGCTGCCAGCCATGGAGCCTGGGCTGCTCCCAGCATGTAGCTGGGAGGCTGCAAGCAGCCTGAGCTCCATGGCTGGCAGCAGCTACCCAGAGCCTGGGCTGGCTGCCTGAGTGGTGCCAGTCTCTTCCCAGAGTGGGGACTTAGTTGCAGGCAGGAGCAGGGCAAGCAGCATCAGCTTGTGTGGCACTGGGAGGAGCAGGCTCAACTGTGCAGGGCAGGCTGTACAGGGCAGGCTGCACTGGGAGGGGTGGGCTCAGCTGTATGGGGCGGGCTGGGCAGCAGCCCAGGCAGTGCTGGAGGAGTAGCTATGCCACTCCCAGCACTGCCCGGCCCAGATGAGCCCGCCCCACTCCCACCCAGGTGGTTAGTGCTTTTCTCTCCTCTCTTTTTCAATTCTTTCCCTCTCTCTGCCCCATCGCCTTTTTCTCTCTCTTTCTTTCTCTTTCCGTTTCTCTTCACAACATGCTTAACAAAAAACATACACAACAAAGGTAGTATATGAAGTTTTATTTATTGTCACCAGGTTTAGAATTTTTAGAAAACGTGGTATTTGCTGTAAAAAAACAAACAAAAAAAAGAGCAACATTTATGATTATTAACTATATGAAAGTGCAGTGCATCCTATCATGTACCCCACTTTCCCCCCGTTTTGTTTTTCTGGTATGCCAGCACTCCAGCACCTTACAAGGTAGACATTATGGGTTTTTTCAGCACTCCAGCCAAAAATGTTTCCTATCCTTGTATTAGGACATTGGATTAGAATACTAGAGTGGATTAACTTTGCCTGGAGACTCTCAGAAGACAACTTAATTTTGATTGCTACAAATTTTCTAGGCAGAATTTACCTTGACCCCATACTTGACATGTTAGTAGGTGCAGTACTCAGCTTCCAGCATAAACCCATGTCATCCAAAAATTCATTAATTAAAAAAAATAAAATTATTGGATTCTTTAAGAAAAAAATCCTTTAAGGAACAAGGTAGTGAGTGTAAATATACAGAATCCATTCTTTATGGTACAAGATGGGGGGGGAACAAGCTTCCTGTCAATGTAACGCAACACGTATATCTTTAAGCATTAAGTCTCATCAATATAAGACAGGACACCATAAGTCATGTACAATTTTACTCTTAAAATATGAACACTATAGATGTAAACTTTTCAGTAACCCCCTGTAAGGGAGGGCATATGGATTTGGAGTCATTATAAAAGATGCCTCAAAATAAAAAGTGTATACATACTTTAGGCATTAAGAATGGAGTCATATTGATATAATAAGAATCAACACTGCCTAATACCATTCCAAAACTTTCCCTGACTAAGCAGATGCACTTTCCCCGTGCTGGTAACCAAACTAAATGATGGGAGATAATTGGCTGTAGTTCTATCAATGTCTCACGGTATTTCTCAGGACTACAGTATGTCTATAGGTTGAGATCCTTGTGTATGGCTCTGGCAGGTGAATTTTGATGCACAATGACTCTTCAGTTATAGCAATTGCTATAGAAAACTGCACAGAAAGCTCTTCCAAAAGCCTGGTGCAAAGGAATGATGGAACCTCAAAGTGCCAATAATTGACCACTTTTTGATGAGAAGAATTTAAGTTTGAACTCTATCCAGTTTACGGACAAGGTGGCTAACTGCTGCCAAGTTATTAAATGAAGGTTATTTAAATCCAAATCTTGCTTCTCAGATTGGTTAACCACAACCTAATTTATTATGCTTCCAAGTATATATAACCAACATCATCTGGGGGCCCAGGTGAGGTGCTCTACTGATTGCTACAGATTAGTGGCATTATTGGTTTATATTGCAAAAATCTTACATATCAATGCATACTGCTTTTATACTGTATTACAGGGTCAGCCACATTACTTGACAAAGACATGTCAGCAGTGTCACATTCTCAAGTGTACTGCAACAGACATGGAAGAATGCAGACATCAGCACAAAGGAACAAACCCATCTAAGAGCAAACCTTGTCCGACAATGGCAAATTCTGGCAGCTTTAAGAGAAATTCTCCCTGTACCAGTTCTCCGAATTTGGCAATATTAGCACTAGGGTGATACAACTTTCTGATGCAAATTGTTTAATTCTTAAGTGAAGACAAGTTCACTCAAATTCAGCCCATTTCTGTTCAAGGAATAGTTGCAACCAGATTCTTATTTCCTTTAAATTATCTGGATTATTTCCAGTCCTATCCCACCCCCCACACCCTCCCCTAACATTGCTTGATCATATTACATAACATTTTTGTTGCTCTGTAGTTGGTTAAGTATAAATTTGGGAGGACAACTTACGGTACTCAAAAACACTATCAGATTTCTTTGCTGAAGATAGCTATGGAGAACAAGGAACTCCAAGCTATTTCCCTTGAAAGAACATATAGGCATTGCCGGAGGCATCATTTCTTGCACAGTTAGGCTACGTTGACATTTATTGGCCAGTTGCAATATTTAGATTTCTTTCTTATAGTCAAAGTAAATGTGTGGGTGGCTCTACTCACAAAGCTTGCTGTTGGTGCTTGTCTGCATTATTTAACTGCCTGTAAAACTGGGTTCCTTTGGAAGGGTTTTAAGAACAGCATCCCACTCTCCCTGCTTTCCCCTCCACTGTATCCAGTCTCAATCACAATAAAATATCCCTTGTTCCAATGCTGATTCTTGAATACGAGACTGAAATTTACCAAGTTTACCTGAATAAATCTTTGGCGATACAAATACCTGGTGAATTAAAGTGTGCTTGTACTAAGCATTCATTTAGTACTAATATAATTTATTTTTTGAAGTTCTGAATTTCAGCTAATGTATGAACCCTGAATTCCATAAAGCAGATGTAATGATGAGGTATAAGAAAGCTTCATGATTTCTGCAGTCTCCTTCATTAGTATATCCTCCATAGGGAGGTGAAAACTAAATTTACAAACTCTCTATACCCAAGTGGTTTTAATTGTGCCTTGTACTTGTCTACATTGTTTCACCTGCTGTTGTGTATATTGGGCAAGACATGATGCACATTTTCTTTACCTACCTTTTGGAAGCACTGCTAAAAGATTAGCATCAATATCTTTTGTGCTGTTCGCAAATTCTTCTTTATCTTCCACTGAAAACTCTCTCTGAAAACTGAAAACAGCATCTGGTTTATAGAACTGAGCAGTGGAAATTTCAACTGCAAAATCAAGTTAAGCTAAGATTTTTATATTTATATATAAGTTTACTGCAAAAGACTGTAAATGTAGAAATGTCAAGAGGTATATTTTGCCGAGATTTCAAGAGACACATGAACAAGGTCAAACTCTCCCTAGCGGGACAAATAATAGAAGTGCAGAGAAAAGCTATCCACGTGCTACAGCAGGTTTTATGTGAAGAGAAATAACAATAGCCTTTGAAACTGAAAGCAAAGGCAGCAGGCCTAAGACAATTTGGTACTCACACATGAGGTGGCAATAGTTTATTCTGCATTAAGCTGATGTAAGAAGACAAACTTCAGAATGCCACGCTAGTTATTATAGGGATGAAATAATCTGCATAGAATCATTCTTCATAATGAATATTAAAACAAATTATTTTACACAATATTGTAGGTTATATTTCTTTTTTAGTATTGTATTATACAATCTAACAAAAGCCCCTCTATAGAAATACTCTTAAAAAAAAAAGAAAAAAAAGAAAACACGTGTTCAATTAATAGCTAAATATAGTGTATAATGAGCTTAACTTAGAACAGTGGGCTATATATATTTTGTGCTTTGTAAAGAGAGCTCATCTGTCCAGCTAGCCGAGAAATCAACTTTTTCGTAAACATAAATATTTAGAACTGGAATCTGTATACAGCTGTTATACTCCCAATGGCGATCTCTTAATTAGGTGGAAATGACCTGTTGAGAAACTCCCCCCTCCTTGACATTTTTTGCTTCTGGTTAGAGGAATTAACATGACTTGTAATCTCAAAATATGAAAATATGGGAGGCTTGATATGTGCTCTAATTCTGAATTCTAGTTTACCCTTGCTCATAATTAACACAGACATGATTCTGCAGATCTTTAGCAATTCTATATGGAAAAAAATACACTTCTTTGGAGAATCTGCATTCGTTGTTACAAGGTACTACATTTTCCAAGGACTGTGGCATGTAGGATAAATTACACTCCTGTCCCAGTTTTCTCTTCTGTTGTCCCAAGAAATCTGTTCTTATGTTTCTAGTTGCTACCCTTGATAGACCTAGGTCCACTGCAACTGGCATAACCTGCCTCAGACAGAGGAGATGATGAGGGGGAGGACTAACAGAGCATGCCCAGACTTTTTTCCTTTCCCTGCTCCTTTCCCATTGTAGCTTCCAGCAGTCAGAGGCTCAGGAAGTTCTGACTGAGAGGCTTTCTCCACTATCTACAATTGTCAATACCTACTGATGGACCTTTCCTCCAAAAAAATGGCCCAAACCCCTTCTGCACTGGGTTAAGCTACCAAATCTCCACAACTTCTGGTCCATCCCAAAGTATCTTTTTCTCTAAACTGAAAAATCCTAGTCTGTCTCTCCTCAAAGGGAAGCACCTCTATCCCCTATCATCCTTTTTTCCCCATAAGAGTACACGGTTGTGTTAATCATATGTTTACGCTCCCCAATGGATTTCACTGGGGCATAAGCATACAGGAATAGGATTGGATGGGGCCTCCTGGGTTACTAAGCGTGCAGTTCCCTGGTCTCACAGGCCACTACATCATACGATGTCTTGAATATAAACTGAATCATGCTTCATCTTCAAACTACATTAGGTCATTTGCCCTATTACTACCAAAAGGCTGCTCAAAAACCTCATTAGAAATTACCTACAAGTTTCTGACCTAACTTTGTTCTTGACAGGTTTGCTCCACGCGTTTCTTCTAGTCCCAACACTGTCCTTTAGACTGAATTGCTATTTTCTGCCTCCAGTGTTTGTGCCCACTCATCGCATCCACAGAGAAGAGTCACATCCCTCCTTAACCTTTGTTTTTGCTGGAGTAAAAACCAACCTCAGCCTCTCAAGACAGGCTCTTTGTCCTTCTGGTCATCTTAAATTTATTTTTGAACATGGGTGACCAGAATCAAACACTAAATTTAATCCTGATAAGATATCAGTGTCTTGTAAAAGCATGAGGAGTTAATGAAAATGCTGGAAGAATTGGATATTGATGGTAAAGAATTGAGAAGCTTAAGAAACCTCTACTGGGACCAAACTGCAGCAGTGAATATAGCACATGAACTAAGTGATTTCATCCAAATTAAGGGCGGTGTGAGGCAAGACTGTGTTTTTATCACCTGACTTGTTCAACTTGTACAATGAGAAAATCCTGAGGGAGACTGAGGATTTACCAAAGCTGATCACTAGTGGACAGAATTTGATCAACTATGCTGATGACACAGTCTTAATAGCTGATTCAGAAGGGAAGCTGCAAGGGATTTTAGATGAAATTGTTAGAGAAAGTGAGAAGGGTCTAAGTATTAACTGCAGGAATAGTTAACTAAGTATTAACTGCAGTATTAACTGTATTAACTAAGTATTAACTGCAGGTGGAAGCTACTGATTAACATCAGAAAGAGACAGTTAGAGTTTCTCAAACACATTATGAACAAAGAGGAAGTTGAAAGTCTGGTCATAACTGGAAAGACTTAAGAAAGGAGAAATCATGGAAGACAGTTTGTCTTATATCAAGGGTCTATCTAAATGGATGAATGCATTGACACTGGAAATTCTGCATGCTTCAAAAAGAAGAGCTCTGTGGAAGAACATGGTCACCAACATCCTGTTTGGATATGGTACCGAGAGAGAGAAAGGCTTGTAAAATGGCATTCCAGACTTCATATCTTTGCTGGAAATGCTTCACTCCATTTTAGGATTCTTTTTGCCTTTCTTTCAGCAATAGCACATTGATGGCACCATCATTTTGTGATAGACTAATACACCACAGTCTTTTGCCTCATCTGTTGTTTCCAATGATGACTTTATTCATACAAGGTTTATGGTTAGACATTTAGTCTATTAAACTCCATTCCATTTGTGTTATTCTAATCCTTTCTTCTCTTAAGATCCTCCTCCATATTGAGAATCTTTCAACTTTCCCTCAACAACAAATTAACAGGCTTGTTCGTTACTTGCCTTTGTTGCAAAAACAACAGTAATGTATTAAATTCAAGCCTTATCCTTAGAAAATTCCATTAATAGCTTCCTTCCAGCCTGATGGTTCCTCTTTCAGCACAACCTGGTCTTCTCTCCTTTAGTTCATTATCTACTTTACAACAGTGGTATCAGACCTCATCTCCAGTTTAACTCAATTTCCAACATGGTAATTCACTATTTGATGAATAGTGCTATAGCACTATTTCACTATCAAATACTTTGCTGAAATCCTAGCAGAATATGGTTGCCATGTTTTCCTCAGCTAGAGGAGTCAGTTATCCTATTAAAAGTAGCATATTAGTTATATCTTATGCTTACATGTTTTCCTGTAATGGTCAGTTAGTAGGGCTGTGTGAAATTTCATCTGGTGTTTAATTTCAAAGCCGTTTCAACGCGTTTTGAGCTCCAAACAGCAACATCGAAAAGAAACAAGAGCCTTCAAAACAGCTTCAAAACAAAACAAGAGCACTCGAAATGTTTAGAAGGTTTTGAAATGTTTCGAGTTTTGAAGCCAGGCTTACTTGGCTTCAGTGCCGTTCCCAGCTGGCAGCAGCAGCCTCCGGTTATCCAGCAGGCAGATCAGGGGTTTGCCCGCACCCCCAGGAGGGCTGCAGGGGCTGTGCCGGACTGCTCCCAGGGGTGTGGGCCCCTGATCTGCCTGCTGGATCACAGGAGGCTGGTGTTGCCAGCTGCAGCCAGCAACAGCACCGATCTGCCTGGCACTGGGTGCGGAATGGGCGAAATGTCGAAACAGTGAAACAGTTTGGAGAAAACGAAACGAAACGCTGTTCCTTCGAAACAGAAGTCGAAGTGGAATGGTGCCGTTTTGCACAGTCCTATCAGTTAGCACAATTTTTTTTAACCTTAGGTGGGCATATTGTTTTTCCTCAGTCCCCCTCTCAGGCCTCAAGCAATCTGCTTTATTTTAAGCATCCTCTATGTGGAAACATGTATGCTGCATATCAGGATGGCAGCAGGTCAAAGATGTAGTTTCCTCTTCTGTAAAGAATGGTCAGGCAGATTATGCAGTAAATCACTGAGGGAGCCAGGAACATTTGTCCCTTAATCATTATGCTGCATTATAATGCTAGTTCGAAAAAAACAACAACAAACCCAGCAACGTATAACTCATTGCAATCAAATCAATATCAGATAGTTCTTTGCTCATGCAGTAGGTCTACACCTAGAGAAAAAGGAAGATGCTGCTTTTTAAATTTGATACATAGTTGAGCCAAATAATTGTGCATGAAAAGATAGTCACAAAAGAGAAAGTGGCCATGTTTAAGATACATTAGAGCATAAAATAAAATGTATTACCACCTATATTGAGGGAAGAAAGTGAAATTATAGTAACTCAAAATACTGTAGTGGTGAGGTTTAAAAAGATATGCTGATGCAAGCAGATTTCTCCCCTCAAACACTACATTTTTCCAGGAACACATCTATTTAGATATGTTCTTTGCTCTAGTAGTTATAGTTTTCTGCTAAAAGTACAGTGACAACTCAAGTATAGCTGTTTCTGTTGGGTCAGATAGATTTATAGATAACCTACTGCTTTAAATGTTTTTAGCTACCTCCACTCCCCCACACACAAGTCAATAAGTTTTGGAAATATTTAACTCCATTACACTAGTGATTTTTTTTCTTTTTTCTTACTTCCTTTCCCTTTAAGAAAACACTCTTAAGTCATGTAACTGAATTAGGTGCAACTTTCCAGCAGCATGGGAAAGTTGAGTTTGTACAACTGTCAAGGCAGCCTTGAGCAAAACAAAAATGACTATATGGCTCTGGGTGCCAGGGTAAAGGGGGCAGAGGCCCAGGTGACGTTCATGTTGATCCTTCCAGTCAAGTGTAAAGGCACAACTAAGAGCAGAAGCATTCTGGAGATCAGCATATGGCTGTGTACGTGGTGTTGCTAGTACATGGTCCTTTGACCATGGAGTGGTATTCCAGGAAGATGGTCTGCTGGGAAGAAATGGGGTCCACTTGACGAAGAGAAGAAAAAGTATCTTTGTGTGCAGGCCTACTACCCAAGCAAGGAGGGCTTAAAATTAGGTTCACCTGGGGATGAAGACAAATGCCCCGAGGGAAGTAACAAGTCTGGGAATTTGGATAAACACTTACTATGGAGAAGCAATTGTGGAAGGCTTAGCAATGTTCTCAGGGATAAGATAGGACAATCGGTAAGATACCTGAAGTGTTGATATACTAATGTGAAAGGCATGGAGAACAGAAAGAAGTGGAGGTCCTAGTACAAAGCACAGAATTCTGATAAAATTGGGATTACCAAGATGCAGTGGATAATTTGCCTGACTGGAGTATGGTCTTGGATGGATATAGCTTGCTCAGAAAAAATAGACCGCTGAAAAATGAGGTGATGTGACGTGATGGCGATGTACACGTTGTGAGCTGTAGTACAAAGTGGAAGGTAGATCTCTAAGTTCAGAGGGGATAGCAAAAGGAAGGATGTTGTGGTGGGTGCCTGCTACAGGCCACCAACTCAGAAGGCGGAGGTGGACAAGGCTGTCTTTAAAAAAAATGACAGAAGCTTCCAAATTGCAGGTCCTAGTTCTCATGGGGGGCTTTAATTGGGACATCTGCTGGGAGAGAAACAGCAGTGTACAAGCAATGCAGCAAATTCTTGGAGTGTATTGGGGACAACTTTTTAATTCAGATGGTAGAGAAGGGGGAAGCTCTTCTTGCTGTTTGTAAACAGGGAGCAATTAATTGAGAATGTGAAGGTAGAAGGTAACTTGGGTGACAGCTACCACAAAATGATAAATTCACTATCCAATGGGAAAGAAAAGAAGGAGAGCAGCAGAATAAGAGACACTGGGACTTCAGAGAAGTAACTAACAAACCCAGGAAATTGGTGGGACAGATTTCCTGGGAGGGAAATCTGAGGGGAAAAGGAGTCCAGGACAGCTGGCTGTACTTTAATTTTAACAATGCAGCCTTACGGGCACAAGAGTAAGCTATCCTGAAACAACAGAAGAATGGGAAGTGTAATAGGAGACCAATCTCTTCAATGAACTGAAACTCAAAAAGGAAGCTTACAAAGTGGAAACTTGGTCACAGTACTACAAAAGAGTATAAGAGTATAGCATGGGCAGGCAGAGAAAAAATTAGAACATCGAAGGCACGGTTTCAGTTGCAGTTGGCCAGGGACATAAAAGGCAATAAAAAGGGACTCCACATGTATGTGAGAAGTAAGAGGAAGACCAGAGAATCAGAGGAGATTCAACAGGGACAAGTGCAAAGTCCTGCACTTGGGATGTAATAACCACATGCACGAATACAAACTGGGGAATGAGTGGCTAGGCTTCAGTACTGCAAAGAAGGACCAGGGGCTACAAAAGACCATAAGCCAACAGTGTGCTCTTCTTTTTTCTTTTTTTTTCCCCAAACAAAAGCTAACAGAATCCTGGGTTACAGTAACAGGAAAGTCAATTGCAAATCAAGGGAAGAGATTCTTCTACTCTATTCAGCAGTGGTGAGGCCCCACTTGAACTGCATCCAGTTTTGGGCCCCTCACTTCAAGAAGGATGTGCACAGTTTGGAAGGAGTGTAGGGCAACAAAAATGATCAGGGTCCTGGGAGGCAAGACTTATGAGGAAAGGCTGAAAGAACTAGGGTTATTTAGCCTGGACAAGAGAAGACTGGTGGCGAGGGGGGGTTAGGGAGTTGTTAATAACAGTTCTCAAAATACCTGGACAATAACAACAGAACAATAACAAAGAGGATGGAGATGGACTTTTCTCTGTGGCCACAGGGGACAGGACTAAGAGAAATGGCCTCAAGCTGTAGCAAAGGAAATTTAGGATGGAGATCAGGAGGGCCCTTTCTGACTTATGAGAGTGGTCAAGCATTGATACAAGCTGCCTAGAGAAACTGTGGAATCTCCATCCTTGGAAGTTTTCAAGAGCAGGTTGGACAGACACTTGGCTGGGTTGTTTTAGTCAGGGACAATCCTGCCCTGGGCAGGGAACTGGCCTAGATGGCCTTGTGAGGTCCTCCCAGCCATACTTTCTTATGAAACTATGAACTTTTGAACTATGTACTTCTTAGTCACTGAAGCTATTTATGACATGCATGGGTTTTCTTTTATAAAATGTTAACCATTCTTGCATCACTGTAGCAAGTTTTAAGTTCTCTTTGAGGAAGCCAAAGTTCAAAACGGGCACTGTACTGCACATGGATCGGAAGCAACACATTCAACGTTAGGACCTATAGGGTCCTGAATCATATCTCCCTGCTCCTTCACCTTGATCACTCAAGTCACCTGAGAGCAACCTCCTGCAAGCTTCACCAGTGCACCAAATTAGCTTGGCAAAAACTCATGGGCTGTCATCCTTGGTAGTGGTTTTGCTGCTCTGTAACTCCTTCCCCTGTGTAACTCCTGTTCCATGTGGTTCATCACAGCCTGAGCCCAGACATGTTCTGGGAATACTGCAAGACCTTTTTATTTGGGCAAACATTATCAAGCCTGGTTAATCAGGGGCGTTGTTTGGGGAGTTTGTATAAGATACCTTATGTATCTTGTTTTAATATTTAGTATTTTATATTTTAACTTCCTCCGCTGAAAGACATTTTATGACTATTTCATGATGCCTGATGAAGAGCATGGTTTACTGCTAGTTCTTGCTTATTACACTTTGAAAAGCTTAATAAAATAGGCAGTGGAAAACAGTGCTGATCTTTTTTTTTTTTTTTTTTTTTTTTAAATCTCAAGGAACTCACATAATTCAAAACAAAACATGGCCAATGGCATTCTACAGTTTCCCTATTTTTTCTTCTATTACTTTAGATGCAAATCAATTTGCATGTGACAAACAGAAAATTCATAATCAGATCAGCTGTACTCCTTTTTGCAGGTCAGAAGGCAATTTGGGGGCACTGGTGGTTACTTTTAGTCCTCAGGGATTATAAATCTGAAAACTTCATCTGCTGCTGTGGCATGTGATTTCTGAATAGTTGCCCCATTAACCTAGTTACACCCAAAAGCAATCAGCAATTTAAATCAGAACCTAGCAACAATACTGTTCTGTCTATATCAGATACATTTCTTCAGGGTTTTATGAGCTAAGGTGATGAACATATACATGCATCAAAACAAGTTTGTCTGCTTACAAGCCAGGTGCCTGATCTCCCTTCTCCCTGGAATCATAGTTCCATTGTTATTTTTTTAAAAGAAGTTTTTCAAACCAAGAAAGCAGGCTTGCTTTGGTAGTCTCATTCACACTCAGTAGATACCCGTATAAGTTGGTCCCTCTCACCCCCAACCAAGAGGCATTTAGAGACCTGAGTACCCAATTCAGATAAACTGTTTTGGGTCAAATTGTTAGAAATACTAGAATCATTCTAAGTGACATGTGAACCTATTTACACACATAAATCTGCAATAATTGGAAGATTTTTATTTATTTATTTCATATTCATAAACACCATATATGTGTGTGTGTCTCTCTCTCTCTCTCTCTATATATATATATATATATATAATAAAGCATATTCATATGCTTTATATTATATATAAACAAATAAAATAAGCTTTATTTTATATATACATACATATATATTTGAAAGACTGAATGGCTAGATATTAAATATATATATAAAGCTTAATAATCAAGGCATTGGCCACAGTGCCAGATAGGAATTTTAAAGTCTTTTACCTTTGTGCCCTCCTTCTATGGAGTAGTCTTGAGGGTCTAAATCTGACTGAATTTTCTTTGTCAAAATCTAAGGACAAAAAAATACAAGAAAACATCCAGTGAACATGCAAGATTTAAACGGTTGTATCATTGTTTCCAGTGCTGGACTTTGGGGGAAAGATGACATCTAACTTCAACAGTTGAATAAATGCACATAAATACCAAACAATGGTAAATTAAAGTCTTGAAAAAAAAAAAGTAGATGCATTGGATGTTCCATTAAGTTTTTTAATGTAGTTTGTGAAAGTGAGATATTCAGATAATTTTTTTTTTTTTTTTTTTTTTTAAACGCAGAAGAGCTGAAGCCAGGAACTCTTTACTTCTAATCCTGATTTTGGTTATATCATTCTCTGTGAAACTTGGGAAATCATTTAAAATCTTTGACTCAGTTTCCTGCAGGTTGATTCCTAACAGCACTGAATTAGTTAATCTTGACAAAACACGAGAAGTGCTAAAAGTGACAAGATTTGGTCAAAGGCAAATTTTAATAAAATCTACACGTATACAGTAAATACCAAGATGTGCTCAAATACTTATTTAATGCAACAACATAATTGATTCTTATGCCCCAAAATATTACTCCAAGCTCCCCCAAGCATTTGGAAATGACCACAATTTCTCAATAAGTGAGCAGGTTCAATTTATTTCTGGAGATGGATACATTCCACCCTTGGTTCCTGTTTGCCTGGGAACAAACTGTTACATGCAAGAGTGTTAAAAAGATATGTCTACCCATTTTATAACACACAAAGCCTTTATAGAGACCCATGCTGTAGATGTAGTCAATAGTCTGATATGGTTAACAGACTATTGAGGAAAAGTGGCTAAGCAAATTGTGCTAGAAACGAGCCATTAGCAGTTATTTAAAATAAACAAAAAAATGAGGATACCATGAGTTTCTCCTGGTTGGAGGAGGGGGCAGGGAAGATTCTGGGTCCTTCCTACAAGGTGATGTCAGTGGTTAAGAAACCAAATTACAACAGGGTTGTTTCTTGACAGGGATGAGCAGATATTTCATTTCCCAGTGTAGGTAAGACCTGATTGCTACATGAACAAGCATTAAAACAATTCAAGGGCACAGTTTACAATTAATGTAGATGTGATATAGCCAAATTTTACTGTCATTGAACTGTGCTGGGGTGTAAGATGTGCCTGACCAGTTACTTTACAAGTTAGATGAATCTTTGATATAAGCAAAGGTATTGGAAGAAAGACAATTAGGTTTAATGTGACTGGTTATCAAGGGCCATATTTCAAAAGGTCTCTTCTGCCCGTACTGCTCTCGTTCTCCTTCCATATGGCAAGAAGTCTTATAGGAGACAAGTTTAGAAGAATTAAGGAGGCAAAAAAACGCCTAACCAATTACTTTGTTCTTTAAAGTGGTGAAACAACTCAGTGTTTTAAGCAAATTTGCTAACAAGGAAGCAGCTTTCTTCTAGTTTAAAATATGCCCTTTTCCTGTTTTTTGTTGACATTGTTTCTTTCCAACTAAATGGAAAATAGACCTCACTAATCACGCAGCAGAGGCATTTTACAAGACCACAACAACATACTAAGACAAAGCTTTATGAAGGGTTTACAAATCATTACCCTAATAGTTTAAAAAAAATACTCCCTGTCAAACATTTTCTAAAAAGCCAGATTTATATTACTGTGAGAATAGCAAGTAATAATTCTCCACAAAAAACTGAACACAGTATGAGTTTGTTTAATCAAAACCAGACATGTGTAAGATTTATAACCATTCTAAAGGAATAACCTATATTACAGTTTTTGGCACTGAAACAGCTGAACCCACAAATAGGCCACAGTAATATTCTTACCCACCTTAGCCAAAAAGGGGGAGAAAAGCTTCCACAATTTAAGATTTAGAGAAGGAGAGGAAGTGGCTCACAGGGGAGGGCTATGTGTACTATTTTGACTCTTCATTGACGATGGGACATGTCCTGCTGTCTCACACTGAGAGCTCCCAGAACATTTCAAACTGTGCTGCCTTTCATAAGGCACACTCACCTGCTCCCACAAAAAGTTGATCATCATGCAGTTGTCAATACCCCTGTCTCAATTCATTCTCGTGCTTCTCAAAGCATGATAAAAAGGCAACTTACTGCATTATCAGCATCTAGTGCACCTTAAAATTAAGAAGTTAGATTCAAACATGAAAGGATAGATAAAGTAATTATGGTTCCTGGGAGGAATAATTGGGTGTAAAGAAAAAATATTTTAACATGGCTTTATTTCAATGATTAATCAAAAAAACACACATCACCTGACACACAAAATGGGAACCATGGCAATGTAATAATATTTTGCTCCTTCATTCACAGACAACCATAAACACACTTATAACCACAGCAGAAGTAGTTTCAGTATTCCTATTTACCGTTCAAAATACTGAAGTAGTAAATTATGAACTTGTTCATAAGTTTAACCATTCTGTGTATTCCCATTTCAGGGTACAAACTATGAGGTAAGCACATAGGCACACTTAGATACATACCAGTTAAAACATTAATAAGGAAAATCTAGGCACTACCTTCCTTTGTGAGTATATTTACAGACCTTACATCAGCTGCAAGATAAGCTAATTAGAAAATCCATCTAATCAGATTTTTGAAAAGTGTCCTTTGAGGAAGCAATAAAACAGACTAAATGGCTAACTGAATAATGAATACTAAAGTAACAAATGTTTCTAAGGAAGACTAAAACAGCATGCATATTATTTTTTATGATATATTATAACAAAAGAATAAAAATCAAACGGCATTCTTGTCTATCCACTTTGAACTCTTACCTTGTTCCTCAGAGTATTTAACATTTCCCAAATAGCTGGAGATCCAAGGATTTCTGAACATGGTTGCACAAACAAAGGATTCAGCAAAGAAAAACTACAATAGCAGCTAATTCTCAACCAGCCACAGCCCTAGGCCCGTCTAAGCAATATTGTGTAGAGATTTTTCATTGCACAGGACTGGAGCTGTCAGGCTAGTGCGTCCCGGGGAGTACAGTTAATGCATAGCAATAGGCTGCAAACTGAAGCAGCTCAAACCAGTAATCAGATTACAAGCAGAAATTAGGCACATGAATACTAAAACAGATTGGACCATGGTGATTGGGAGATTTGTAATATTACCACTTCAAAGCTCCAGCCAAATCACAAATTATATTCCAGTGAGAAGATTGCAGCAAGAATAATCTATACAGAAAGATATTTTCTCCAAAAGACGATTAATTCCTTCATATCTCTAATCAATCAGGATAAATTGCAAACACTACCTAACAAAGCCAAAAACAGCATTCAGGGTACCAGAGGACTGACACTGTTAATCATATCATTATGCTAAACAAATGCTGCATCATTTGCCCAACTATTAGGCCAAAAAGGAACACACCCTAAAGCAGTAAATATTTATGAACAACATCTGAGCAAAATTACTAACTAGGGGGCAGGGATTTAAGAACAGATACCAGGACTCAAAGTATTTTAATTTGAGACAGAAGGTGTAAAATTATAAGAACAATTTATCTGACAAGTAAAGTCTACCTCTATGTCTAGTTTGGGCTAGAGCTTCAGATTATGGATTCAAACAAGCAATGGAGACAGATGGAATCCTTTTGTTCCCTTCTGAATGTCTAAAAGAACTTCTTCTAAATGGATGGTTATCGCACAGCTCTACAAATCAGACGCATCTGATCATCTAAGGAGTAGAACAAACTAACCAAAGGCATGACAAAGAGGTTTTAAAGTGGCTGTAACAGAAATCAGTCCACGCACTTGAATCCAAAACAGCCAACAGCAATAATTGCTCAACTATTATAGTCTCTTTCCCCTCTTCCTCCACTCAAGAGCTAGGGACAGACATTACACATTCACCTGGTTTAAGTGATCAGAAACTGGTTTAAACCTGTAACAGAACAGATTTTCAGTACACATAAACCAGTTTGAAAATGGCTGAAACCGGTTTGAGATAAACCTGGGTTGAATGTAGTATCAGACTTAACTTATTTGGCTCAAACCGGTTTATGCAACATCTGTCCTAGACCCCTTGCTGGTTTAATATAAACCAGACACCCAGCATGCTCTCTGCTCCACAGCAGGGCTGGCCCCTCCCCTCTGCTCCCTTGGCTGGAGCTCCAGCACAGACTGCAGGCTGCTCCCCCCCCCTCCTCACCAGTCCCTGCTAAGAAGGAATCCCCCTCCTCCACTCTGCCTTGCAGGGAGCTGTCTATGCATTAGCTAGAGGACCACATGCTGGCTACAGTCCCTGCTGAATCAACAAGCAGCTGATAATGTCCCTCTGTTGTTTTCTTAATGGGGTGATAAACACTAAGTTAAGGGGTGATAACCATTGTAATCAATTCCCTGCTGGGCTAATCAAAGCGTCCTCCCAGGGTCTGACCATGCCCTCCCCACCCCCCCACCAGGTCAGTGCTGTGGAAGGGACAAGAGGGCTGCTCTAGCGTCCCCCAGCTTGTAGCCTGAGCCACTGCAGGCATGTGCCTGCATTTCTCAGATGTCTGCGCAGTTACAAACCAGTTTAGCCTAGCCAGGTTAGACTAATCTGCAAAGATTGAATCAGGCTCAAGCTTTTTTGAATGTCTGTCCCTAGCCAAGAGGATTTAAATCTTTAATACCAAAGACAGCCAAAATCGCAGGCAGGATTGCTAACAATGCTTACTTATAAACATACAGATGTACTGCCATTTGCCCATTTCACTGGTAAATACTTTGGACCAGTGATCATCTCTTATGTATGTACCTACATAACACCTAGCACAACAGGACCCTGAGCCATGACTGGAAATGCCTGAAGGCCCTGAGAAACCATCGTCAGGAAAGATAGCATTTAAGGTGTAAACCCAGGAGTGTCCAGTACAAAATTTAGTCCAAAAGAAGGGGGCAGTAGGAGGATAAATCTGCCATGGAGCAGTAGTTATACCTACCCACATCACCAAAACCATTGCTTGTCATTCTAATGTGTTGTTGTAATAGATAATACATGTTCTATATTTTTGTGAATTACTGCCCCCAATTTTTTGGTCACCAATAAATAACCTCTGATTGGAATGCCAAATTAGCTATGGTTTCGGCAGTACAAAGTTGCCTAGGATGGAACAGTGGATCATATGGAACATGTAATTAAGCCTCTGATCCAGCAAGTAAAATCTCCTGGTCAAAGGAGTTGATGCTTTGGACCCCCTTTGCTCCCTTGACCTTAAGCCTCCTGTTTAATCCTACTCAGTTTGAAGACCAGGTAGTGTAATGTTCTATAGGCATTCTCTATATAGTCTTTATCCCTTACTTGGTTCCATTTCACATAAAACTAGTGACCTTAATGCAATTATTCATTCATCCCTGCTTTTCATGGACACAATCCTTTTTAGACAAGCATGCATGTCTTGCCCATCAAGACAGGAACCTAAATGTAGAGGACTTTCTAGTCTTTTTAGCTTTTTTATCCAGTATTTGTCACTGCATAGAAAGTCTTCAAATCTTCCATGTGAATTTTATTTAGGAAGAACTCAGTCAACTGTATCCACCCTGGGCATATGTCTATTCTACAGGCACCTGCTGGTACAACAAAAAACAATACAAGAACATAATTGAAATATGTTTCCTATGGACTAACTTTAGAACCTATGGGCTCTAATGGCTAGGGTCAGACATTCAAAAAGCCTGAGCCTAAATTGATTCAATCTTTGCAGGTTAGTCTAACCTGGCTAGGCTAAATCAGTTTGTAACTATACAGTCATCCCCTCTGGACTGAAAAAATGCAGGCACATGCCGCAGTAGCTCAGCCTAGAAGGCTGGGTGTGCTAAAGCATCTCTCCCTTCCCTTCCAGTGAGCTGAGCTGAGGGGGCCAGGACAGGATGCTTTTGATAACAGAGCATTTATCAGCTGTTATCAGCGTTTAGCACCCCACCAGAAAACAAAGCCTTGCTCATTAGTTCAAGTTCTTCTTATACAGCTTTTTCCAAAGGAAGGAATGCAGGAACCTTACCAGCTGACCTGTTGATTAGCTCCAAAAATCCCTAAGCGGACACTGTCCTATCTGCCTTACACAGACACGTCTCAGCATTAGTTAGCATAACACATGCTGGCTATGGTCTGTGCTGTGGGAAAGAGGAGGAAGGGATTCCTATGGGGGGGGGGTGGAGGGAGAAGAGGGCCTGGGGGAGCCAGCAGACCCGGCTGTGCCTGCAAGTTTCTGCCAGAGCTCCAGCCAGGGAGCAAAGGGGAGGGGCCAGTCCCACTGTGGAGCAGAGCGCCCCGCCCAGCCAAAGAGCATGCAAGGATGCTGGGGGAATCTGATTTAAACTTAAAACAGCAAGGAGTCTGGGACAGACATTGCATAAAGCGGTTTGAGCCAAATCAGTTAAGTTTGATACTACATTCAACCAGGTTCATCTCAAACCAGTTTCAGCCATTTTCAAACTGGTTTATGTGCACTGAAAGTCTGTTCTGTTACAGGTTTCAATCAGTTTCTGATCACTTAAGTTGGTTTGTGTGTAATGTCTGCCCCTAGCCAATGTGCTGTTCTGTGTAATCTGTGACTGCATTAGTATCCCATCCTAAGAACCTAAGAGAATGGGTCTGCTCCAAACTCAGCTCTTTTTGAAAGACAGGATTAAAAAGCCACAGTAGTAGAAAGAAGAGACTAGTTTCCTGGTGGAGAAAAGCAAGAACAGGGCAAAATTATTAAAAATTTCTGATAAAAAAAATGCAGTCTTGGATTCATGCTGATTTCAAATGTCAAATATGCAAATTGTTTTGGGTAAAAAAAATCTGATTGAGTCTCTAAATTTAAAGTGTTTGGTTCCTAAATTTTATTCACTTTTTTTTTTAAATTAAAAGTATTTTAAAAGTAAAACTAAGAATTAAATTTTGGATCCAAAATGAAAATAATCAAAATGTTAAAACAAAAAGTTCTGGGTTAGTCTAAAACCAAACAAGTAATTGAAGTCTTTTGGCCAGGATCCCCATCCCCTCAACAAAAGAATAAATCCATTATTTGCACAGCTCTACATGACAGTCTCTTCCAAAAGGGTTGGAGAGTTGCCAAGAGAGACAACAGGGACTAAATTAGGGGTAACAACAGAGAATTCAGAGGGAACGGTAAGAGAGAAAATGCACATGGAAAGATGGTTATGAGTTCCTTGAAGGTCAGCAGCTTAATGTTCACATATGAGAAACAGGAAGCCATTGCAGTGACTGGGAAATCATAAGACAGATTTTGGCAGAGAAGGAAAAGTTATTCTGACAGCAGGATTTTGGATGTGCTAATTTCAAGGGCAGAGGAGAGAGCATTATTAGCCACTGAAAGATCTGCCTATTTCCCTGAGGGTTTTATCATCTTAACACACCTTCTCCAATCTGAATTCCAAAAGGAATTTTGGTTTGGATCTGAGCGTGAATGATTAGCCCTTCAAGCTTCTACAAGAAGCCTTCTGTAACAGATGTAGTGCAAGGGTGGAATACATTTCCACACAGACAAAGCCAGAACTCTCCTGGCTACCGAAAGTTTGCAAACAGAAGATGTAGCAATCTGCGTTCTGGCCAGCGTCCATTTTGTTTAAAGACAGTTCTGCATTCTTTGTTCAGGTACCCAATTGACATAAATATACCATAGGCTGAAGACTTCTTGTAGGCCTCCCAACCTACTCCACTGTACATTTTCTTCATGAGTTATGCTATTGTGTTTCTTGGGGTGCACAAGAGGCAGAAAGCATTTGCAACCTAGCAAGGACATAAAAGCCTCAAATAGCACTCTTAAGAACTTGTTCATTTTAAATGAGCTCTAACTCATGCTCTTCAAGTACTACTGATACAGAATGTGAAAAACAGCCTGAGTTTCCAGAACAGCTGCCAGTTCCATTGGGAAACCAAATCTTGTGTCAGATACTACTGTGGATAGGTCTTCCATCTCTAATATTCAGAACTGACAGTTCAGGAATGAGTGCAGAGAGCAGCTCAGGAGAGTAAGAATAACTACTAGGGAAAACATAAGGGAGGGGTGAAGAAAAGATATACTGCAACACAGAAGATGTATGCTGTTCTTTTTGGGAATAAACCATTTGTTCACCCTCCTGCTAGAGTACTACAAAGTGTCATGACCCAAAGGGTATGATTTTGTGTGCGCTTCGGCACTGCAGAATTATTTCCCGCCATGAGGAGCTTTCTTTGCACGGTGCAGTTCTCAGTTGCATAGAGAAAACCCCGGTGCAAAGGAGTTCCCACCACCTGTATGTAAATTTGTTTCCCACTATTGGCTGTTTCTAAATCATTCCCACGTGGCGGCTAGCGATTGGCTTGCTAGCCGTATAAGAGGCTTGAGCGGTTTCCGCCCAAGTTGGATGAGGAGAAGGAGGACTTCACATCTCGTGAAGAACTCTAAGCGCGCTGTGGAGCTTAACGAACCCAGCGTGTGCCTTAAGAAGGATATAGGGGCCTGATCAACCTCTAGCCTCTCCCCGTCACCGCCTGATCCCTCGACGTACCCTTCCCTGCGCGCTCGTGGAGAGTCACCTTTCGGACTCTCATCGTGGTATCCAGAGCTCTTCTCGGGTTATTTCGTCTGGTTGATTCGACGGGCTCACGGTTCTAGAGCTCTCAGCCGGCCTTGGACCAGAGTTCGCGGTTAGAACTCTTGTCCGCTCTTCTTCTTTTCTATCTGTAACTGCAACGCAAGCAAGTTTTCCTGCCTGCACCGCGACCATCTACGGTGTAAGTAAAATAATCTTTAATCAACCTCTACACGTCCGTGCCTAATTCTAGTCCGCCGTGCCAAATTCCCCGACCCACGTGCCAGGGCTGCTGGCCACGGACCGCCGCGCACCCCCGAAAGCCTCGAACCGTTCCCGGCCCGCACACAAAGTAGTTCTAATATGCTATTCTGGGTAATCTGTGATTCAGCATTAGCATCCCATCCTAAAACCCTAGGATAATGGGTCTGCTCCAGCCCTTCAAAATTATCTCTTTTTGAAAGACATATTTAAAAGCCCCAGTGGTAGTGGGGTGCTAGGGCAGCACAACAGTGCTCTTCACGAAAGGGGCAACAGAGGGGCAAGGCTTTTTGCTGTTATTGCTGCTGTTTAAAAAATGAGAGTTTATCCATTATCCATAGCACACAAGTCCACAAAATATACACTGGCCTCCTGTGTCAGCACAGAGAAGCTGTTGCTGTATTAGAACCAGCCCTGTGAGAATATAGGCATAAATTCAGTGTCTAGAAAACACAAAAAAGTTTTAATATTATGATGTACAAAATAGCCAGGCAAAGAGAAATTAGTGTTTAGTTTTCCACTGCCTACTTAGATGGTGCTGCCACTATCCATGGAAAAAGGCTTTTTTTTTTTTTTTTTCCCCTAAGAGAGAGATCTCCAAATATTTCAAGGGTGGCCATTCTTTCCTTCAAGATCGGCTAGTATCCAAGACCAGAAGCGTGATCAGTGCAGTGACATATCAAAGCTATACTGCAGATCTGTGGCGATATTCTCGCCCTTCTCAAACACCACAAGTTTTTGAATTTCAGATACCTTCCAACAAAAACACAGCAGTTCAGTAATTAGCAAGGAGGGCATCACAGCTGGGACTTCATTTTGCACTGATCTGGGCAAATGAAAAGAGTTAGGGTTAAGCATGCATACATTTCTAATCCAAGACAGACTGTTCAAGAAAGAGGAGTTGGCAGCCACGCACTGTTCTGTAATCTCCCACAGGAAGTGAAGCAAAATGTCTTTGTTTTGCTTGGTGACACTAATCATTGTAATCAAAGCCTGAGTTCTGATTGCTTTGTAAGCACTGCCAACCCCAAGCATCCAGAAGTCATGAGTCAGGCCCCTTCAAATTATGACATTTAAAAATATACCAAGTATTTCCCCCTCTATTGGATTCTGAGCTCTTATGAGTTCATGTTTTCTCTTGATACCAGAAGGAAGGATTACCTTTAGTTTTAAGCAGAATTCATTGACTACTTCACAACTGTGGTTTGCAAGAAATCCCACCAAATATCACAAGGCTATCAATACAAAATCAAAAGAGCTGGAAAACCCACCACTTAGGGATTGCTAAGAGCAGGTATGTAGGTTGCATAAGGACAACTCTGTGGGCACTTTGGAAAACTAAGATGAACCCTGTGGCTAGGGACAGAAGTTACACATAAACCAGTTTAAGTGATCAGAAACTGGTTTAAACCTGCAACAGAACAGATGTTCAGTGCACATAAATCAGTCTGAAAATGGCTGAAACTGGTTTAAGATAAGCCTGGTTGAATGTAGTACCAGACTTAACTGATTTAGGTCAAACCGGCCTATGGAACTTCTGTCCCAGATCCCTTCCTGGTTTAAGGTTAACACTCAGTCCCCCAGTATCCCAGCATGCTCTGCAGCCCTGGGCTGGGCTGTGCTGTCTGCTCCAGAGAGCAGGGCTGGCCCCACCCCCTGTCTCTAGCAGCAGCAGGGGTGGGGGCATGGCCAGACACCAGCCGGCATAGGCCCAAGATGAAGGGGGCAGGGAGGGGGTTTGTTCCCCCCTCCCTGCCCCTCTCTTCTGGGGGACCCCAGCCGAGGTCTGCCTGGCTGGGGTGAAGCAGTCCCGATCAGGGTCCCTCCTACCTTGCCAGTGCAGTTGCAAGGTGTTGTGAATCAGAGCAGCAGCCGGCAGCCGCCCGACTCACACCGGGGGG
>NW_005842080.1:2476139-2490446 GCF_000455745.1 Alligator sinensis | reverse complement strand
CACCCCTCACAAATCCAGTGGCAAGGGCATGGCCAGACACTGGCCCGACATGGCCATCTAAGTCTACTCCCCTAAGTTTATTCCCCCTTCCCCTCCGGAGACCACTGCCAGGGGCTGCCAGCTGCCACTGCCTCCATCGCTTGCCCCTGGCCAGGCAGACCCTGGCTGTAGTCCTCCAGAGGGAGAGGGGAAATTCCGTTAATTCTAGGCATCTGGCTCTAGAGACAAGTGGAAGATCACTAAGAGCTCAGTTAGACTCTGCTGAAACACCAACACAAAGGGCAGTGCTGCATTTCCCTATACAACAAGCACATGAAGAAAGCCTATAAGGAAGCTTTAGATAAAAGTCTTTTGCCTCCTTTGATCTTCTATGTCAGAGGAGTATCATTATTGCTTCTAGCTGAGCCACTGCAGGCACATGGTTGCATTTCTGGAATCAAAAGTGAATGCCTATTCATTTGCTTGCTGGTTCAATTTATGCAGGTTAGACTAACCTGCAAAGACTGAATCAATTCAGGTTCAGACTTTTTGAATGTCTGTACTTAGCCTGTAAGAGGATCCCATGAGAATGGAAAGGCAGCTTAATTAAAAAAGTTCAAAAAAGATCTTGCTATTCACACACGTGGGAACAAGAACTTTATGAAACTTTCCAACACTGCTACTCCTTCATAAACAAAACCCCCAATACTTCCCTTTAACAGCAAAATGGCCAATCACCAAGTCTGCTGCATTGAGGAAATAGGGGACAGGTGATCCTATAACAGGGGTGGAAAGTATAGGTCAATGAGCACTAGCTGGAAAGAAGACAACTAACCTGCTCCCACAGTCACATTTTATTCTGGACTCCATTTTTGAGCCCTACCCTTCCCCATTCTGTCCCCCTCACCCAAAATATTATCAGCTTTCAGCTGGCAGGTCTCCATTTCCAAAGGTAAATGAGAGGGCACAGAAAGCCACAGGAACAAACAATCACCAGAAATGCAGGAATTAGTCTGTCAACTGTCTTGTGCAAGACACCAAACCCCACTTAGAATTAAGGAATAATAAAAAAAGATCACGAGTTTAAATTATACAATTAAAAACACATGATAACAAAAAACAAAATGACTTAACAGGGAGTCATGCTTCGTGCCATGCTTCAGAGTTGTACTATCGGCTTATAAATATAAGACATATTATGGACTGATTATGGTCACTCAACTTTGCATCCCTTACCTCCATGAACATTTGCAAGTGGTATTCTCACTTTTCTTAGTGGAGGTTATTTATTTAGGCTTCTAATCTCAGATAAAGTTTCCTGACATGAGATCATCCCTCTTGTGGGGAGCATGTTTAATCCTTTTCACTTTCCTTTTATCACTTCTATTGTTGTGCAATAAAGTCAAGACTTCTATGTTTTCATGCAATCACTCCACAAAAAGGCTTGTGCTCTTTGAGTAGTGTTGATATTTTGGACAAGTCTTCAGAGAGACTTCTGCATTGCATCCCCTGCGTGAGGTAATTTAAACCAGGTCACATTATGTGATGGGATCAAAAAGCAAAACAGTTGTCAGTAAAAACGTGACACTGAGTACTAAGTTATTTAGTGTAAGATGCCAGATGTTTCGAAAAGATAAGAGCCTGTCCTCCTACTTGAAGTTTATTCTTTGGATAAAAAAAGCCAATATGTTTTCATCTATCTTAAAAACTTTGCTTCTTCAAGTATTACTGTTTCAGTTAAAAAGTTCTCCATTAAATCAGCAAGATTTCTTGAAAGAGACTGTTCAGTTGTTACCAAGACCACAACTGGTTTAAAGATCACAATGTATCTGCATTCAGACAACATGCATCAGTATTAATGAAGCTATAACCAGAGTCAATAGCACAATTTAAAAATCTCTCTCCAAGTAGGATTAGGCACCCACATAAACTCTGACCTGACCAAAGGAGTCTAATCCCTCATTCCTGTGATCTGCTTTAACATTTGTCACTTGCTGTATACACAAAGATGATTTAAAAAGCCAGATTTTTAACCTTAATTGTTGCTATATCTATAACTGCTTCAGAGCACAGAATTGTTTACATTAATTATTCAAAATATACGTTAAGAAAAGCTTTAATAGGAACTGTCACAAAATACTGGAAAATGCATTTCTCCTATCTCACCTCTCTCTTGTACTTTTGTTAGGCTCCTGTCTAGACCAGGGCTGTCCAACTTCTGAGTGGCAGGGGGCCACAGGCTCCATGGGCTGCAGCAGCAAATGCCACACCTTCCACAGGTTGTATCAAAGCAGGCCACAGGGATATCCTCACTGGTATGCCACATGCCCATGTGGACCCCTCCCTACTGCTGTACCACGTGCCCATGCACACACAGACTCATCTGCTACGCCCCATGCTACATACCACACCGTCCCATCCCCTGTGGTGGGGACAAAGCAGCAGCCAGAGGAGGAAAGGGGAGCCCAGAGCCCCCAGCAGACAGAGCAATAGGGTAAGCAGCAGATGAACAGGAGCCCAGAGGCTGCAACTGACCCAGGCTGCATGTGGCCCATATCCCACCAGTTGGACAGCCCTGGTCTAGGAAGAATGAAATGTTTCCCATTCCCTTCTACATAAGGGAGCTCCAAAACAGTTTCCCATTGAATTTCTCAAAGACTGATTTAATTGGGATTGATTCTGTTGCAGGATTTCATGATGATATATATGGCTGTTTGTAAATGAGCACACACTTAAACCTGTAAGTTAGGCAGCAAGGACTAAATGCAATCCTAGCAAAATCTGCATATACTACAATATCAAAGACCCTTAGTCTTCTGAAAGCTGATAAGGACACACTGTAAAGAAGCTATGTCATCTTTGATTCAGTCCATTAGCGATTGAATAGCAGAAGTCTGAGACTTCTAAAGCAAAAGACAGCTTGTATATGTTTTTCAAGCAAGTCCATGTGTAATATTTGCTACCTCATTACATTAATGGATTACTGCAATCCATTAAATTAACAACCTTGCCAGGATTTGCACATTAAGTTTGAACTTTTGCTAGGCATAGTAGAAGGTCAGGAGTAAGGAGTGAATTTTAAAGTAAAATATCTTGCATAATTATGGATACAAATAGTTCAGATATGAAGCTAAAACCAGGTGAGAGACCTATCAATAGGAGAAGTCATTAGTGGCTGAACTGTTATAGCATATGGAACTGAGGAACTTGCAAATTAACGTTTTGTTTAGTCTAGTGAAATCCCATACCAGTTTTATATTGAAGTAGTCACAATTTAGGTCTCTTGACACTTGTTTTTTTTGGGTCTAAAACAGACTAAGTATCTTAAGCCCCTCCACATCAAAAACTCAATCTAAACTCCAAGAAACTCTTCAGTGTACATCAGAGTACTGCTTGTGGAGTCAGGTCTGCCATCCTCAGACACAGCAAGATAAATATCTGTATTTGACTTATTCTCCCCTGCCTGTTCAACAAGCAACTTTGAATTCACTGTGGGATACAGCTAAACTCCCCTGCTGGCATGACCAAAGGTTTGTTTAGTAGTTTTGAGGCACTGCCATCCTTATTCCTAGCAATGGTTTCTTTGCCCCTCACCCCACAACATACTTTTTTCTCCATGTATACTCATTTCAGTCTCTTCCCTGCTAGTAAATTTCCTGATAACGTAGAATTCTGTTGATTCTAGGCATCTGGCTCTGGAGAAAGTAGATCACCCCACAATAAGACCTCAGTTAGACTCTGATGAAACACCAGAGTGGATACCAACACAAAGGGCAGTGCTGCATTTCCCAATACAACAAGCAAGTGAAGAAAGCCTATAAGGAAGCTTTAGATAAAAGTCTTTTCCCCCTGTTGAACTTCTACTTCAGACGAGTATCATTACTGCTCACTACGGTAGTCTGACATTTAGCAGGCTACATTACACTTGTGACCATAAAGAGTTACCAAAAAATAATTGCTGTTACCATGCCTTTGGCAGGATGCAGCAGTTTCACAGAGAACAAGAATGAGTCTCCACGGCACTTAAAAAAAGTTTCAATGTTTACAAAAATATTCAGTAGGAACTGTTACGTTGACTGCAGTGCAGGCTGAAGTCTATACAAAAGTCTTCCTTTGGGATGTCATGATATTGGGATAACATCTTGCAAGTTTTCAGTATGACAGATATCTAGAAGGTTAGTTGTAAGGCAGTCACGTTACAACATCCATCTGAAAAATACTACGACTTATTCACGGTGACTACATCTTCCAATCTGATTTTGCATCTGCAAGGCCTGAGCAAAATGCATGAATGAAAAACTAGTCATCTCAAGGACACTGCAATATGGAGTTTTGCCTCTGGAAGCTGGGTTTAAATGCTCCACTGTAACAAGGTAATCATCACCTCTTATGGCCTGTTTTTGTACATGCTAAAGTATCATAAATCTGTAGAGTGCTCAAGAGATGCAAACCACTAAACACCATGAAAATCAAAGGTGGCTTGCAAAGGGCAGCCAGGTGTTCTGCTCACCTCAGAGTAAAGGGATTCCGAGTTCACTATTAAGGAACAACACATGCATTTAGATTCAAATCCTGTATTGTACCAAAAATGCCTTGCTCAGCATGGAAGTCTGTCATTCTGAGTGGGATTTAAAGCAATACAGTGAATGCCATCTAATACATAAGAGAATGGTCCTAATAGTCCCTCTCTTGTAGAGACAAGCTCACCCTCAGCCAGCAAACAGTCTCTTATTAAAACAAGCTACACCATAGGTACACTCTGCTAACAACATGACTATTTGAAGAAACAAAGTCACAAACCACCCTTTTGAAAAATGGGTTCTTTTAAGGTATCAGTCATAAAGTGCTTAAGTGCTACAAGGAAACATTTCTTGATGAAGACTATGCCAAGGCCTTCATCAAGAAATCTGTTTCATTGCAGGAATATGTAGAGAAGGAATATGTAGAGAAATGATTACTTATATTAAAAGGTGATAACTGTCCAGGTGAAGAGCTAGACCGCGGTCTCCTTTTCGAAACTGCACAGTTTATATAGACCTCTGAACTGTTTCTAGCCTAGTTTTTTAAAAGTTTTACCTCTTAGAAAAAATTCAGACAAAAAGGCAATTTCATTCTAGTACATTATCCATGTAATAGTACTGGGCCACGTCTCGTGGGGTCTGGGCTGTATCTAGTTTTAAGTTGAAAGTTCCGTTCGCTGTCATCCAGCATATTCCATCCCCAGACGCCGTTCTCAGCAGCTGCTTGCCTAATAAGGCAATGTGCAATGTGACTGGCTGGCTTGTAGGTCATTCTGTGTTTACCTTCGAACTTACAGCATGCAAGTAACTGACAACCTACCTTTCGGCAGGCGGAGAGCGCTCCGCTTTCTCTTGTCAACAGCTGTAGAAAAGCTTTACTTTCAGTATATTTGCACAACAGAATATGAAACCTACAGATCAATACTACGCAGGAGACTTAAGAATGCTGCTGCTATACATAGTAGCAGGGAACTGATGCGTCTTACTGCAGAGGCTGGGAACATACTGCATGGTATTAGCAGGAGAGACCTTGATAATTTATATTACCACTATTAACAAACCCCAGATTATAAATGTAATTATTTTTTCATTCAAACACACTTAAGGCTCATTTGACTTTGTAAAAGAAGCCGCTGCCTGCTAAAGGCATTTATTTGCTTAAAAGTAGGCCACCAGATCAACTGCTTTTCCAGCATTCCAGACAGCAAGACAGCTACCTGTCAAATATATGCCTTTCCAAGAAAGCTAGATAAAAGCAAAGCAGAAACGCTCCTCTGCATACAAGGATTAAATAATGTAGCACTGCTGAAATGTTATGGAAGAGTTCTACAGCAATCACTTGCATCAAACTCTGCTGTTTGCACTCCCTCCCTTTTTGGGCTCACAACTTCTACCAGCATTTCAAACACAGTGCTCCTAGCAGAATTTGAAGATGCTAGCCTGCTATCACATCGTGTTCAGTAACACTGCTTCTGATAGGGCCATGAAGGCACTCCCTGTACTTACAGCGCAGGCAAAACTACAGGGCAGTGGAAGGAGGGTAGGACCATTCACCCTCTTCTTTGGTCACAGAAGAGCTCTCCTTGCTCACTTGTACCCTCACAGCCTCTCCTTGACTGGAGCACTGCTCCCTTTTGCACTCCAGTCTGTTTATCCCAGTCTTCCTATACCTGTGGCTATAGTTTGCCACCCCCAAGAGTGTAAGTGTACACCCATATGGACCATTTTCAGCACTGAAGTATTCTCTTAAAAACACCTGACCCTCCTGAAGCAAACTGACTGCCAGAGGTGATGACTCCTTTTAAGCTGGGTAATGAGGGAAGGAAAGCCTGGGGAGGGGATTTATCAGGTCAGAGAACTTCACCATCCTCATTTACAGTTCACTGTGTCCTGAAACAATGACAGATCTGGGGGTCAGATCATATTTTCTTTTGAAAGTTGCATTTTTCACTCAGCCGTATCCCGTTTAAAGTGGTCTACCAACCTGCAAACAACTTTTAACATTTATTCTTTGCATTTTGCATTTGTATACAGACATCATAGCACAGCGACTGGGAAGGATATTTGAGAACTTGTGGCGCTCAGGTGAAGTAGCTGAAGAATGGAAGAGGGCCAATGTGGTGCCCATCTTCAAGAAAGGGAGGAAAGAAGACCTGGGAAACTACAGGCCAATCAGTTTGACCTCAATCTCTGGGAAGATTTTGGAAAAAATTATCAGAGAAACCATTCTTGACAGGCTAATAGAAGGCATAGCCAAGGATAGCCAGCACGGGTTTGTTGCGCGTAGGTCTTGCTTGACCAATCTTATTTCCTTCTATGACCAGGTGAGTATCACCTGGACAAAAGATAAGAGGTTGATGTCATATATTTGAACTTTTAAAAAAAGCCCAGTGTCCCATGATGTCCTCATGGAAAAATCTGGCAACTGCAGCCTCAACTACTCCACAGTCCGATGGCTGGGGAAACTGGCTCCGAGGTCGGACCCAGAGTGGTAGTTAATGGAACCGAATCAACATGGCACTGTGTGACAAGTGGTCTCCCCCGAGGCTCTGTTCTCAGACCTATACCTCTTCAGTGTCTTCATAAATGATCTGTACACTGGTGTCAAAAAGCAGACTGGCCAAGTTCTCTGACAATACTAAACTTTAGGGAAGAGTCTCCACACTTGAGGATAGGCTGGGGATCCCAGCCAACCCCAATAGGCTTGCAAGGTGGGCAGATGAAAACCTGATGGCATTCAATACGGAAAAATGCAAGGTGCTCCACTTTGGAAATAAAAACCTGCATCACACTTGTAGGCTCAGCAATGCTATACTTGCTAGCACCATGACCAAAAGAGACTTGGGGATCATGATTGACCACAAGATGAATGAGCCACCAATGCCAGTTTTGTTTGCTGGCAAAGCAAACAAAACTCTAGCTTGCACCTACTGACGCATCTCAAGCAAGACCCATGATGTCATCCTCCCACTGTATTCAGCCTTGGTGAGGCCACAGCTGGAGTACTACATCCAGTTCTGGACTTCACAATTTAGGAAGGATGTGGAGAAGCTTGAAAGACTCCAAAGGAGAACCATGCGCACAATCAGAGGGCAAGAGAACAGGCCTCATAAAGAGAGGCTGTGAGCTATGGGAGTCTTTAGCCTGGAGAAGCGCAGGCTCAGGGGTGACTTGGTGGTAGCCTATAGTGGTGCCAGTACATAAGGGGTGTGGCATCAGGATCTGGGGGAACGCCTGTTCACAAGAGCACCCCACGGATGACAAGGTCCAATGGTCACAAACTCCTGCAAGACCATTTTAGGCCGGACATAAGGAAAAAACTTCTTTACTGTCCAAGTGCCCAAGGCCTGGAACAAATTCCCCCCAGAGGTGGTACAAGCACCTACTCTGGACACTTTCAAGAAACATTTGGATGTTTACCTTGCTGGGATCCTTTGACCCTTGCCAACTTCCTGCCCCTTGGGCTGGGGGGCTGGACCCGATGATCTTACGAGGTCCTTTCCAGCCCTAATGTCTATGAAATCTATTAAATCTATGTTGGTTTAAAATACTAAAAAATGCTAAAGCTGCATGAAACCCAAAACAACTATCCAGTGTTACTGGACCACACATTTGCTAAGTGAATTCCACTGCTTGAAAACTGTTAGCCCACAATGACTAAATAAAGGTCATGGCTAGGAATCAAATCCACCAGCACAGAAAAACTAAATTGCAACTAGATAACGGGCATACCAAACAACCCTGTGCCATTCTTGCAAGAAACCTCGGGGCCCTGGCAGACATTACATTTATTGCACAAATTAATCACAGTTACCCCAGTTCTGTACAATGGATTTGGGGGGTGGGGGGGGAGGGGGAGTGAGTTGTATGGGACTTAACAAGGGATTGGAGAAATAGGGCAGAAGCAACAGGGCTCAAAACTGTCTGGGGACACAAAAAAAAGAGAATGCCCTCCACAGTGGGTCTGATGATCATCAGGACACAGGGCATTTACTGCACAGCAGAAGGGTGCAAGAGGGAAGAAGGGGAAGCCTGGATCCACCCCCAGCAGCAGCTCTCCAGCTCCCCTAGCTGGCAGTTGCTGAAAGCACAAGCTCCTATGCTGCTTTTTCCCCCTCCCAGACTGCAAATGTCTTGCCCATGAACGTCAAGGCAGGCACATTTCCATCTAACCCAAGGAAATGCTTCAGCACCGGTTGTGCTATGAAAATAATGTCTGCCACAGGCCTCAGGCCCATAGAATTATGGTTAAAATGCTATATTAAGTATATGACAGGGAGTTGCTCTTATGAAGAGTGCATAAACACCACTAGGAATCATCTTGGCAGTTTGTACACCAAGCCATTATCATCTACTAGAAGCTGTACGCAGATGAAACAGTATGCCTGGGAGATCTGTCTGCCTTCTGTAGAAAATATTTTTTCTAGACAAGCATACTGTGCTCACTCCTGACAAGAAGAGGTCCTCAAAACCATTTTACTACACGTACATTTTGAAGAGCAACTCTGTAAAAAACAGACCCTCATTCAGCAGATCTGCTGTCAGACGTGCGTTATGTCATGACTTCTGTTCAATCCCCCAACATTTTTTGTCTCAATTTTTAAAAAATTCTTATTCCTGAAGTTTTAAAACACCAGATTATATTACTTTTTGCATACTGGCAGCATTGTTAGCTATGCTTTAATAATTCAGAGTTGCACTAAGTCATTGAAATCAGTGACACTTTGCAGATGTCCTCTATATCAGCATTTCTCAACCCAAAGGTTGTGACCCAAAAGTGGGCTGCAAAAATATATGAAAGGATTGCGAACAAACTTCAAAAATGGATTCTCCTTTAAGAGAGAAAAATGCGGGAAACTGTGGGTTCCCCTTGCAAGAATTCCAGCCTGCAAGGGGTTGCTGGAACTGGCCACTGATATTTACAAATGGATCCTGATACCAAAAAAGGTTGAGAAACACTGCTCTGTCACAATATGAAGGCACCAGGTTACATATCTTAATTTGGTTTACAAAACTTTTTTGCAGAGAACAAACAACCCTAGCCTGACTCAAAGTCCATACTGAAATCACATGGCTGGCAATCAAAACATTGTGGTCTGGAAACAGACCGGATTTGATACAGAAATCACCAAGATAAAACACAGAAATCTAGAGAGAGACTTCTGAGTGCTCAGCACTCAATTACACCCAGTACATTTAAGAACACTTACTGGACTGCATACCAACAGAGGCTAGAATTCTTTTTGCATTCTTAATGCATGTAAAACTTGAAATTAAGCAGCAGTTCAAAAGCGACTGCTGCCCTGGTAGCAGAGAACACATAACTGCTTTCATTATAATCCCTGTGTGCCATCATTTACATTCATAGTCCATGTGGATCTCTTACACTCACTCCCACCATACACACCCACACCCCTACCCCCACCCCAAGAGGTGATCATTTTAGACAGTTTAAAAAAAAAGTGGTGGGGGGGGGGAAAATCAGAAACCCCCAAAACACCCCCTCTCCCCTAACACTGCTACACTCTGTTGCACCCGTATCTTGAAT
The DNA here is from genome assembly GCF_000455745.1 of Alligator sinensis. Classification (NCBI taxonomy): domain Eukaryota; kingdom Metazoa; phylum Chordata; order Crocodylia; family Alligatoridae; genus Alligator; species Alligator sinensis. The sequence continues at coordinate 2,480,399 of NW_005842080.1, read as the reverse complement.
ACTCTGAGAGCCAAAGAGGGCTTTGTGGCATGGAGGAACAGCACCTTCTATTGTTCTTTCATACACAAGCTGAATTATGATAGGATCCTTCCTCATTTCAGTGGTCCTTGAATATAGATAGCATCATCCCATGCAATTCATTTACCCCTCTAGTAGCATCTTCTAGTACAGTGATCTCTCACATTGCATTCACCAGACAAGGTTTAGGAAACTCAGTCATAAAGACAGCACAATAAAACTGGCCTTACAGGGCATACTGTGGATTAAGTCTACAACCAAAGAGTGATAATGAAAATATGAAGTTCTGCAGGCCTCTTATGTTTCCAGCTGAATTTGCTTCACTGTCAACTTGTTCAACCCACAAATAGCAGCGAAAGAACACTGTGCTCGTTGAAGAGATGGATAGGACAATGCTGCTGACAATATGGAATCATTCCTAAGGAGTTGAAAAATGGATCCAACTTGGATATGCACGCTGGAAGAGAATGAACGATTCCAAGCGGGATTTTTTTATTTGTATTACAGTAGCATAGATAGCAAGTGCTTGAGAAATCAATTAAATGAAGGGCTCCATTGTGATGAACTCCTTGTAACACAGACCATGAAATAAGTGCTCATTTAAAAATAGGGGAAAATGTGTACATTCTACAAGTAGGATATGATCATGTACAGACTTGGGTTGGTGTTTATCAGCTAGTGAGGCACAGGGTACTGAAGGGGTGTTCAGGGCTTGAGGGGAGAATAAGCTATAAAACACTTGCAACTAAAAGGTAATCTGCACAGAAGTGACCACAGCATATTGAACAGGTACTCAACCTGATTCTGCTAAAAATCAGCCCCAGTCTACATGATGGCACAGGCTGCAAAAAAAACAACCTGAGAACCTGAATAAAACTAGTTTAAAGCCAGCTCAGTTGCATCTACACTACACTGCATTTATTGACTGCCGAGTAGATGCACACTAATGTGGAAGAGGAGTCAGGCATGACTTGGCAGCTTCCAAAGCAGTTCTAAAGCAGACTTTGGTCAAAAGAATTGGCGGTATGGATAGGGGAGGGGACCCACAACAGGGGAGAAAGGTAGGCATTTCCTATTCAGCACCCGAATTGTTGCTTTTTGTTATCCAAAGCACAAACTTTTATGTATCCAATCATCTCTTGAGCTCTCAAGTCATGGGACAGTTTTCTGGCCTTTTCTATCTATAAAAATACAAGACAAATTCTATTGAAGGGCACACCCTTGGAAAGATATTTAAGATTCTTACAATACAATCAAGAACAGCTCTCCCACACATTGTGGCCCCATTCTAAAAGCTATCAGCTAACGTTATTTCAGCCTAACAGTATTTGATATTATGTAAATAAATCAGGGTAACAATCCTCACACAAAAGATTTTACAATCTTTAGACTTCACCACCCTTAAAAAAAAAAAAAAAAAGGAGTCTCTTTAGTGATGCACTATGGGATAATAAAGCAGTATTCTAATCTCAAATAACAACAGAAAAGTTGGGTAATACAGACGCCCACAGATAACCTCCAAAACAAGTGGTGCTACAAAAGCACGCACTAAAATCTTTTCATTTTGACTGATGCCCTCAAAACAGAATTCTCAAAGAGTTAAATAAATTGAAAAGCCTCAAGCCAGGTTATGACTCGCGTCTTTTAAATCTGTATTGCAAGTGGATCACCTCCAACAGCTTCTAGTGAAGCTATAAGTAGTATTCTGAAGTCTTTTGGAAAGCACACTTGCATTAAAATTCAGTACAAGAACCAAATACTGTAAAAGCATGGGGGATGTGAGTGAGATCATTGCTAAGCCTGCAACATTTTCTTCAGCTCTTTGTGTTTCCTGGGAATTTTGAAACCAGAATCAGCAGCTTAGACCCAAAGTCTAGATTTAATACAGAAGAGGTTGGAGAAGGTCCAGAAGTTGCATTAGTTCACAATGTGCTGTAAAATAAGGAAAGCCTATCCAAGTAACCTTGGACCACTAGAATGCATTTTTAAAGACTAACTGAAAATACTGGAGGGCTGCTAAAAAGGACACTACATCAGGAGTTTACTGGACAGCACATCATTTCATTTTAATAGTAAAAAAAAGCTAATAGTAAAAATAGCTTTAGCGAAAAGGAGGAACATTTCATTATATGGCTTGCATTTTCAATCCTGTGTGTGTGTGTCTCCCCACACTTTTGGGGCCAAAAAGTTTCATTCAAATGTAATGCATACATGTGCTTGTCATCCCAAGGCTGTGAAGTAAAAGAAAAGCAGCCTTAAAAAAAACTAATTTCTTATGGAGGATGTATAGTCAGAAGGAGAAAAGGTGATCTTGTGGTAAAGGCACTGCAGCTCACCAAGCAGAGTCTATTTACTAGGTTCCATGTACAAAGAAAGGTTCCTTGCACATAAAATGAAGATAGTGAGGTTGGGCTGTAAGGGAGCTGTGAAAGTTTCATTACTACTTGAGAGACATGATGATAACACTAGCTACCAAGGCAGATTAGGAGCACAGGACTGAAGTGGGGCCTCTGAATCATGGACTTGGAAGTGCAAGAAGAGACTGGATCTGAGCTGTCCATAAGATAATAGCAGAGAGAGAGACATGTCTCAGGTTTCTGAATCTGGTACACTGAATAACAAGGAAGTAATGAAACAGGCTTGAAGTAGTAAATGGAAGTGACTGAGGAACAGAGCAGCTTACTTTGCACCTGCCACTTCACTGGGAGTTTCCAAATACCAGTATTGCAGGTATTACTATCAAGTTTTGCTTGCATGAATGTACAAGTGATTACTTCTTAAGGTAAGTGATATAACTGTCAGCTTTAAGGCTTTCTTGGGCAATGAAGCAGCACTTAAGTCCCTTTTTCTCTGAGTCTTTAACCAGGAATTGTTCCCCGATTCCTTGGCCCACGTTTTGTACAAAAATACCTTCCATTGCAACATTCACTGGTGATGTGAAAAAACATGAGGCAAAATATTACATGTTAAACTAATACTGGTATATTGGTGGTGACAGGGGTAGTGCCAGTACCATGGATGGGGTATGCTGGACACTGGGTAAGGACTATCACATCTCTTGTTAGTTTATGAATAACTAATGATAAAGCCAAACCATTTTTTGGTTTGTCTTGGCTGCCCTGAAACCAGAGTGTTCTTTGCAGCTCTCTCAAGATTAAGGCATAGCTAAAATCATACATTTACATTCTTTCAAACCTCCTTTCTTCTGCAATGTCAACGCACAGAGGACTTCAACCATCCCCTCAACAAACTTCACATTCTAGCCAACCACTCTGAAAACCAGACAGCCCTCTTCATATTGTTGATCCGGCAGGAAGATTATAGCTTTTGGTATAGAAAGAAAAAAAAATTAATGCAGAACTAAATCCTCTCTCTAGGAAGGAGAGAGGTAATTAGCTATGCAAGTCTTATGTCATGCAAAAGGCAGGGCAGAGTGGCACTTGTCACCTACAAAAGTGTATGCCTCTCAGAAGGAGTCAGTCTTTAATTAGCATTACATACAATTAGCACCATCTAGGGCTTCTTGAAGCACAGTTCTGTATCTGGCTTTAGAAGTAAGTGGGTTTCCCTCACCCACATCCCCCAAACTGTTTAAACCATTATCTGTACAACTACAAATTGTAAGGTACTGTAGTATACAATTTTAAAGTTACTTGTCGGGGCCGAGGGGCTGTGGCCAGCAGCCCGGGCACGTGGGCCGGGGAAAGGGTCGGCACGGCGAACTAGAATTAGGCACTGACGCGTAGAGGTTGATTAAAGATTGTTTTACTTACACCGTAGGTGGTCGCGGTGCAGGCAGGAAAAACTTTCTTGAGTTGCAGTTAAAAAACAAAACAAAACACACAAGCAGAGTTTGCTAGGCTCCACCGAAGACACACGAGCGGAGTTTGCTAGGCTCCGCTAAACAAACACGAACAGAGCTCTGGATACCGCTCACGGAGTTTGCTAGGCTCCGTGGACCGACCGAAATGAGAGTCCGAAAGGTGACTCTCCACGAGCGCGCAGGGTGGGGTACGTCGAGGGATCGTACGGCAACGGGGAGAGGCTAGAGGTTGATCAGGCCCCTATATCCTCCTCTAAGGCACACGCGGAGTTTGTTAGGCTCCACAGCGCGCTTAGAGTTCTTCACGAGACGGATGTGAAATCCTCCTCCTCCAACTTGGGCGGAAACTGCTCAAGCCTCTTATACGGCTAGCAAGCCAATCGCTAGCTGCCACGTGGGGATAATTTAGAAACAGCCAA
>NW_005842080.1:2442371-2473776 GCF_000455745.1 Alligator sinensis | reverse complement strand
ACACTGTAGGTGGTCGCGGTGCAGGCAGGAAAAACTTTCTTGAGTTGCAGTTAAAAAACAAAACAAAACACACAAGCGGAGTTTGCTAGGCTCCACCAAAGACACACGAGCAGAGTTTGCTAGGCTCCGCTAAACGAACACGAACAGAGCTCTGGATACCGCTCACGGAGTTTGCTAGGCTCCGTGGACCGACCGAAATGAGAGTTCGAAAGGTGACTCTCCATGAGCGCGCAGGGTAGGGTACGTCGAGGGATCATGCAGCGACGGGGAGAGGCTAGAGGTTGATCAGGCCCCTATATCCTCCTCTAAGGCACACGTGGAGTTTGTTACGCTCCACAGTGCGCTTAGAGTTCTTCACGAGACGGATGTGAAGTCCTCCTCCTCCAACTTGGGCGGAAACTGCTCAAGCCTCTTATACGGCTAGCAAGCCAATCGCTAGCCGCCACGTGGGAATAATTTAGAAACAGCCAATAGTGGGAAACAAATTTACATACGGATGGCGGGAACTCCTTTGCACCGGGGTTTTCTCTATGCTACTGAGAACTGCACCGTGCAAAGAAAGCTCCATGTGGCGGGAAATAATTCTGCAGTGCCGAAGCGCACACAAAATCATACCCTTTGGGTCATGACATTACTAAAATTGATGAACGATGGAAAATGTAACAAGAGAGAGACTGGAAGTTAGAGGTGAATACATTATTCAGCCCAGCAAAAACTGGGTCAGATATGACCACTGAAAACAAGATGGCCCCACACCACTTCTCTCACACAGACCGACATAAAATATAGATACAAGATACATTTTTGAGTCTCCAACGTTAGCACCTTGCCTTCTAGAGCACAGCATCTTCATATGCTCTGCTTCCCCCAGTCTTTCAGAACAAAAAAAAAAACACTGACATTTAAGAAAGGTTAACAATGAGGATGATAGATGCCTCGAGATAATCCCCAACCATAAGACTAAAAGATGGTCCTACCATAGGTCTGATGCAGCGTCCCTTTCAGGGTACACAGCATTCCACAACACTGAATGCTCTGGTTGTTGCACATGAGCATGATGCAGAGAAGAGTTCATGTGCAAGTTAAGGCTTACCTTATCATTAAAACACTCCAAAAGAATGCAAGCATTCTGATGAACTGTTTGAGATTTTTAAACAATGCTTGTTTAGACATTTAAGGCGTTTGCTGAGGCAATTTTAGGCCTCCATGTTATGCTGTACAACAAGTGGATTTTGATGCATAGAAATTCTCTTTTAAAATACACAAATCTACAAGTTTATACAGATTATAGTTTAAATCCATTTTTGTGAAGTTTGCTGCAGCCAAGTCAATTCTATTCAATTCATGGTAAAGGTCCTCTCTCTCAAGGTCTGAAAAGCTGGAAGCATAGCTCCTCTTTTCAGATGTGCCTTTATTTGGAGACAAAGCAAGAGCAGGGAGGGCATAGCTGTTTTCATAAATGGTATTCGGCCGCATGTAAACTAGCAACGGCTTGGCAAAATGAATGACAACTTGGCACAATACACACAGTCAAGTGCTGTCTCTAACACTAATCACACGAGTGTGCTGAATTTGAGCCTACTCTAAAAAGAAATCTATGTTTTTCCTATGAAAGTGTTATGATGTCTAACATAGCAGGAACTAGGTCCATACTCCATGTCACTTTGGCAATCTCTCTCAAAAGCAACTTGCTGGCTTAAAACAAAACAAAACAATACAAAACAAAAACAATGTTGTGCTTTTCAAATCCTTTTATCTGTATTACCCCAGACCCCTTCTTTATTGGAGCACTAGTGAGTTTGGTGTCATACAAAACTTCTACTCAGAACAAACCATGGTGCACTCAGCCCATGCCCTGATGAGCTTACAGTTGAATTGGAAAAAGACACAAGCCTTGGTAGGAAGGGGACAAGTAGGGAGAAGCTGGGTAACTAACACAAATACCTTGTTACACAACACATCTATTTGTCAGCTTGAATGTTGCTGCTTTCATAAAGACAGGTACTTAAAGACCAATTTGTGCACAAAGTTAGGAGGCCTTCAAAGTAACTATACAGTTAACACACTGACCTCCATGGGACCTTCTCTCCCCTCCCCCCCACACTCCAAGTTCTCCTGCAAAGTTGGGAAGTGATAACAAACTTCATTTTGCAACACCATGCCTCAGGACAGCCCACCTACCTGAAAAAGATACCTGGCTTGGTCAATTTTAATTTATTTCATTTCCTTCTACTCCTGCTCTCCAGAAGTCTCAGCAATAGGAAGCAGCTGCAAAGGCCAAAGTAAAATGAGGCATTGTGTAAAAAAACAAACTCGTTCAACCTCAGACTTCACCTGGCCTTGGGTTAAAGGGGTAAATGGATTTTTTGAGCCACATACCTACCTTTCTCAGCCTCCAGTGGGAGGAGTGAAGGGAGATTTTTCAGCCTGGCATGCAAACCACCACAAACTGTCTGATGGTAAGATAAACCAGATAATAAAAAGCAATCCAGACTCACCAAGTATGCTGTAACTTACAAAAGCTCATGCCTTTATGAACAAGTTAATCTCTAAGGCAGGGGTGGGCAACTATTTTGGCTATCAAGGGCTGCAAGTGTAGCTGTGTCCTTTGGCAGGTACCCTGAACCCTGGTCGCCATCTGGGGACTGGAAGTCCCATCCCTAACCCCTGACCTTTGCTAACAGAAGTCTCTCCCCTTGCCCCCAGAAGTACTCCCCCCCCCCCCGAAAATTCTTTGGGGGGGGGGGGGGGGGGATTTGCCATCTTGGAACCAGAAAAATAACAAACAAATCACATACTAAAAATCAAACATCTACCATAACATATTTTAATTTTAATTTTAATTTCAAAAAAATATTTTTGTCCTGATTTGTGTGCGTGTGTGTAGTGTATACAGAGGTGATTGCATAATAGCTCAAAATAAAGTCTTACTCTTGTATATTGTGTGGGGACGGGGTGTGGGGGGGTTGTGAAGGGATGTGGGGGGATGGGTATGTGTATGTGGGTGGATGTGTGTGCCTCCCACCACACCCCCCTCCCCCTTCTCAGTGCACAGCCCCTGCCAGCAGCAGCAGGCCCTTGGGGCGCACATGACCCACAGCAGGTAGAGCAGGTAGAGCGCCCTGGTGGCGCGTGGCTCCAGCTGAGTCCCAGGAGCTGAACATGGTGGCATGGAGCCAGTACGACTCAGCCCGATGGCATGTGGCTCCCCACTGGAGCACCAGGAGCTGTGGGGAGTTACGTGACATTGGGCTAGACCGACTCCATGCCTATATGGGGGGGTCCCAGCACTCCAGTGGGGAGCCACATGTGGAGACACAAAGTCAGCCCAGCCCACCCTGATGGCGTGCAACCCCCACCTGCAGTGTCAGGAGCCCAACATGCTGGCACACAGTTAGGCCAGATCGCCTGATGCCTTGCGGCTCCTGAATGAGGTGCCGGGAGCTGCATGTGGCCACCTGGAATCCACCCGGCCCCATCACGTGGGGCTGTCTGCAGCCCCTGGCTGGCGTGCTGGGAGCCCCATGGAGGTGGAGGCACAGAGCGGAGCTGGCCTGGCCCAGCCATGCGCAACCTCCGAAAGCCCACACCTTCTGGCTTCAGAGGGGCAGCCATGGGACAGTAATAAATTGTCTTTTGGAGGGGCCCCACAGGCTGCACAGATTGGCCTGGCAAGTTGGATCTGGCCCACAGGTCATATTTTGCTCATCCCTGCTCTAAGGTGCCACAGTGCCCTGCCTTCTGGCTTAACTTCAGACTTTCAAACACTGCTGAACTACCTCTCTGTACTCAAGGTAGTTGGCTCATTTTACCCTGAAAGAATCGTCCTATCTGTTCTAAATGACAGATCCAAAACTCAACTTCTATACACTTGCTTAGCTTGATGTCCCTATGATTTCCCTGGAAGGTTCTTCCCAAATAATTTACATTTCACATTGCTATCAAATTCACACGAAACACCTGTACATAGTAAATCAACAAGAGTCAGGATCTTCAGCCTTACTATGGCAGACAATATTCATGAGGCAATCCATCTTGAAAGCCACAAATTAAAAGTTTCAAAAACAACAAGCACCCTTCTGTTGATGGATTTGTGCTTGCCAAGCCATACAGAAAGCCCCCCAAGGAGTGGATACTAATTTCAATGCATGGGCTGTGGATAGCAATCATTAGGGCTGTGCAATGCTTCAGTCACCGATTTGATTTGGCGGAGATTCAGCCCGATTTGGCAGCCAAGTCTCCAAATCTGAAACGAATCAGGAGACCCTTCAATCTCTCTGAATCGAACTGGAACCCTCCAAATCGATTCGGAGAGATTCGATGATTCGGACATAGACACAGCTTTAAATGTTTTTTCTACATACCTCAAGTTACCAGGCGGCTCATGAATGCCAAGATGGTGGGGCAGATGAAGCATCCCACAGGAGGGGGTGTAAAGCGCCCTGGGGGGCTGTTGTGGGGGGGGGGGGGAGGGGAGTTCCCCAGCACGCTCAGCGGCGCTCCCAGAAGTGGACCGGAAATGCTTCTGGTCCACTTCTGGGTCCGCCATGGAGCACACAGGGGACACCGCCCCCCACCCCTCCCTGCTCTGGCAACTGGTGCCTCCTAGGTCTGGGGGGGCACCCGGGGTCCCTCCATGGCCGATCGCTGAGCTGGGGGTGCAGGGGGGGGGTCTGTCGCCAACCAGGCTAGGCCCCCCACCATGCTCCTGTGGGACACGCCATCTGCCCCACCATCTCAGTGTTCACAAGCCGTGCCTGGTACCTCGAGGTATGTAGAAAAAAAACTTTTAAAACCATGTCTATGTCCGAATCGCTAATTCTCTGAATCAGCACTGAATCTTCAGATTCTGCCAGACTGAACTGGGGGCAGTGATCCTAATCAACGAATCAAATCACTGTCCACTGAACCAGGCCAAATTCGAATCTGAATCAAATATGGCCCACTTCGCACACCCTTAGCAATCATGTTGCAATAGCAACTCAGAGCCTTAAACCAAGGAAGAAAACTGTGAACCCTGACCTTAAAAATCAAAGAATAAGTAAGGTGAAACACCTGGTGAATACCAAAAGACAGAGGATAAACATGACCATAAGACAAACTGGGGAAAATCCCCAGAAAAGATTAAATTCACTAGAACAGCTTGGACTCAAAACAAGCCAATGCTCTCTTTTTGGACAAAAGGTTTATGAATGTTTGCCTCAAATTGCCTAAAAACTGCCATAAAAATACTGATTCCACTGGCCTCTTTTTTCTGAGACAGATGGCCATTTCTTCCAGATATACATGATAATACTTGCTGGTAGTGAGTTGTACTGTGAAAATATTCATAATAGGCATACTTGTCCAGAAATTTCTTGAAGATCTATTTTACTTTAAAACATCTTGGAAAAGAAAAGTTTTCCTTCATCCAGCCTGCTCTTTTTTAGAACTCATCAAAAACAGAATCAAGCACCATGTAGGTGAATTGTCTTCTCTAAGCTAAAAGCATCAAAGCAAATGAATGGTTTCTGTGGGCAACTGCTACAAAGATTGCCTTATTCTGGAGAGCCAGCCCTGAAGCAGGGAGAGAAGAGCATCACCAGCATAGTGAAGAGAAACTAAGGAGTCCTTTCCCTTCCCCTAATAATGTAATAAAACTGACCAGCTGGCAAAGGGTTTCATTTGCATTTTACCACTTGGTGGGAGAGTTCCTGTGATGTTATATTCTTTTAAGTTTAATAAAAGACATGCTATAATTAACAGAGGGAATCTTTCCAGACACACAACTTCTCACTTGAACTTTGTAGCTGCTGAAGAGGTTTTTTGGGGTTTTTTTAAAATGCTGTCAGATTCACACAATCAGGATTATAGTTCAAATCCTTCCAAACCTTCAGAATCCATTTAGCTTGTTTTTAAAAGTTTGCTGCTTTTTTCAGACGATTTCTTTTTCCTGCAATTGCATAGCTACCTCATCTGTTTATTATGGTTGTATTCCTGGCAAAAGAAATAGGACAATCAGCTGCTCTGCTTCATCTAAAACCCAGAACAAGTGACTGGTTGAATGTGTTGGTTTTGCAGTGTAATTGACACCATATGTAAAAATATATTTCCCACAGGATCCTTCCTTATTTGAATTGTTTACAGCTATTGTGTAGAATATCATTATTTTGAGGGATTTTTGTCACTTAAACCAGTAGAAATTAGTGATTAAAGCTCGATACATGGAGTAGGTCAAGTTCTGGAACGTAACCAGGCCTGATTTTTTTTTTTTTAATCTTCAAGTGCTCATCTTACTATTGAACCAAAATAATTTTGGAACAAAAGTTGAGGCAAATTAACATACTTAATGTTCTCCACAGTTTGCCATTACATTTAATCTGAAAACAAGTACAGGTAATACCAAAGTTATAAAAACATCCATTAACTCAGTTTGTCATTGTTTTGGCTTCTCTTTTAACCTGTGGACAATTTTTAGAGGAATACATTTAACATTGCAGACATGCAACCACAGATAACTTCCTCACCTTTTTGAAGAGGAAGAAAAATTCCGTTATGCACATAAGATACTCGGTATTTACTAGTTTTGCCTTGGTTAATATGAAGGTTACCCTAATATATTTCAAGTATTCCCTGTATTTATTTTACTGAATGCCTCCAAAACCAAGGGCTATCTATTTTTTTTAATTGTTAATTTCCTAGAGGGTAACCAATGTATGTTCTTTCCCAGCCCAAAGGGATACCCAGGGGCAGCAAACCAGCAATTATAACCAGCCCAATTACACAACAAGTACAAAAGGGAGAAAGGTCAAGTTCTCAGTGGTTGAATTAGACTATTTACAGTTGGATGTAAACACTTCATTTCACTACACTGATTATACTCTTAGTTCAGGAAACAACCTACAAAATATACATAAGATAACTTCTAAGCAGGGCTTTTTCTCACACTGTAATTTTACAATAGTTTCCTTGACACTGAAATGATCAGACTAGCTAAGCTAGTATTCTGCCATGTCTATGATTATTTTTCAAGTTTTTCATTATCCCCCCAAGGTTCTCTTCAAAATTTTAAATAGCCTGTTCGTTAATATTCTTTTGCCAGCATTACACTTCAAGGGATTTATATAAACCCCGTGATAAGGCAGTCTCCAAATCCTTTTATTATTCTTGCTGCTTACTTAATGTATTTATTACAAACTTAATTTTATGCTGTCAGGAAATGCATCTAACCTGTACTTGGTCCTTCCCTGTAGGTGATTTACACAGATTAAAAAAGTCACAGCAGACATCTGAGTGCTACCGAGTAGGATGCTTATTAATCCCCCTGCTGGACAACAGTCTCTTCACAAGTTTAATCTATTTTAGGTGTTTAAAGCAGTTTCATTTTCCCCCTTATGTCCCCCTACTCCACTCCCTTAACATGACCTTTAAAAGATGTTTAATTCAAGGCAGGAGCAGAGTTAGCTCTTCCAAAGTCCAAGCGACTCACACAAGTATCTTATGAGATCTGTTCAGAAAACTTTTACATTTTCAGTTTGCTTCAATGCATGTTAAAAGCCTGCTGAAAAACTGGAACATTGCAAGCAGCTAAATAAAGTCTGAGACACTTTACTCCATGAAGGTTTGTACCAAAACATATGACTATCTTTCAGTTGTATATCAAAAGCAATAAAATGAATAATTCATATGACAGTGATGCATTGTTCAATGCCCACAACAGTACTATCTGCTGACAGTACTAAAATAAGGTTAAATGAAGTTACACATCAATGGTTTAATTCATAACACACTACATCATGGATCCTATGTTCAAAGTACTTGAGTCTCTCTCAGGAAGGGCAGCATATACATCTAATAAATGACTAAATAAAATTCAAAAGGAGCTCAATTTTACAATAGCTGCTGATTTGTATAAGGCAGATATCTGGCATATGGGAGAGTTAAAAAGCAAAAAGTGTTCTTACTTATAGAATAAATTCCCCTCAAAGAAAATTATTTACACTTTAATTGTATTGCTAAATCAGAAACCAGGTTTGTGAATCCAGGACAATTTAAAATAATGTCTTAGAACACTAGAGCCATATTTTGATCAGCTATTCAGAAGTCATCCTCATGTCATAGCAAGTTTGAAGGAAAATTGAAAGTCAAGTACTATAGTACTTATTTCTATCACACAGCAGTTTTTTCCCAGCCAAAGCAGTCTAAAACTCTGATTTCCATCGTGTTGCTGTTTAAGGTGCATTTATACATATTAGGTGCCCTTTGACAGCAGACTCAACCAAAGGAGTAATTTTAAAGCACTTTATCAACTATACAATTTTGTTTAGCTCCTATTCAAATAAATATGGCCAGCACTGTCCTCCATAAAAAAAACCTAAAAGTTTTTAAACTAAAAACTTTAAACTAAAACTCATAAAAGTTTTTAAATCGCCCCTTTTATCACTTTTCCTGCAACAGCAATATTTGAGATATCTTGAGAAGTGAACTTGGAAAGGCTAGATTTCCTACTGCTGCCTAAGTATCTTCATTGCTAAAGCCAGTATTTAAAGTGGTCTCCACAGCTAATCAGTAACCGCTTCAAATGGCAGGGAGAAAATTTAAAGTGAAAAAAAGATAAGAGAGTTGTGTATAGAAATCTAGATGTTGTAACACGTACCCTGCATATATTATTAGAATTTTCAAAGAGAAAATTAGGAATAATTTTTCACAGTATGAAAGCTTATGGCTGGTGGTCCCTGGGGGCAGTGCTAACCAGGTATCATGCTTTCTGGTTAAGCTGGACTCTTTCCATTTACCTTTCTGGGAGACCAGAGTATTTGGCAATATGTGTTTCTCCTTCCCCAGCCATCTACCCTCAAAAACCAATCCCCATTGTCATTTGCAGAATACAGAAAGACTTCTAATTAGCCATAAGCAACCCACAGGCTACAGCAACACCAGGAACTTTAGGGGGTAGGGACAACCTTTCACCGCTGACCGATGTGACCCCTTTCCCCACCCCCACAAAAAAACCCCACAAAACCAGCACTCGACTGGAAGACGAAACATGTTAATTTGACCTGGCTCCCCAGTAGCGCCTATATAGACTGGGAGCTTCAGCATAGCTTTTTAGCACTTTTACCTAAAGCCGATTCAATTGGCTATTGGATAAAAGCGCCAAAACCCCCCGCTGAAGTGCCTGATCTATACAGACGTTGGGCAAGCCAGGTCAAACTATTGCAATGCCTCTTCTGGGCATGTGTTGTGCTCGGCATGGGGGTGCACCAAGCTGAAAGTAAAGCACTGTTTGGGGTTTTTCCCCCCATGTCTGTAAGCAGCCCAAAATGAGCAGTCTGCCTGCGAAGCAGAATGTTTACTAAGAAACAGCGAGATGGAAAAAACATCAAGTGTTTTCTCATCTAACTCCTTGCATTAGAGCAGGTCTCATTTACTTAAATTATCCCTGACAAACTTATCCAGCTTTAAAAAAAAAAAAGCCTCCAGAAAAGGAGATTCCACAAGTTTTCCTAGACACTTCCAGCACCTAGTGCTCCGACAGGAAGTTAATCCCGAGTAGGTTTCAACTTGCATCTGCCTTCCTGCACTTGAACCCATCGTTTCTTGCCCTGCCTTCACTGACTAGAGAGAACGAACAATTGTAGCCTTTAAGCAAATAGCAAGCAACCTTTTAAAAATATTTAGGGGAAAAAGTATACAGATCCTTTAAATCACCTTTTCTTTAATGCTCCCGACTCCTTCAGGCTTTCTGCATATGGTTCACCTTCTAACTCTTCACTAGTCGACCCTGAATTCTCTTAGACATGTCCACATCTTTCCTACAGTGTTGTACCCAAAATCTGATGCAGAATTTCAGTTGAGACTTAAGCCAGTCAAAGTATAGTGGCATTATTACTTCACACATCTTGGACAGGATAAATATTATGCAGCCTCTATGGTTCCTGAAATCATTTACTTCGAGAGTCCATGAAGGAGAAGGCTAAACTTTGCTGCTCCCATTGCAAAACACATGAAGAAGTTTTGCTTTGCAATGCTGTGCTTTTAGCATTTAGAGACTTAAGAACTAAAAATATAAGTGGAAACAAGGATAGACTGGGGTGGCATTGTCAGATTTAAGCCACTTATCTTGTGCAGGGCTGGATTAATGCGTAGGCAAACTAAGCACATGACTAGGGCCCTAAGAGAAAGGGCCCAGTTGTGTGTATTTTACATATTATAATGGAATGAGAAAAGTAATATAAATATACAGTATTAGAGTAGAGGCCCACAAGTTTGTTTGCCTAGGGCCCACTAACGGGTTAATCTGACCCTAATCTTGTGTCATGACTGTTTAGGGCTTCAAGGAATGTGCTCTAGCTACATGCGAGGGCAGGATGGACAGCGGTAGTGTTGTATGCCTTTTTTATTTTTATTTTTGGAGTTTAGTCCTGAGGGAGATCATCCCAGAAGATTCACAAAGTGATACAGTTGCACAGACGTAGGCCAGGGTCCTGCATTATGCAAATATCTCCTAATTTTTAGAGCTTATCTCCCAAATTGGAGAGCCCATAGATAGTACAATGTAATGGTCATGGGAACAGAACCACCAACCAGATTGTTCTTGGCTAAACACTTCACCCCAGATGACATGGCAAGCTATTCCTCTGAACCAAAAGCCTGCCCAAACTGAGCAAGACAAACATGGCTGAAAGGAAGAAGCATCAAGCCAGCCAAGGTGCTCCAACGTTTAGATCTGTTAGTCAGACAGCTGGTTATGAAGGGAGAAGCACCATTTTAAAATTTTAATTGCATTCTACCCACATGCTGACTAGGAGACTATATTTAATGCAAGGATCTAGCATTTATGATTGGTCATGCAGACCCTAATCTAATATTGCACATCAAGCCAAATGTCTCAAACTACAAGGAAACTCAAAGTTAGAATCAACTTAAGAGTTGATTAACATCTAAACCATTTGCCATACTAAGCAGCCAGGTGAAGAGGTCAAGCTTTGTAGACAACAGTTAAGTAGGGTAATGGCTACAGCAGCAGAGAGTGAACAAAAGGCATCTTCAAAATGCAGAGTACAAAAGGTATCATAGCTCCAGGCCTAACTACACCTCTGCTCCTTTTCTGGTCTGAGTGCACTCCTCAGGTATCAAACCTCCTGCTTTTAGATCTCTTGGGATGCAACACTGCAATTCATCCACTCAAACTGTGTATCGTACCTTCCAACCCCATGTACCAACCATTCACACTCGGACTGCATTCAGGTACCACGGCTCTTCTTTTAGAGCCTTCTTGCAGTAAGTTACCGTAACACAGAATACACTTCTTTAAATAACAGCTTGTTCACAGTACTCTGGCATAGGAGAAACAAAGCAGACCATAGCAGGAAAAGGATTTCATCATCCAGAAGGTGTTCATGCCTGTTGTCCTTACCTAAAGGAAAAGGCATCTCCCTGAGGGGGAACTCTGGTTGGTCTAGTTTACCCTAGGGCTCCCTCCTAGACAACTTAAGATCCCAATACCAAAAAGTCGTCTCCCACTCAAGTAGACATGTACAGTTCAGTTAAAACCTTCCGCCTCCTTTGGCCCCATTTACCACATATAGCTTTTTCACAGGGACCAAGATTCCCTGAAAAAAACTAGTCTGGAAGCAAGTCAAACCAAGCCAACACAACAAATGGTTCTTGCATTGTCCCAGGCGTTTAGTAAGAGATGTATAGTTGCATTTACCTTCCCCTTCACAACTGCATTCCTTCACAATCCCACTATTGTTTGCGTGGATTAATTCAACAAACATAACTCCAAAATCAAGACAGTTATTACAGGCAACACCAAATCAAATCACTTAAGCATAATAAAGTATTAGCCTTTACTATGATCTAGGAGGTACCTGGTCATTTAATGTAGAAGTAACTAGTCCCTGCAGAAACATTAGCTTCAGTCAACCTAAAAATTGCTATGAAATGAAAAAAATTTAAGTCATTTGCACCTGGATCTCTAACTCATGCCAAATTTTTGTTTATACAGATATACATATTTTTTATTATATATTTTATCCAGCCCAGGCCAGAGGTCCAGAAAAAGCTGGCTGTGCACAAACTAACAGCTTTTAAATCTTCACCCTTCATGATCAAATTTCTTTGTTCTCTCCAAACCAAAGATGCAAGCCTACAACCATTTTTGTTTAAGTAAAAGATTACAGTATGGTATTTTAAAACTCCAATAACATTCTTTCTTTTTAGTAGTGAATTAAAGAAATGGACAATATGACCATAAGATTAGTAGAGAAAAACAGCAATCCTAGGGGGAAAAAAGAGAACAAGAAGGGTAACAGTATCTTCCAGGACAAATGGTGCAAGAGACAAGTTGTTTGCATGTTGCTAACAGAACTTGCATCATACATTTCAACATTCACATCATTTTGTTGAACAGACCACGGTAAAATTAATTAATAGTATACGTACATAAAGCAATCTAAGCCAAAACAGAGGCTTAATCATGCACACTGATTTATCAACAAATACTCCAAACACATGGAACACTGTTTAGACTTTAGCGTTTTCCCACCCTTTTAATCTGGAATTTTGCATTTCCAGTACCTCTGCGGTTAACTCTGTTCTGTCAAGCCATTCTTAACAGCCCCAGGAACGTTTTGATTAACCGAGTGCTTTGAGCAACTCCACAGGTTCTTTAAGTTTTTGACTCAACCCTAATTAGAGCACAGTATTCCTCCGCACATCTTCATTTAAAAAATGTTTCAGAGGACATTCAGCAGATCATTTGGTCTCTGGGCACTTTTATATGTGCTCTGACACATTCTAATCTAAAGGGAACACTACAACGTGCTGCAGTATCTCATGTATTCAGCACTCCCGAGTTTCAAAATAGTGGTGGGGGCACTTTTCATAGGAAATGAACCCAGATTTCCCAACTTGTAGTCCTGTGTTAATACAGGACAAAACATTTCAATGTTCAGTTGCAACTGAAGAGTCAGCAGCTGGATACCTGATCATGTCTGGTAAGAACTTATCATGCTTTCAAGTTCTCAGTTAATGCCAGAAGAGCACATCCCTGAGAATACTGGATTTGTGCATCACACTTCCTTATATTTAATATAGTCATCCCAAACTTCACAGTCAGTTAAGGTTTACACAGTGCTGCCCGGGTCTTTCCTGGCATGTTAATTATATTGTCAGAAATGGGAGGCCTGGAGAGAAAACTCAGAAAGCACAAACACACCTTTGTGGTGTTGCATCTTGTTTTGGAACACTAATCTTTACCACCACCCTACAGCAGAATGGGTGACAATTATATACTGCATCTTCTAAAAAGCTAGCCTACATTTAAGACTGATACGAGTGAACAAAATTAAACAACTCAGTTCTCAGTTGAGTGCCCTTCTCTTTCCAGAGGTAGATTTTGCAGATACAGCCACCAAGGACACTGGATATTAACCAATAGTATTTGCCCAGAATTAAACTACCCATTATTCTTTGGCATACCATTTTCCCCACAATAATCTAACGAACACTCATCCAAATACCTGAATGTCATATTGAATGAAATAGTTTGAATGTTTGTAATAGTTGCCCATTAGCCAGTTTAGGAAGAAGACAAAATTTATCTTCTTATCTAGGCCATTGTTTTGGTCTACGTGCGAAAGGTCCTGACTTTGCTCAAAGTCTTAACTCTTGAATTTTATTTTTAGAGGCCTTTTACAAAGTTAACCTAAAAATGACCCTTAAGCAAATATCCCAAGTTCTGAGAGATCAAACCCTAGGGCCTTTGAAAAAATTGGAAAGAAAAGGTCACTTGCAGTGGTATGGAAGTTCCCCAAATTAATTAAAATGATCAACAAAAGAAACTAATTACTAAGGAAAAGA
Source organism: Alligator sinensis (assembly GCF_000455745.1). NCBI lineage: Eukaryota > Metazoa > Chordata > Crocodylia > Alligatoridae > Alligator > Alligator sinensis. The sequence continues at coordinate 2,459,928 of NW_005842080.1, read as the reverse complement.
ATCTGTTGAGTAAGATCCGAGCCCAAATTTGGGAGTAATGACAGGTTTGGGTAGGAGTGGCCCAAGACGGCAACTCACTCAATAAAAACTGTAACCTACTGTCCCAATTTGGAGGTAATCTCACTTGCAGAACAATGAAGGAAGAATCGCAAGTGTAGACCGGATCAGACCGATCACCTGAACCACCCTCTCCGTGAACACGAATCTCTTAGTTCACGCTGAAGCTGCAGAGCACCCGAAAGGGACTGAAGGAAGGGGACTTAGTCCTATCAGTATTGAGGCCAGCCCATTGAATCATATTGCTGAGGCGAGCCCATTGAACCGTACTACTGAGGCCAACCCATTAAATTGTACTACTGAGGAATGAAACCATATTTAGGTGTTTGGCTTCTTGGAATTCTAGGATTGTAAGTATATTATGAAAATGATAGTATTGATTCAAATTTAACTTTTAGTTGTAATTGTAGCTGTTTTTGTAATACTAATTCTTATAGCATTGTTTGCGAAGGAAGTGCATTTGGAGGATTATTTCTTAAAGCTAAGCAGTATTATATGTGTAGCAAAGAATTTTAAAATAAAATTGTGTTATATGAATTAAATGTGTAATCATTGTGAAATCGTGCAAGTAGCTAACTACTCCTCCAGCCAGTGCATCAAAATGAATCAGTAAATTGTGTGGGATTTTCTCTATTCCATAACCTACTAGAGACACTGAACTGAGTTCATCTGCAAGAAAGCATTAAATGAGCACCTCATTAGTCATATGTTATTGTCCCAGGGGAGCGGGGACGCCGGGAGACCCCCGTGGCGGCAAAGGGTCCCGCTTACCTCCCGCAGGGCCGGAGGAGCCAAAAGGAGTCCACACGCCGGCATGGGCCATCAGCCGGGCATTTATCCGGCTGTGGCTGAGCGGCGGGGGCGGGGCACGCCGGCCGGGAGACAAAAGGCGGCCCCGCCGAGACAATGGGGTGGCTGAGAGGAGAGAGCTGGAGTGCGGAGCCCCAGCAGGCGGGGAAGCAGCCGCCACCCGCCGAGGGCGGGACGGAGGAGGAAACTGACAAGGACGGCTGCGAGCGGTGCAGCAGCGCAGCTGGGAGCAGCACGTGGAAGGGAAGAGCCAGCTCCGTCAGGTGGGGCACGGCCGGTGGGGAAGCCGGCAGCGGAGCCAGGGGCAGGGCCGGCAGCAGTACCCAGGAAGGGGCTGGCGGGCCCCCGTCCCGCGGAGCCGACGGTGAGGGTAACCGCGGCGTCACCGGTAGGGGCAGCAAAGAGGCCAGCGGCCACCCGGAGAGGGAGGGGCCAAGTCGGCAGCTCTGCTGGAGGTACGCCTGGCCCAAGGACCGCTGTTGACAGCCAGAGGTTGGAGGCAAGAGGGAGGCAAGGTGAGGACAGAGTAGAGGAGAGAATAGGAAGACCCTAAGGTGGCGAATAGCCGGGGTATAGGGGAGGACGGAGCCCCGAGATTGCCCGCGGAGGAACGCGTCAGCACCGAGGGATACCCCAAGGGAAGACCCCCCACTGAAGATGTCATCAAAGTCGTGGCAGGCGAGTTTTGGGGTCCCCCTTGATACCAATCGGGGTAAACTTCGGGGCGCATCAGCAAAGCCCGGGTGGGCGAGATCTGGGGCCCGGGCGAAAGCGGCACGTGATCTCCTGGTCAAGCGGCGGCGGGTACAGTTATATGTTAAATAGTTTGTGCACTGCACACTAGCTGCAAAATAGATTCATAAGTCCTGTTCTCCCCCCCACTCCGAAATATCTGGGCTAGTAAGAATACTCGCAACACATGATGCTTTTAGGGTCCAGGACTATTGTTACATAAAACATGTTTTGCTGCATTCTTGCAGGAGAAACTTTGAAAAGCTGGAAACTAAATAGATGCACTGCTAAAAGGGAAGATTTACAAGTAGGATGCTTTCAATTTGAAAATGAAGTCTTTGTTTTAGCTTAAAAAAATATGGAATTGTTATATCACATCAAAAAAGTCTGGTTTGGATTTTATTAATGGAACAATCAGTAAAGGCTTAAAATGTAGACTTGTCCTGTTTTCTCCTCTGAAAGACTCCACTGAACACAAATACCATGCAATTAAATGACAAAAGTTTTTGTATCACTAGTTATCCAATGCATTCTTATCTGCTGAAGGCAGAATCCAACTGGAATGTGCTCCACTCACCAAAAGCAGAGACCTCCAGATGTGTCAGTTCTCTAAATTATGAGTGGAAGAAGTAACATATATTGTATTAATACAGGGAGAGAATCTTCTTGGCTGCTTCCTTGAAGAGGAATATATGCCAAGTGGGTAACAGAAGCAAAGGAGAAATAGCAGTAGTTTGGATAAAATGCCATTCATCTCAAGCATCCTGATGCACTGACTGTTCCAAAGCTAAAAACAACCCTGCTGTTCACAACTGTCATTAGCTGACAAGCTCATAAATGAGGAGAAATATTTTGAGACAATGGAAATTTAATACATGCAGAAATTATACTACACCATTGGTTCTTACATTTATTTTGGTTAACAGAAGCAATGGACCCATTTCACAAGGAAAAAAATAAGGTGGCAAAATTCTCTTTATATAAAAACTGAACTTGACAACTTAATGAGGTCAGCTCTGTGCATAGGTAAATGTACTAAAGCCATTATACAAACGCTCATAGGATATAGACAAAAAATGTTTCAGCCAGAAATGCACATCAACTGAACAAATACGGAATCAGGCAGATACAAGTTGTGCCATAAATAGTATCCTTTGATATTAATATGATTGTTATGTCTACCTATATCCATGCAACATACAACATAAAAAGGGAAGCAACTTCAGCTCCTAATCTTCAGTGATACCTATTATTACAACATATAGTCCATCGTGTGCAATGTACACAGACTCTTCACATACAAAAATAAAGCTGTCATCTTAGCAAAAGGCTCTTTTAATGCTCTCATGTCACAACTGCCTTTTAGTATAAGCCACCATTTAGCTCATCTCATTACAGATTGGGTCCATGTTGCTTTTGCAATAAAAAAAGAAAGTTCCCACTTCTCCTGGAGAAGATCCTAGAGGCTTCAGATGCATCAAGTTTAGACTTGAGTCTTTCTGTATATGGGAATGAAGATAAAATAACTTCAGTTTGGACATTTTAACAGCTTAAAGCTAAGTCTCTTTTCTCCAACAAACCAGAGTTAGGAGTTTGACACACACAAAAAATGTATCCAGTACACAGCTCTAGTATTCCCTGGATAAGGCTCCTAAGTCCAAGATATTCCTATGCAATGCAACTCTGATGAAGACAAAACTGCTCCTTTGAAAGGTAGAAGTAGTAATACTTAACGAGTTGGCTGTAACCTAATCTCCCACAGACAGCAGGCAAAGGAATTTGCCAATTCCTAGTACTTTCAGTATCTGTTGCATGGGAAAGAGCCAATGACAATATTTTTCATCAATCAAAATGCTTTCCAAAACGGTCACCTACACCTTCAGTGTGCTAGGGCTTGCATCCAGAGTTGAGGATTCTAGCACAATCCTTCTGCAGAAGACAGGTTCACCCCTGAATCTGTACTAGTACCTAAATCTCACTAGAGCTCTGGATGTTTAAAAAGGTGCTATAAACCTTTCTAATGCTTGATTTGTAGGACAGAAAGGTTAGTCAGTCTCCATTTTTCTCTTCAAAACCCTCCTTTCCCTCTTTGGAGTCACTCAGCAGCAAATTTTAGGCGCACATTCAGAAGCTAAGCATAAAAAAATCCAAAAACTTTTTTACTTTTTAATGAAGGTATACAAGTGCACAGCAGGGGTATGTTAATACAGTCAAAGATTTGCCAGCTGTTTCTTAAAGCCAGCCAACAAGCAATAGAGTTGGGCAAAGCAGCAAGGGTTTCTGCGATTAAAACCTCAATGTTATATCTGATGAGGAATCCACTCATTCTAGACTATGCAAAAGGGATTACCAAATTGTAATAAAGCTAATAAAGCTGCGGAGAACATGTGTGCATTTGAGAAAAACCCAACACAGCAAACAATCATTGTGGGATCCCGTGATTTGTTTGTTTCGACTGGGGGGAGGGGGGGGGGGTTGGAACTGCCACATTTTCTAATGGGAAGCACCCACCCTTGCACAAAATAAATGGAACAAAATTAGTTTATGCAAGTAGGTTTTAAGTAGGTATTAAAATGTATGAAAACCCTGTTAAGTTAGCACAAGGTACAGAAACTGAACTTTTCTCTAAAAAATTCTCTCCCTCCACTCATTAAACCATTTTAACATTACATGTTTCAAACATAGAAAAAAAAGTTAGATCTGGATTCACTTGATGCAGTACAGCAAAGTGGATGAACAGAATTTGAGCTCATAAAAGGAATATCGAGTACTAAGGGAACAAAAACATTTCTAGAGCTATTTGAAGGAAAGGTTACACTCCAAGGACAGGACTGAAAAACAACTCATGATCCCTAGCTCACAAGGCAAAAATGCAGGGCACTCCATTTCCCCATCTTTAAAATCGGGATAATATTTCCTTCACAGAGAGGTTTTGTTAGTGTTTTTCAATTTATTAAGCTAAAACACCAGAGGGTATCCTTTAAGGAAAGAACAAGCCCCATACATTCAACAGCTGATGCCCTACAATAGCGTGCAATGATAGCAAAAGCAGCTCTCTCAGGGTGTCTTTGCTGCTAAAGCTTTTTGGACACTATACTAGGACACGAAGAGAAAGGAAATTGGAGTCTGGATATATGTATGCTGATGAAATTCCAAATGGGTATCTACAGAGGAAAAAGGAGTGCTGTCAAATATTCTGTAATCATGAATTATATAGCTACTTTAGACCCAACTGCTTCAGGAAGACGGGTGGGGTGCAAGGAGAGGAGGGAGATATCCCTGAAATACCTTGTTTATACAAAATTCCTAGTCTTAGGTTATAATACCAAGGTTACAAATTAAACACACACTAAAAATAAAGAAGCATCACACTTCCCACCCAAGCCATTCAGCAAGACTTTCCATTCACCATAGAACAAACTCATCCTTTAAAACAAAGCCAAAAGAATAAAAAGGCAACAAGCCTCAAGGAAGGCTAAGTGACTGGCATGCACAGGTTGGAATAAACCCATTCATTTCAACCTGACAAAGCCTCAGATATTCAGACAACTACTGCTCAAATTTTTATGTTCAAATTCTTAGAATTGTGTGTTACTTACTTCAAAATCTGGTAAAAAAGTCTCCTTATGCAGAAGAAAAGGAAAGAGGTATCTTCATAAAACAGGTACTAAGAACTACTGGCTTAAAAAGAGTTGAAATCAGTAGGTTAGATTTCCAAAATACTGTTCCGGAGAAGTTTCTCTATTCTCTAAAATCTCTTTCCAAAAAGGCTATCATTCAGGTGCTAAGAAAACAAAAGTGACACATCACACAAGTTACCAAATATCAGCATGCAAGGTTGGCAAGTACATCTGCAGTCAAGATGATTCAGATAAGTCGGATAAATTTAGAATGGTGCTTTCCAATGGCATGTGCACACCAAATGCAGTAGATATGCAAAGCTATATTCCAAGAGCTGCTTCCAAAGCGCTTAAGCTAAAAACTGTTAGCAAAAATAGTCTTTTGAAAGTTCTCAGCCATCTGAAGTCCTCAACAATGTAGTTCCTCGATCTGCTTTTAGCATTTCCATCCATCATTGGATTTATCCCCATAAAACTATAGGCTCCCCAACCTCAGAGGACTAAGCCAAAAGCAGTGTGGCAATTTCACATAGGGCCAACCTTTTATGGGCTGAACAGTTGAGCTTTGATATAGCTAATCTACCATAAATAGCTCTGGAAACTCAGAAGGATCAGATCAGCTGTTGCAACCGTCCCAGCCTATAGCCGCTTCAAGTCCAATTATACCGTCAACTCTTGTCTTGCTCCTTTCATTTCGCAGCCTCCTCTCTCCCCAGTCTCACCCTTACAAGAAATTAGAAACTACAGAAGACTGAGAGGCAAAAAAGGGATATAGAAGAGGAATAGGATGGAACAGGAAGGATTACCAAAAGGATTACCGAAAGGATTTCACTTGCATGAAAGGCATTCTTTAAAGGAACAAAAAAAAGTAGAATTTTCGTAGTTAAGAAAAAATTTAACAAAATGACATCCAAGACAAGATACAGACCCAGACTTCTAAACCAAAAATATTATTTGAAATAAGTAAACAGAGGGACAATGAGGTAGGTGCAAGAGATGAGACTAAACTCATGCAGTTGTCATACAAGTATTAAACTGCCTAGATATTTTCCCATATTGTTTTAAAAAACAAAAACACTTGTGTTTAATATTACAAGTTTAATATTATCCCTGCAGGAAGTCACAGAACTGCATGTTATCATGATTAGAGTATGCCATTTCCTTTCAAGTATTTAGAAATGTTTTCCCCACAATAGTGCAAACGACTACCATTTAAGAACTTGGACATTTTGGAACCTGCTGGCTATTTTTGTTTATTACCAATACAAGGCAACGTAACTTTCTAAAAATATCAGCTGTATGACTGCCGTATCTCTGGGAGTGGGACAATAGAACTAGTGACACTGTCCGGATAGAAAATATAAGAGTTAAGATTTCATTGGACACAAACTAAAAAAAGTACCATGATAAACTTATAGGTTTTTTATGGTGTAAAAAGACACACTGGCTAAAAATATTTTTAAATGAAAGTACAAGATTAGACGCAACATTTTAAAAACTAAATGAAACTGCTTCCCTACTACTCTCTCTCATGTCCACCCTTAAAACTGAGCATCAGTTTTCCCATCTGTAAATGGGGCACAAGTACTGTGTGCGTTTGCACAAAAGCCTTGAGTTTGACTGGAACCTTTGGATGCAACTGTACTGAAGAGGAGATAGTGAGCAAAACAACACAGAAGGCTGAAAATGCCAAAAGCCTGAAGGAAAACCAAGTACACCTCAAACTCTTTGTACATGCTGCATTCCATCACTTTTGAATAGAAACCTCATTGGTGCAAGGACCTGATTTCCAACTTCTCTAAAACCATTAGCATAGCTTAAAGTCTCTACTTCTGGTCGTGACCACTTAGGCAAGTTTTGATTTTATGTTGATGGCTTAAACAACAGTTTGCAATCCCTTCAGAGTTGCTTAAGAAGGAAAGCTGCACTACTGGGGCAGAAAACAAGAGACAAGTTTACCCTCTCAAGCCCCAGAAAATGTTAATGCAAATAAAACCAGCTGCACAATACCAGGGAGAGTCAACTTTCCATTAGAAGGTGGAAAAGTGTCTGCACTGCATGCAGGAGCAGATCCAGAGGTGGTACAGTGGTGACCATACCCCGCTTTCAGACCAGACTGTGCTGCAGCAGAAGCCCCTGGGAATTTTTTTAAGTCCCCAAAGCAGGTAAAAATTCCCACCCCCTTTCATCTCTGTGCTCAGAGGCACATCCCCTCCCCTATTCCTCTTCTACCCTTTTGTGCCTTCATGACCTGCTGCTGCATTCCCTGCTGTCCTGGAGGGCAGGGGAAGCTCCAGAGCTGATGAAGGCTGGAGCAGGAGGTACTACCATCCTTGCAATACTAGTTGCTGCTCCTGTATGCCCTTTGCAAAATCCTGGACCCGCCCCTGCCCACGCATACAAAAAGTGTCCCGAGTAAGATTTGTCCTAATGTGTGCATCAATTTGAGCACCACGTTCAAAAGTAAAACATTACTCTTACAAGGCTCCCTTCTTCCCTCGCTCCCCAAGTAAGCTCCTGTCCTGGGACAGCATAAAGAGTAACTGCAATAATTCTTTCAGATTCTCTTTCATTTTTTTTTTTACATGCTTTAAAATACAGCGAGATGTGTTCAATTAACTGAAAGCAATAAATCGGGGTTGTACCCACGGGTACAGCAGAAGCACTGGTGTTCTCTGCCCTGCCCTTACCCACATAAGCAGAGGGAGAAAAATATTACTTGGGGGAGGGGCTAGGTGGTGCAGGGTGCACCCACTTGACCGCAGGGCCTTGAGGGGGCTGGTGCACACTGGTGCTGCGGTGGTGGTGTGCAGAGTGGGTGCTGGGCATGCTGCTGCAACAGCGGGGTATGGCAGTGGCACTGTCACCGGCTGCTGGGAAATTAGTTTGAGGAGGGCAGGGGAGGATAAGCCCCATTAGTCCTGGTCTTCTGCTGCCTATGCCTACCCAGATAAACCCTGGCCTTCTTTACTGAAGAATTTTAAGGATGCCAGTTGTAACACAGAAACATTCCCTTCCACAAGGAATGGGATTGGGCTCAACTCATTTCATTATACAGCCAAACAGTTTATTATTACCACCCAGGTGGCTGGGATTTTAAAGGCTGCTCTCAAACTCAGGAATAGAGGTCTGATATCGGATAGGCACCAATATAAAGAAAATTGACTGCATCGGAAATAGACATGATGTAGCCGATAACGTGGCCAATAAACGACCCATGCATGTGCGCAGCTGCAGCGCAGCACATAGGCGGCGAGGAGCACAGACTGGCAACATGGAGAGCTGTGTGCAGCTGGTAAGTCTGTTGTGGTGGACAGGGAAGGGTGAGGGAAGGAGCAGATCAAGGCCCCCGCCATGAAGGAGGGAGTGGGACTGGGGCTGGTGCTGCCCAGACGCAGCTCATCCGATGGGTGCAAAGGGGAGGTGGCTCCTGCTGCTGCATGCATTCTGGGAGGGCAAGGGGGGCATGGTCCCCCCAGATCTGCGCAGGGTGGAGCAGGGCGGGCTGCAGTTACAGACTGGGGCTACACTGGGCTCTTCCCAGTGGGGGCTGGATCAGGCTGCGCTCAGGGCAGATGGGTGGCAGCGCTGGGAGAGGGGGTTGAGGAGGGCACTACAGCAAAGTTTGGGATGTTTGCAGCCTGCCCTCTCCCCCCGCCCCGTGGGCCCCCACCCAATGCCACTGCCCGCCCCGAGTGCAACCTGGCCCAGCCCCAACCAGGAAGAGCCTGGCACAGTCCCAGGCCCAGCCCACAGCGACAGCCTGCCCGATCTGGGGAGCACACGCACTCCCCCCATGCCCTCATGGGGTGCGCGCAGCAGTGGGAATTGCCCCTCTCCCCTCCGACGAGCCGTTGCTCCGTCCCACTCCCTGCCCTGCCCCAGCCCCACTCCCTCATCCTGTGGGTCTTGATCTTTCCCTCCCCCCTCCCACCACAAGAGATTTACTAGCTGCACCAACTTTCCATGCTGTATCAGAAATCAGCTCAGTAGCAGCTGATATGTCTCCTTAAAAATCAGCTATCTGTATCAGCCTCAAAAATTTCTATTGGTGGAGCCCTGCTCAAGAACTCAAAAAAGGGGAAAAAAAGTATTCCTGCAAGAGCCCATTTTCAGACAAGCTGAAACACAGGAGCAGATTCGGAGCATTTTAGAGTGCAGTGAGCACCTTCTTCCCCCTCCCAGCAACACAGGACAAAGCATCTGCAGAAAGCTGAGGAACTGAGGAGCTACAAGTAATGTCTTGACTTCATGGTTTGTCTGCTACCTTATGTTTCTTTCTTAGTGTAACATGCAGATGGTTTATTCTACATCTTTCATAGGTACTCATCTCTGCTGGTCTTGAAATAAGAATTGGTCTCCCAAGGCCCTAGGGGCTGGCTGTGACCATCTCATTGACTGTCCCTTTAATGAAGCCAGAACAGCTCATATTAATGGAGGCACTCACAGAGGTATCAGGGACTCAGATTTCCAAAGAGGATACATACCAACAGTTAAGGAATAATTATAGCATTACACTCATACAAGACCGAATTCTACAGCTTAGGAAGCCTGGTACACAAAACTGAATTACTTAAAAAAATTTTAAAACAGCTGCTAGGTTTGTTCCTTTCACAGAAACATGTTCTTATTCAGGGAAAGGTACGCTTAACACAACTTACCAGCATCCATTGTTAGAATCATGACCCCACTTCTGTATGTTCGGAGCAGAAAGCCTTACCAGCCAGTCCACACGAATGACTCAGAAGGACAGCATAGCTGTGTTTCAGCTTTTATCTTCTTGCTCATTCACCCCTCCTCCCATCTTCCTCCCGTGGGATAAAAGTGTTGCCTGTACCCTGTGCCTGGCCATTCCGATTGGTTCATTTATAAAACCTCACTCATTTAGCATACTCAAGCTTGAGAGAACCTAAAATGACCTATATAAAAGTTCTTCCCTATCCCAGCTTTCCTTCCCCCTTCTCACTCTCCCTCTGGGATAATGAGCCCTTCACTCTTACTAACACTAGTTTCATTTGGGGTAGTTTTCATTGGACCAACCACTTCCTGAAGTATAGCACCAGCAAAATGACTATAACATTGGAGAGAGGCAACGAAACACCACACAAGCAACAATGGAGCCAGATTCTCTTGTACTTCTCCCCTGAAGAGGAACGACTGAAGACTCCATAGTGGGTCTTGAGATGGGTGTCTACTTATCTGGGCACAGACACACCAAGGAGCAGGGTTTACCATGGCCATCCTGAGACAGGATTTGGTCTCAGAGAAAAACATAAAAGCTGTAAGGAAGCATGTTTCTGAACAAAAGGTGCATCTGAAAGTCACCTAGAACTCTACAAATAGGGGAATATTTCTTTTTCCTCACTGAGCAGGATCCTTAAAATTAGGAACTAGTTTTATTGCTAGTAAAATGTAGGAACTGTCTGAAACAGTCCAAGAGGTATTTACATCCATTTGAGAAACACAACTGTAACTAGTAGAAAAAAAAAAAGTGTTGTGGAATTTCAAATTGACAGAGATGCCAGGATCCTCACTTAATGAATTATAATGCAGCCAGGGAATTGTCTAAGGAAAAAAAAGTTGGTTTCATTTTGTACTATTAAATTAAGATGTGAAGTTTGATTTTGAAATCTGTATTTTATCTGATAGCTGGAATTCTTATAGAACAGAACTTATATGTATATTTAAGGATTCAGGGACATAAGGAAGAGTGGCATTTCATTCACTGTCTGTCTCCTGATGAGCACCATTCTTTCTAAATAGAAAGAATGTCAGACTGCCATCTTATCACAGTATTTACCACTAGTTATGCTAGGGCTCATAACTCAGCGATAAAGCCACAAGGAGGTTTTGTACTTACCTGACTAAGCAAAGTGCCCCCCTCACCTCTTTTTTTTTTCTCTCTTTGAAGGGTTGTGAGCTGCATGGTGCAAACATTGGGTTTAAAATGCTATTTAAAGATGGAGGTCATAGCCCAAAAGCATTAGTATGAGCAACACTGCTGAGTCACCATCACTTATCACAAGATTTCTTGATCTACTCTTACTTTAAAGAGTCATTGTGCCAGCAGGATAAGGCTCTGATCCAGCTTGTTAACTGCACTTGGAAATAAAATTACCAGCAGGAAGAAAACTTATTCCAAGCATCCAGAGCAGGACACCAAAACAAGAGTTTTGACAGGAATATAAAAAACTTCCTTCCCTCAAGACACAAGCCAAGAGTTAATCAAGGAGAAAAGAGACATGTTGTTCACTAACTACCCACTACCCAGCTTCATTACTTTTTGAACCATCTAGTACAGCAGGGGCAGGCAATTATTTTGGGCAGAGGGCCGCTTACTGAGTTTTAGCAAGCCATCAAGTGCCACAAGACAGGCAACCCAGGGCAGACTAATATTAATTTTCTAAGTTTTTTAGGGGTCCCACAGGCCAGATAGAATGGCCTGGCAAGCTGCATCTGGCCCCCGGGCCACATTTTGTACACCAGGGTGGGCAAAATACAGATTGCGGGCTGGATCTAGCAAGAAGGCCCCAGCAGCAACGAGGGGGAGGTGGCCATGCCTACTGACAAGTCTTGCTTTTTGTTGGAGCCTAGCAGCAGCTTCTGTCCAGCCACTGCTGTCTCCAGACCTGGGTCACCAAAGCTGGGAAGCAGCTCTAGCCCATCCTCAAGGAGAAGGGCAGCCCAGAGGAAGCGCTGGTGGTGCCAGGGGCTGAGCTACCCTTGCTGAAGCTGCTGCCTATGCACACCCACACTAGTTCCCCACCTACCTGCAGCCCCATCCCACATAGGGAGGTTTGGTGAGCTGTTAAACAGGGGAGTGCTGAACTGGCCTATGACAGCTCCCCAAAACTCCTTATGTGGCCTATGGGTAAAAATAAATTTCCCACCCCTGACACAGTACTAGCCACATGATAAACTGACCGCTGTCCTCATTCAGTGCTGCAGTTCTTAGGTAGGTTGTTAGTTCCGACAGCTCGGACATATGCTTGCTACCCAGAATTCCATAGTTTAGGGTGACATAAGATCTGCATGCAATAAATGTTTTAACATGCACGTACAGATACCTCTCCCCAACATAAAAAGCCTCACAAGTGTAAAAAGGCCTACCCTAGTTTCTTATTAAACAAAAACTTCTTATGCAACTGCATAATGAAGATGCTCTCTCTAGAGGAATCTGCTGTACTCATACTCAATTTATGTTAAGTCTCCAGCTTTCCCCCGCCACATACTTTTTTCACGTGTCCCTTGTTCTGGTATCTTTACTATCAACTCCTGATGGACATGGATGTTGTATCCAAGCAATAAACATCCTCAAATCCCCAAATAGGGATAACACAAATGATGCAATTCTGGAATCTCTATCCAGGACCTCTTGATCATATATTGACAACATTTTACAGAAGCAGGACATGGACTACCACAGTTCTCCTGCTTTCGCTGTGGTAGGTTAAGGTATTAGGTCTGCTGTTAGGGTTGATGGTAATCTTATATAGAGTTTAGATTATGGTTTGTATGTGATGGTTTGGATAGGGACGATGCTGCCTCGGGCAGGGGGCTGGACTACATGACCTCTGGAGGTCCCTTCCAGCCCTACTTCTCTATGACACTATAACCTGAGGTCAACCCTAAAGAAGAATGACTGAGTTTTCATTCCTTATCACACTATATTGTTCATAAAAGATGCCTGAAGCTTCACTCTCTGCACTAGAGAATAGTAGACAAAAGTTAAGTTTCCACCTTCTTTTCTTTCTAGAGACAGACACACGGATGGAAAATGAACTGCAACAAATGAGAATGCCATAAACAAAGGGGATATAAGCGAATGACTGTGGCTCCATATATCACAGACGTTTCCGGCATGGTTAACCTGCTGCTTAATTTTTAATTCCCAGTTATCAGGCAGGGGGAAATGCCCCTCTTCTCGACCTTGAATGTCTTGGCATAGTTAGAGGGTGAAGGCCTGTCCCTTACACTGTAGGCAGGCTGACCCCTGCATGAGACTTCAAATGTGAGAATTTTGGGTACACAATTTATGGTGATGGGAGATTTATCTTGGGCTTTTCCTCTACTTTGCTCCTTTGGCATTTTGGCTAGGAGCAAGCAAGACTAGAGGGTATCTGAACTTCAAGGCCTCCAGGCTTGAGGCTTGCAGGTAGGATGCCTGCTGTGGATCTGGGAGTACTTGAATCCCCAAGCTGAAGAGTCTGGGATATATGATACTTGCTGGTGGTAGTACCACACAGACTTGAACAACTGAACCCTGCTCAGTCGATAGAATTTGGAACCGATTTGTCCCAAGACACAACATTTCAAAAGGTTATTATTTAGCAGAGAAAGGCAGTTACAAAAGTGTAAGTATGAAACGTATGCCAGTGCATCTTTACTATGAGAAGCCTCCCCCGTCATTCTGGGATAACAAGAGTGTCAATTCCTTGGTTCAGTAAGTCAGTATGTAAAAGTTACAGCAATCTATTCTCAAAAGTAACAAAAGCACAAATCATTTCAGGGTTAGAGGAAGACAAATGCATACAATGTGGCAGAACTCCTCAAACTGTGCAAAGGTCAACCGCTCAATTTAAATGAGTCTCAAAAAGGCAGTTGATTGCAAACTGTAATAGTGATGAAGTAGGAACAGTTTGATTGGCACCAAGAGAAATAAAGTGGCTATAAAAGGAGCCCCAGAGGCACATAGAATCAACACTTCCAGTGGGCCTAAAGCTGATTTAGTGAAGATACTCAATCTGTAACATTAATGGCATGGATATTATTTCATTGCATCTAGGCAACAAGGGATTTGTAAAAAAACCCCTGAATATCGCCCTTGATTCAGCTCTAACCCAACTGAAAGAAGTGAAAGCCTTCAATACATTATCTCACACTGTGCTATGAAGAAAAGCAACTGGCTGAACTTTTTGTATAAATGGATAAGCCTCCAAATTTAGACATTAGTTTGATTGCAAATTACATGGAATGAACATTGGCAGGCTTACACAGGAGACAGAAATAGCAATTAAAGTTGCATGTGGAACCTTAATTCTGCTCCTTTTTGCGTATGCCTAATCATGTACCATTTCTCAAACATGAAGTACCAAAGGCAATAAATTGATACACGTAAGTTTTTTCTTCCTTTCACTGGACATCCAGATAAATAACACTGTAGTATTAGGCTTTCTACTAGACGTTTCTCTCTCTCTCTCTCTCTCTTTTTTTTTTTTAATAAAACAAAGCCCTTTTAGCTATGCATTTATATGGTTTAAGTCTGTGTCTGTATATCTTGCAGTTTTCTTCCCCAGCCTCCCAATAAGCAGCACAGCATGAGGTGAAATTCAAGGGACCAGGGACCAAGTAGTAAATTACAAGGCAGATTCAGCTGGTCCGGACAGGCAACCAGTGTTTTATCAGTCATCAGTCTCTATTTCAGTAAACTATGATCTGTAATAGTGTGATTTATTAGTCAGGTAAAAAAATACAGGGTAAACTAAGTCAATTACGTAATACGTTGAGAAAGTACCAGAGTGATATCTGGTATTTGAGAGATTACACAAAACAAATATGCAAGATTACATCTCAGTAGTTCATAAGACAATGGAATTAATTAAGATTCAGCCATAACTCATCTACTGGCTTCACTGCTGAATTGTACAGTTTTAACATTGTTAGGTACTTTAACATATACGTATATGAAAATAACCCTCATGAGATACAAGAGGGGTGTGTGTGTATTATATATAATACATACATACATACATACATACATACACACATACACACACACGCACACACCCCCACACACCCCTTCTGCACCTTGCTAAGTGCTTGGGACAGGATGTTCTGATGGTGTCTATCCAAATTATTGCACATTGTGATATATATGTGAGAGAGAGAGAGAGAGAGAGAGCGCGAGCGAGCGTGCTGGAGGAATGTCTATATAGTCCAGTTTCAGAGCTATAATTATTTACCAGAAGAATTTTTTTTGTGGTAAAAATGAACATCTGTATGCAGCCAAGGACAGGCAAGTACCTGGTAAAATTCATGATCTTAAAGTGTTAGGCATTGTTAAATCAGGATATTAATGCTCATCCTTTTTTTTGACTGAACAGATGATACGCACCTACATCAGGATAGTTAGCTGTATACTACCTAGGCATCATGCAGTTGGTATAGACAATAAATAAAGTGTTTCACTAGGACACTGTAGTCCAATTAAATTTAGTTTTCACTAGCGCAGTCAAAGGAGATTTTCTTAATGAACATTTTCTGAATGAGCAAAGGGCATTTTCACCTTCGTATCATATACCCTTTTGATCTTTAAACAATACTAAATTTGTTGGGGGGGGGGGGGGGGGGGGGGGTTGTTTTTTAAATGATGGGAGAAGTAGTTACCTTCCTCCAAAGGTATCCTCCAAAACAAGTGAATCAGTTTTGCTTTAAAAAAAAGCACAAACAAAAAACCCCCCAGAACTCTCAAGTAGAGAGTTCTCTCAGCTTGGAAAATTATGGCTACTTTGAGAAAATGAAGATTAAGAATAAGAACTGTAATTCCTATACAACCTATACTACTGCAGACACTGCCATTTCCAATGAAGCAGACTTAACCAAGACAACAGCATGGCCACAATTCCTCCAGGACAGGAAGTTTAGCCGTGCAACTATTCCAAAACAGAGCTGATGTCTAAGAGTTCATGAGGGGAGTACCTACTACAACCCCTCCTCCGCCTTTGTTGGCTTGAAACAAAATAAATCTCATGATTATATTTAACCAAGTCACATTTCTTTACTCCAATTTCAATAAATGCAAGCAGAAATCCCATAGATAAAAAAGATTAACCATGTTTTAGATAAAAAATGAAAAACATCTGTCACAGCCGAATTAAACAAGTGCTCTAAACTGCCAAGTAATGGAAGAAACTCTGACAGTTTGAGTTGCCCTTAAGATAAATATTTACCAATAGTTCTCATCATTTTTACAGTGTTTTACAAAACAAGACATTATTTTATCTGAATTCTGAAGAACTGTCAACTGTGGCAAGATTGATTGCTATAGACTAAGTCATCATTTCTAATTCAGGAAAAGGAAAACAATGGATTAAATTAGTGAAGAGAAAGATTCTTTTGTAAGTGCCTAGGGATCATAACTTTTGTTTCAAAACAATGGCTGTACAGGAAACAGCAGGCCTAGTTGTAAATTTAGCTTTTGAAAGGGACTGAGTCTTCTGTATAAAGAAGCAGATCTCTGAAGAGCACTGTTGGGCATACCGAGGATAGTAAATGAAGCTGAAAATAAAGTGTTTTGTTAGCTAAATTCAGAAAGCTGAACTCTGAAGTCTAGCAACATAAATGTAAGTTGTATCACAGCATCTCTCTCCACATTTGACAGAGAAAGAACCCAGGGTAGTTACCATTATTTAGTAAGATAAAATAAAGATAACAGGGTATCAGGCTAGAACAGGTCCAGGGACAAGCACTTCAAAATGCGTCTCAAACAAATCAAAGCTGAAAGCAATCAACAAGTTCAAGTTGCATTAAAAAGCAGGGGGGAGGGAGCAAATAGCAGACAGGTTTTTAAATAAATAAATAAATATAGATGCATCTATAATCTACTCTTCAGCTTTAAAAAGGCTACTTTTGAGAGAGAGACCTCAAATGTAACATTGGCAGTATCTTGTATCTAGCAGCAGTACCAATTTTAATATTGCATTCAAAGAACTGCAATACAGAGAAGCAATTCTCTGGTAACAGACAATATTTATCATCATCTCTGCCACCTCCCAGAAGTTAATCCTTCAACAACTTTACTCTCACCCTTTATAGCAGGGGTAGGCAAGAGTTTTTGGCTGGAGCACGGAAAAACACCACAATGCCTACCTCAGAAGGTGCCAGGGTGCCGGCATGGCAGAAAAACAAAATGAGGGCAGGGCATACATGGCAGGATGCCCTGCTTGTGCCCCTTGCCCCTCACCCAAAGCCCCTGGCCCCCAGCCCTGCTGCCCCTTGCCCCCCACCCAAAGCTGCCTGCTGGGAGCAGCCTGGGATCTGGCTGGCAGCAGCTCCCCAGAGCTGGGGCAGCTGCGCCGGGCTCCGGCACCAGCTCCGCACCAGCGTGAGCAGGTGCACCTCAGAGCGGGCGGTGGGGGCGGGGCCTGATGCAGCGCAGCCCTGGTCTCTGCCCTTGGCACAGAGGTGCTGAGCCCTGCACAGCTGTTTGTAGCCTGCGCGCTGCTTGCTGCAGCTGCCCAGAGCCCAGGCTGGCTCCAAACAGCTGCGCCGGGCTCCTCCCCTCCCTGCCGGGAGCAGAGGAGAGACCGGGGCTGTGCTGCCCTAGCCCCCCCCCCCCC
>NW_005842080.1:2441083-2442186 GCF_000455745.1 Alligator sinensis | reverse complement strand
CAGGCTCCGTCACTGGCAGCAGCTTCCCGGAGCCAGGGCTGGCCGCGGTGTACCAAGCAAAATGGCCTCACGTACTATGCTCGGCACACGTGCCAGGGGTTGCTGACCCCTGCTTTATAGCTTAGTACTAGTGTGATGCCATGTCAGACATGAACCACACAGATTTGTAAAAAACAACCAGCCAACTTAAGGAAAAACAAATCTCAAAAGAGAAATTAAATTTAAAAAAAAGCAACAACAAAAAAGTCAAACAGTCATTGCCCAGAGCTTACCTTAACTCTTCATCACCTGCCTGCAGAATCATAGGAGAAATTGTAGCAAAGTCCATGTTACTCAAAACCCTGGAGGTTTTATTTTAAATCTGCAGGCACTCCCCCTAGAAGGAACCAAAAAAAGAGTAAGGAAAAATTTTGATGCAGAACCAAGGGCATTTTTCAAGTTAGCCTGGCTCGAACACAAATTGTGGAAGTGTAATCATTGAATGTTTATTTGTAAATATTACAAGAACGTGAGGGAATCCAGTTGTTTACTTCTACAGAATATAAATCATGGAAAGTATCTTTCTGCTATAGTTTTCTTTATATGATGTAACTTACAACTGGCAAATTAAGGCTTTGGCTCACCAAGTTAAAAAGTTCTAATAGTTTTTATACTTTAACCTGGAAAATGGGGAAAGCATACTATCCTTAATTCCAGGACCTATGTTACTTAATAAGGAGGCCAATTTGCCTCACCTATGCAAAACAAGATAGACAGCTAGACTTATTTGGAAATTAAATAAGTTTGATTGCATACAATTGGAGCAAGATTTCCTTTTATGTCCCTTAGATCAGCAGCTCCTAAACTCTGACAGATTGCATGCCACCAATTTAAAACAATACAACCTTAAGTACCACCAGCAAATTTTTGTCATATAAAGTAATGTTAATAAATCTGTTAACATGTACCACTGACAGGTTGTCTGCATACCACTGGTGGGAACCGCTGCCTTAGATAGAACGGAGATGTATAAACTGGTGTTTCACACCAATGCTCTGCTATAGGGAATGAGAGATTAGACCTCTACTCTTTAGAACAGTGCGCTGTAACCACATGCCTCATCC
>NW_005842080.1:2406117-2441052 GCF_000455745.1 Alligator sinensis | reverse complement strand
TCTTTCCCTCTCCCAACCCACAAGACAACGTTGCAGTTGCACGGCCATGTCTGATCCAGACTAAGGCTGCATCACAAGCAGCACACACTCCAGACCAGTGCAGGTACTACACAGTGTGCCCCACCCTCAACCCCAGACAGCACTTGACCCTGGTTTGAAACACAGTACACATGGAGCCAATCTGGAGCATGTGCTGCATGTGGCACCTACTCTGAACCAGCCCTGAGCACTGGCTCTGGCATGCAGGCCTGGCCCCAACCTCCATACACAGCACATGCTAGCGTCAACCCTGTGTGCAGCTCATGGTGCACAGGGCCAGTCCAGAGCACAATGCATGCAGCACTCTCTCCAGACTGGTCCCGTGCACTGGCTCTGGCACAAGGCAGAATTCAGACGGGCCTTGGATCTGGCAAGAAGGACCAGTCCAGTATGGGCACCATGGTCAGTGCGTGCTCCAGGTTGGCTTTGCATACTGCATGTTAACTCCAGCCCTTGCGCCATGTGCAGCTCATGCCAGATGGGCTCCACATGCTGCCCATGTGTGCTGCCTGCAGTATGCCAGCTTAAGATTCACAGGCAGCAGTGCAGGCCAGATCTGGCCCACAGGCCATATCTTTGACATCCACTTTAAAGCTAGGTTGGACATCTATTTTAACACCACAGTATCTACATACCTTCGGACACCACTCCTAACCCTTGGTTACCTACTCCCTAAACAAATATCCTGCTATTCCTTGAGTAACTAAGTACAACATACTTGTTTTAAAGGCTCTACCTGGTCCAGCGGTTTATCAAAGACAACCAAGTGATAGAGACCAAATTCAAAGGATAGAATTTGGCTCGTACCCTAAGAAGATGCGCTTTTCTTAGCAAGGTGAGACTCTGAACACAAGCGCAGAGAAAATCAAAGGCATCCATCCAGTGATGCACTAATCATTACCTCTTGCCTAACCTCACCTCTTTTGGTCACGAGTCTTATTGCATTCTGAAACCCTAATAAAACCAAGTCATGGAGACCCTGACGGACTGGAATACCATGTAGAACAGTTGCTAGGTCACTTTTCTGCTTTCTCATCTTCTGACATACAGCAGCTGCAATGAACAAGCAGCCCAACACAAGAATATTAACTAGACAAGAGATCAGACCTACCAGTAACAGTGTTTCCTTTACTACTGGGCAGAGATTTAAGCAAAAGTACTTAAAGAAAAGAAAAAAACAAGCACACTTTCATGCCTTACTTCTAAAGAGGAGAGTCAAACACCACCCAAAAACCCTACATATTTCTAAGATTATTTTAACCTCTGAAAAACTAGGCCATGCTGGACCAGGCTGGTTGAGTTGCATGTTGCACAGTTCTTCATTCAGATATATTGGGCAAAAAACAAATCACACATAGACAAAGTTATTTTTATATCTCGGGCAACAAAATTGCAGGTAAAACTCTGGTTAATTCACCACCCCACAAGGAGTACAAACAATGGTGAATTATCCAGTAGTAAAAAACTATCAAGAGTTAACAACTGGGGCAGGGCAGGCGGTGCTGGTGGGGAACTGGATTAGTAATGAATGAAACCATATTGCCATATTAACCAGAATGCACTGTATGGAAAAATTTCAAGTGATTAAAAAAATACTGCCTTATTAGAAGGAGAACTTTAAAAAGCAGCAGTGGCATAGAGAGTTACTAAGCCTCAGGCACCTTCAACCTAGCCCCTAAACTGAACAGCAAGGAGGACACTGAATACATAAAGATGAAAGTCCAAACCCTTGCACCAGGGGTGTCAAACTTAGCTGGCTTCATCGGCTACATGAATGACGTGGGGCCGGACAGATGCGGCCCATGGCCTTTCTGCTCGCCCCCCCAGCCTACCTGATCCAGTGGCTGCTCCAGCCTATCTAGGACCTGCGCTGCATGCTGCATGGATCCCTCAGTGCTGGAATGGGTGCCATGTGTGACAGTTCGGCCAGAGTGGCAGCTGCACTACATGAAGTGGCCACCCCTGACAAACTGCACAACATGTGGTGCCCATGCTGGCAGCTCCAGGACTCGTGCTGTACACAGTGCCGGCTCCACACAGTCTGGGATCCGCACAGTACTGCCAAAAACTACATGGAGCACGGGTCCCAAACTGGCTGGAGTAAGGGCCATGTGCAGCATGCATCCCAGAGCAGTGCAATCCAGCCAGGGCTCTCACCATGGCTGCTGCACTGGCCTGTGATGCTCGAAACACCTGTTCTGGTAATCCGGGCACTATGCCACATGCGGCATGAATCCCAGACCAGCTGGAGCAGCTGCTGGATCAGGTATGCTGGGGGAAGAGAGAGGGGGTTTCATGGGCCAGAACTGACCTGTGGACTGGCCCTGCACCACAGGTGCGCCCATGTAGGTCTAACCACAGAATCATAGAGAAGCAGAACTGGAAAGGACCTCCAGAAGTCATTTAGTCCAAGCAGAGGCAGGATCATCCACATCCAACCCATAATCTACACAAAGCTATTGTCAAACCTAGAATAGAGACATAACCCTAACTTGCCACAGGTAAAAAAGGGAACCATGGCAGCCAATGTCCTGCTTCTATAAAAGGTTGTCATCATATGCTCAAAAGATCCCTGGTAGAGGGCCATGCCCACCAATATAGAAGACGACAAAAAAACCCCACGTCTGTGGCAAACACCTCCACAGTCCATACCAAACTGACCATAGGATAAAATTCCTTCCTGATCCCAAATAATAATCAGATGCAGGGGCAGCACTGCGGGCCAGATAGCAGGGCTCCACAGGCTGGATACAACAGTATGTCCTCACATAACAGTCTCCTACTGCATAATCCTTCAGCTTCCATCTTCATCCTTGCCTCCTGACCATAAGATGTTTCTAGGCAAGCAAGCATTTCCTCCCTGTTCACCTCAGAAGTCCTGCAACCAAATGAGTTTCTTCATCACCTTGCGCTAACAGACATTACATTTATGGCACAAGTGACACCATTTTATGTGCAACATCTTTGTGGCTGGTTTGCATGGTTTCATAAATTGAATGCGTGTCCCTGTTTGGATGCTGACAAGCAGCTAATTATCAGGATCAGCACCGGGCAGTCCCAACAGCCACACAATTGGGGTCCAAGGAATTTTATGCCCTGTCCCCAAAATCATGCAGCCTACCATACATGTATGGCATGTTTTCTTTCCTCATTATTAGCCAACAACCCAAGGTTCATTCTGAGCTGAAATACAGCAGACAGATCCTGAAGATCAGCTTATTGTAGAGCGCGGAAGGATAAGCTAAGGAGACAGAGCTTATAATGGGAATCTTACTCTAACTGGGTACATTGTTAACAACATCATTCCCTAAATGTCCCAACTTTTTTTTTTTTGGTATGGCACATGCAGTGTTCCTTACTCATCTGCATCGGGAAGACAAATGTTGCGGTCTTTGGGGGTGAATTTTCTTCACAACTACAAAATCCATTCTTTAGTTCATAGAACACTCATCTTGAAAGAGCAGTTTCTTTAGACACTTACCCAACGATTGTATTCCGTGTATTCTTTGAAAAGAACTTTTTTCCCCAACTATTTTAGTTGGTCTAATAAAAGATATCACAGTTACCCAAAGAACCTTTCCTGCCTAAAGTAAAAAAAAAAAAAAAGAATTTTACTTTGGCTGCAGATGTCTGCACCACCTTCCCCTGCCGCTCCTTACACCAATGGCCCATGGGATGGATCCGGCCTGCCAAGGGATTCTATCCAGCCCATAGTGGGTCCCTCCTGCTCCAGGCATAGGGGGCATTCCAGGCTGTGGTGTGTACGGCTGGTCCCACCGCCCTCCCGGTGTGCAGTGAGGCAGGGGTGGGAGCAGGGGCAGCCACACACACCACAGCCCAAAATGCCCCCCAGCAGCCCCCACAGCAGCAGCTCACTCTGCCCAGCTGCTGCTGACAGTCTACCCCATACCCACGGTCAGAAATGCAGACGGAGCGGGTGGGCATGGCACTTGCAGGCAGGGTGCACTCAGCCCAGTGGATGGGATGGGGTCATGGGCAGGCAGGGAGCAGTGTTCAGGAGTGGAATGGGCAATGGGAGCCAGGCCCACAAGGCAGTGACAACATGGGGCTGGGGCCCAGGTCAGAGCCATGATCTGCTCCCTGCATGTCCCTGCCCACCACAATCCCCCAGACTGGATCAATCCCCCCACCCCTTCACAACAGGTCAGCAAAACTCCTTAAGGAGCTCCTCCAACTCAAATTGCCCACCCCTGTCTTACATGTATCTGTAATCTGCTAGAAGTCCAGACCTAGCAGCAACTCCATTTTCAAAAATTAAAACCTTGATGTTAGAAAAGCTCTAAAAGCACATGCTGGGCTTTCTCCTTGATAGGACTTTGCACTTGTACACATGAACGACTGTTGCCTCCCACGACTGGGGGAGCACTAGGGCAGCAAACGGTAAGTGAGGACTGCCCACAGCCGCCGCCTGCAGTGTCCCCCCTAAACGTTGCCTATGAGCATACAGATGTTCAGGTTTTTTCCTCCCACAGTAAAAATGGCTTCTCCCAAAAAAAAAAAACCACCCAAAAAACTAGGAACAGCCAGAGTTAAGTCATTCCCAGGAGTTTCTCCTAGGATAGCAAATGTCTGTAGACAATGTATAGACAGTAAGTGTCTGTACATGCAAAAGTGAATCTAATCTTCCAGCATCCACTCCTCCCTCCCTCCCCTTGTTCCCCAGGGAGACAGCATGTCTTTACTGGACTCTGCTGCTTCAGCATTGAGCAGAACACATCCTTTGCGCAATCCCCGTATTGCTGCAGGCAAAAACAAATCGACAATGGGCAATTCGGATCAGCCAGTCAGGGCTGCCCAATGCACTGCTGCCATCTGTTGCCAGGAAGACTAAGGATGCCTACAGAGGATGCTGAGATGTGTGCAAGACCAAGATCCTATCACTCCCCTCAACCCGCAGCTATGCAGTATCAGCACTGCAAGTTCTCCAGACTTCAGCCTGCAAATGTCTGTACATGCAGCTCTACATATGTTTTTCTACCAGGAGATCAACCTGCAAGAATTCTCCCAGATTAGTTGAATGTGTACATCCAGCCCAATGCAGAAAGCCAATGAGCACTAGTTAAATTAGAACATATTTGAAGAGCAAAAGCCAACTTCTAGCAGAATAAGTTCAACAATGCTCTACAGATCAAAATTTGTTGAGACAAGTTCCCTGAATATCAGATCTGACACCAAAAAAGTATTCCTTAATGAATCAGCCAGTGTACATTAAAAATATTGGGGGGGTTTTCCCCCCAAATAACGGTAGAGAAAAAAATGAATACATTAATCAGCACTTAGCAATTTAAATTTAATACAGTCATTTTGATTCTGAGATCTAGTAAGACTATCCTCCTTCTGCTTCTAGACATAGACCCGATACTATTGCATCCTTATGAAGTTTGTGGTAGACCAGTACACTGAAATCTGAATACTTCCTCCTTCCTTATAAGTCAAGTAATAAACGGCAGGCTAAAGACAGGGGAGGAGGAGCTAGATACCCCTTGCAGTGAATCTAATGTGCGGATATTTTTATGGCTAAAATAACTGAACTGAAGTTCTCCTACAAGTTCTCTCTGCCCTTCTCCTTCACTCTTCAAAGGCATGTGACAATAGCCAAGGCAGTAACAAAATAGGAAGAACATTTTCAGACTAATTTCTGTTTGTGCCTTCAAAGGTCCTCTCCCGAAAAAGCCTTCAAAGGCTCTCTCACTTGCTTTTTTTCTGCACATATTCAGAAGTATAATGGTAGTGGGCTTGTTTGCTTAAAAACAAGGGGAATCCAAGGAGGAGAGTGGAACTACACAAACACATACAACTGTGCCTACCAGTGCAGGCATCTAAACTTGGAGATGGAACATACCAAAAGAACGGAACAAACTTCCAGTCATCTACAGAGAAAGTCCAAGTCTTTCTACCTAGCTAGCAAGTGCCTGACCAAAGGTTATGGTCACTTCCTTTTGCAAAAGAATTTTAAGAGCTTTATTTTTAGAAGAAAGCAAAACCTACCAACTGTTAGTTTAAGATATTGAGGTGGATACAAACTGTAAATTCTCGAATAATCCCTCCTCAGTCAGCATACAAGTCTCCTTTAGCTGCCTTTCCCTTCTGTATTGCTTCATATCACACTTGCGTGGTTAGATCATCTGTTTTAGTCTCTTTGCCTAACAACTCCTTCACAAGCTCTTTGCTGCTGCTATACTCCTTCCATCCCAGATGCTTAAAGAACATGTTTTCTAGAGAGAATTGAGATGACGCCTGGAAGGTCAGCCATTGACTCTCTCATAATCAAGGTATGTATGACTATTTCCCCCAATACCCAGGAGTTAAAACACTGATCTTAAAGTTATGAGTTAAATCCTCAGGGAGTTGTGAACTCTTCACTAAAAATAGAGGTGCATATGTAATTCCTTCCACTGTGCCAAGAATAAGTTTATTCAGCACATGGGGTAAGGACAATTCCTGTAAATAGCAGTATGTACAGATATATTTGACCCAAAAAGTCATGTTGCTGCAATGCCACATGAATGTTTGAAGTGCATGCTGGAGAAGCTGGGTTTGCGCATGCACACCACGTTAAGGCACTAGTACTGAGTAACGTGTCAAACATATACTGATACTTGCCAAGTACATCTTCTAAGGATGGAGAATTAAAAGCAGGAAGCTCAAACAAGCCCTTTAGCCAAGAAAGTCATAAGACATTAATTAGAAGTTTTTCCATAGTAGCAGAGTGCAGCTTCTCTCAGAATCTGGTTTCACATTCGATGAAACAGGATTCTACAAGAAACTCTACACTACCCTGCAGGAGTTCCCATCATATACTGACCTCTAGTGTAGTAAATAGGACTCAAGACATTAAGCATTTCTGTAAAGCTTTATGAAAAGATATTTAGCAAGTTATTTTCACAATACTTTGAAGACCCCTTTATGCAATGAAAAGTCAAATGGATCAGTTAAGATTAGTTGCATTTAACAAGTGGTGGGGAGGGAAGAATCAAAGAAACTATGAAGTTTAGAATGCTTTAATGATTTAAACGACTGTTGTGTTTACATAAAGCGCTCCACATCAAAGCTGCACTTGGCTACTTGGAACATTACCTTCATGTATTTAACTCCTACAAATTCTGTTACATGCAGAAAGTTCTTTTGACTTCATATTTAAATAAAAGAGAAATAAAATGCTGAAATCCAGAAACAACTGGCTTGAATGACTTGAGTCAATTCCATAAAATAAAGTCAAGGGTCTATGTGTAACAACTCCCCCAAGCTCTAAAAGCATCTGTTGAGTAGAATGACCGTGTTACAGCCAGGGTTTAGAATACAAGAAATTTGATTTGAATGGAGGATGACTCCCAGGATGTCACCCTCCTCCCCCCACTGTTTTCTAGCTTTAGGAGATAGATTCCAAGAAGCATCGTTCAGTGCCCAGGGGAGTCCAGGGCAGGTA
Source organism: Alligator sinensis (assembly GCF_000455745.1). Classification (NCBI taxonomy): domain Eukaryota; kingdom Metazoa; phylum Chordata; order Crocodylia; family Alligatoridae; genus Alligator; species Alligator sinensis. The sequence goes on along the minus strand of NW_005842080.1, from coordinate 2,433,566 downwards.
GGGTGACCTCTTAAGGCTTGTTTCTTCTCAGAAGGATTTCTTTTTAAAATATGGGAAATTTGAAACCTTTTCAATTAAAAAAAAAAATGAAAAGGCCAATTTTTATTCTTTAGGATGCAAATCCTCCAAGATGCTATCCTCCATGTGCTATCTGTAGCTGTCATCAGATCAGAATCCTGCATTTTGTCTCATAAGATTAACCACATTTTACATCTCCAATAGCTATCCCTTTCTATAGCTGCAATAGTTTATAACAGGGTGGTTAAGTATTGATACCTCTGCCCAAAACCATGGTAGTACCTCCTTCATACTATTTTGCAGGTACTCCTTAAAAAGCTACACATAGTAAATCCTAGGGGATTTATCTATTTTCTATTTGTTTCTTAACTGGCCCTTTAAAGAAGGGAAGTCATTCAGGAACTGTTTCTGAATAAAGTGACCTTTTCAAAATGTTTAAGTATTCAGATTTCCTCCCTAACTTCCTCCAAAACTCAGAAAAACAAAGCTATGTTGGACCAAGTGCTTTATCTATTTTAGTGACTAGAACCATTTAGAAAAACCTCAGGCATCACTTGGAGGGTGGGATACCATTGTGGTTTCACAGTATTCACAGAAAATTTAAAAAGTAGTTCAGCCTTCCAAAAGTTGGTTCTTGACAGAAAATTAATTAAAAAAAACAAACAAACAAACCCTAGCTTGTGTCTTTTAAATTTCAGCATGCTCTCAATTTCAAAGTGGTTTAGTTAATACACTGACCTCAGACTAGGATTCAAATCTCACTTTTCAGGTACTTCACAGCCTTTTATTAAGTGTCCAACACCTCATACTCTGATATAACCAAACAGAGAACTACTGGCACCCCAGCTGCAGGTGGTCACACCACAAAAAGTTGTTAATAGAACCTAAAATTTCTATTATGTCAGACTCTGATCTTATAATTCAGTTGCACTTCAGTGCCAATTTAAGCGTGCTAACCATCAGTTTAATTATGCAGTCTCTAACTAGTGTATCACCCAAAGTCAAGACTATAAACCTAAGGGGCCCAACTAGAATGCTAATATCTGAGTTCTATCCAGCAGTTATGCAACTTACTAAGCACAGTGTCAAAGCCACTACTCGTGATTTAAAGAAGACAGTAGTTATGCCAGAAGCTTACATGATAGAAGTCTTTAAACCTGAGCTTTTAAATATATTTCAAATATTTACCACCTATATGAAGGTTCCTTTACTGTTACACATGACAAAAATGTGTTCTTCCACAATACAAAACTACGTCATGACTACATGTCATTTCCATAGTAAAAGCCTTCAAAACAAGTTGCATGCTTCTATGCCATTATAGCCCAATCATAGTACAGTATGCAACATTCTTCCAAGGGAAGAGAGAAAAAACTTCCCCCTTATGCCTCTACATCTATCATGTAATCAGCACAAATGGCTAAAAGAATAAAGGAGAAAAAGGGAGGGGTAAAAAAGCAAGAGAAAAAAAGGAATATTGAATATCTCTTGAATATTGAAATAGAATTTCTCCAATTTCTTCTTCCCAGATAGGATGAATAAAATTGGGAGCTGGGGGGAATATCACAAAATTAAGGCATGCAGAATCTATCAGCACTCTGTATGCTCCATATAGTTATAGTCATAAAGGAACGTGGCTCAAACAGCATATCATAGGTAAGGCTCATAAGAAGGGCTGGATGTGTGCGCTCAAGGGGCATTTATACACGTGCAATCATTACAGCAGGTTGGACAGACTCAATTAACCAAGTCTGCTGGAGCGTAGCAATTATCCCACTCCAGCATCACCTGCATCAGCATCCCCGCACTGAAGAATGGCAGCAGGGGCGCTTTAACTAAAGCTTATTTGAAGAGCTTTAGTTAAAGCACCCCCGCCGTTTTTCATCATGGGGACACTGATACATGTGATGCTCTGAGCACTTTAATTAGAGCAGCTCCACTTCAAGTGCTTTAATTAGAGCAGTAATTAAAGTGATAACTAAAGCCCCCCCACTCCCAGAGCACATGTATAAAAGCCCAAGGATACTGAAGGAATTGGCTGAGGTAATTTCAGAGCCATTCTTTTTGAGAATTCATGAAGTTTGGGTAAAGTCCTGTATGACTGGACAAAAGCAAAAATATTTCCCATCTTTAAGAAAGGGAAAAAAGGAAGACCCAGGTGACTAGACCACTCACTATACCTGGAAAGACATGGAACAGGTCTTCCACTGTGAAGCACCTAGAGGAGAACAAGGTGATCAGGAACAGTGAACATGGATTCACCAAAAGCAAGTCAAGCCTGACCGACCTGATTTGCTTCAACGGTGAAGTGATAAGCTCTGTGGACATGGGGAGAGCAGTGGACAAGGCATACCTTGACTTTAGCAAGGTTTTTAACACTGATCTCCTATGACATTCTCCTTAACAGGCTAAGTAAATACAGACTAGACAAAGGAGGGTATATACCTGGTTCGACCATCACATTTGATGAATAATCCTCAGCGACTTAATGTGTAGTTGGGAGGAGATATCAAGTGGGGATCCCCCAGGGGTCTGTCCTGGGTCTGATATGATGACCTTATGATGTCCCTTCCAGCCCTCCTTTTCATCACCCTATATCATTTCACTTGCACTTTGAATGAATGGAATCCTTCCAAGCATGATTCCACACTTCACCATTGAAAGCATGATGCTTGTGCAGAGCATGGAGCTCTCAGTAAATATTGTGTGTTAACGCAATTTGCTTAAATCAGTAATCCAATTCCAGGTAATGATTTGCTGCAGACAGTCTGCATTATTAGCTACCTCAATTAGAAGGCAATGGCATTTAAACGTAAAAGGGCTCTCACCGATTAGATGACTGTACCTACTGTAGTCCAATAAGTAAGCAAGTTTCTAAGGAAAGCCTCCAAAAGCAATGATATATACCTGGCCAAAGGCACACAGCTTCTCTGTGCAAAAATGTAGTTACTGGTCTTCCTTATAGAAGCATTTAGATTACCAAATTGGAACACTGAATGCTAGCTTAAAAGTATAGGGAATGGATTAGTTTAAACTAGGGCTGACAAACAATTAAAAAAAAATTAATAGCGATTAATTGCAAGATAAAAAAAAGTCACAATTAAATTGCACAGTTAAACAATAGTCATCACCCCCACACAACAGCCCATGCGCCCTGCGGCTCCTCCCTGCCACTACCAGCAGTGTACAGTCCCAGCCCCGACACCGGCCTGCTCCGTGTCGGACTCGCCCCAGCCAGAGTGGACCAGCTGGAACCCATGCGAACACCCCTGACCCTGGCCTGCTCACCCAGCCACGCTGAGCAGCAGCAGCAACCAGGCAGAAGCTGCTGTTCAGCATTGAGGAAAAGCAGCCCATCCCCCTCACCACTGCCAGTCCCTTCTTGCTGCAACCACCTAGCCTGTGCCCAGGCCACCACTGTCCCACTGGGCAGCCCTGGAGGTAGCGGTGATGGCAGCAGAGAGGAGCCGCAGGGCAGCCCAAGCATGGGCTCCAGGCAGCTGCAGCAAGAAGGACCCAGCAGCAGTGAGGCGGAGGGGCCGCTTTTCCCACCGTGCCAAGTGACAGCTTCTTCCTGGCTGCTGCCACTGCTCAGAGTGGATGGGTGAATCTGCAGCAGGTGCGGGGCAGGCTGGGGCTGCGTGCACAGGTCCAAAGCTGGTCCACGCGGCTGGTCAAAACAATATGCAAGATTAAAACAATTAACACATTAATTTGTTTTTGCATTAACTGCGATTAACTGATAACCCTCATTTAAACAGTATCTTCAGAAGCAACAGAAACATAATGGAATAAGCAAATAATCCCTGCAAGTCAGCCATTACAACTTCTTTTCTAAGATTTTTTAATAACCAAGAGGAAGGATAGTTCAGCTGTCAGAACTTTAGCTTAGAATATGGGAGACCAAGGTTCCCCTTTCTGTTATCAAAGACCATGAAACCTTGAGCAGGCTGTTTAGATTCTGTGCCCTGGCTTTCCACATAAAATGCGTGGATAAACAGTATTTCCCTGCTTTGCTGGAGGATTGTATAAAAGTTATAAAAGCACCCGGATACTAGAGGGGTGGTGGGGAGATAGACTTCTTTACAGGAAGTTCTCTCCCTATTTAAAGTTGTACATCATAATAAATCAACTAGAGCAACTCTGAACAGTACCATGAACCTGAGTTGTTTCCTTCAGCAAAAAGTACAAAAAAAGTCAGGACTTCACAAAGCAAAAGTTTACAGAGCAATCTAGACACAAAAGGGGAGCACATGACTGCACTTGACGCTGTCTAGACTAAAGTTGTCCAAATACAGAGGCAAGACGGAAGAGACAGTTCAGTGCACTGGTTTACAATACAGCAAAACTAAGTACTTGCAATCTTCTGTTTGAACATTCACCTAAGTCTGCTTCTTCATATATTAATACAAATAAGAGATTATGAAAACACACTTTTGAAAGGGGGAAAAAAAAAAGAATATTCACAGAGACACTCACACAGCTTTGGGAGTCTGCTAAAAAAAAAAAAAAAATATCAAGAAAATTATAACACCTGTATCCACTACTACCTGGCTAATCAGTCAGGGAAAAAGGCTGCTATAAGAAAGTGTCTGAGCGTGGTCACACTGAATACAACTGCCCCAGCTTTTATAGCAAAAGCAACCGTTTATTTAGGGTTTGAGGCTTGTTGGTTGTCTAAGATGTTCTTCTCTCTTCCCCTGCTACAGTCTCAGTTATCTAATCATCAGAATACTCCTCAACCATGGAGTGCATCTGGAGTTAGTGCCAGACCAAAGAGTTAAACAAACCCAAAGCAATACCACAAACTTAGCTGGAAATGCTCGCTCCTTTTCTAGCAAAACTAGAATATTAGACAGGAAACATTTTACAGCTATAAGCCAGTAGAGTCACTTGACATGGAAAAATAAACAGAATGGAATACATGAAAGTACTGTGGAGAACAATATTCCATTGGTAGGCAAATAAAACTACATTTTCTAGAGGCAGACAAGGGTCCTTGGGTGAATTTGATATTTTTTATTAGACCAACCCAAATGGTCGGAGAATAGTTATTAAGCAAGCTTTCGGGTTCAAAAACCCTTCGTCAGGCTAAGGAAGCTGCAGCAGTTGGTGTGTGCTCTTCCTGGATGGAATGAAAAGTAAAGAAGCCAGGGGCTGGGCTGGGCTGGGGAGTCAGTTGCCAGGCAGATTATAATGTATCAACAATCCAATGTCTATGTTTAGTCCCTGATCTCTAGTATCCAGGAGGTTGATGAAATGGAGCTCATAGGCTCGTCTCTGGGAAGTGTTGTGTAAGTTTCCCTTGAGGATCAGGACTGAGAGATTGGAGAGAGAGTGGCCCTCCTGTGAGAAATGTGCCCCCACCGGTAATTGGGTGTTTCTGTCTTTGATAGATTTCCAGTGTGCGTTCATTCTGGTGCGCAGTTGTTGTCTGGTCTCTCCTACATATTTTCCATCAGGGCATTTGGTGCATTGGATGAGGTATATCACATTTCTGGAGGTGCAGCTGTAAGATCCTGGGATGCTGATGGCTCTGTTGTGGGGTGTAGTAATAGTGGGGGTGGTGGAGATGTGGGGGCAGGTTTTGCATTTCTTGTCCTGGCACGGTCTGGATCCTTTTGGCGTGTTCTGGGCTTGAGGAAGTTTGCTTCTGGTGATGAGGTTGGCGAGGTTCGGTGCTTGTTTAAAGGCTAGGATGGGTGGCTCTGGGAAGATCTTTTTAAGAATAGAGTCTCTTTCTAGTATGGGTTGCAGTGTTTGAGGATTTTTCGTATGGGTACAATTGCAGTGTCTCATTAATCATTAACATTTTCTAGAGGCCCTTCCTTCTCTAATTTTCTCCTCATACAACTGCTGCAACTTTACACACACATCATTGTAAATAAGCCAGTCAAATTTATAACACAAAGCTTCAGCTATGTCACCCTAACAGGTTATGTGACTACAATATTTGCTGCCCAGTGAACTCGATTTCATAGAACTGTTGCTTCTCTTACTCCCCAGCTATTCCTACTGTCTTCTCTTAAGAGCATGTATTGCTTCTTGCAAGCAGTCTGCTTAGGCATTTTAAAGCCACCTTAAAGGGAAAAAAAGCAACATATATCTAAATTCTACTTCTGATTTAGTAAGGAAAAATAAATGTTATGGTGTATTAATTACAAATGCAGTGTCTCATTAATCATTAACATGACCCTATACTGCATTTAGAAGATAATGCCTGTATTCAATTTAAAGTACTGCCATTATTACTATAAGCAACTCATGAATAATACAGATGCCTTCTAAACAAAGATTTATGCTGCTTGGTATACTCGTCTTAAAAAGCAGATAAAAGTAATATACGCAGCACTTGTTCTAGCAAGAAATTATTTGTGTTACTAAGCAGCAGGAAATGGTATTTATGGGACTTTACAGCTTGACGAGAGAATCATCAGCATAGCATTAAAGCAAAATCTACTCTCAAAAGTTTCTCTTCTGTTTTAAATCAGCATACAGATTAAACCTAGCAAAATCAGGGTTTGAGGATTTTGCATGTCTTGTATTCCACAGGCTAGATTAAAGCTGGGTGGTGCCAGGCATGGAGGCCTCAGGTTACCAGAAATTGCTTACTACTGTGTTCAGCTACTGAACCAGAGGTGCTCAGATGCCAGCAGTTTATCCAGCTTCTTACTTACCTGGAGGCTCTTCTGTCTTTCATAAGAAGTTCGTTGTGTTTGGAGCTCTCCACCAGCCCTCACCTGCTGCTGAATAAGATTCAGCATTTTTACTCTGCTGCAGCTTGCAATTTGAGCAACAGCAGCACAGGGTAGGCACTAGGCAGAGGTTCGGCCCTCTCTCACTTACATATTCTGTGTCTGGAGGCAGCATCCGTCCATCCCACCGCTTCCCATTTTCTGCCCTGTAGCAACACCATCTAAAGCAGTAGTGCTATCAAGAGTGATTAGGGGTGATTTTGACTCTGTGCTATCAAACTCCTCCATTACAAGAACATTCTCCTGGCTAGTGGACAGGTGCATTTTTCCAGAGCTAGGCATGCTTCAGAACTAACTGCTTCACTGATCTCGTGTTATACACAATATCTAGATACACTGTGAAGTTGAAAAAAATCATAGAGAAGTGTGGCTGGAAGAGACCTCCATAGGTCATCTAATCCGACTGCCTGCCTAAGCCAGGATGATCCCTACCCAAACCATCCCATACAAATCCACTGTCTAACCTCTTAGCAAACTACGTAGTCAAACCCGACACAACACAAGACAAACACCCCAATCTGCTACTAGAGAACAATAGAAAGAGTTAGCCGATCTAGGTATACACAATACAGTCCCTAGATCTAGTGAGGAGTTCCCAGCATTCGAACACACACTTTAAACCAAGCTACTATTCCAAAGGATGAGATAGACATGAGCAACTTGAACTTTACTCAGTTATAAAAAAAGTGTTAACCATTATCTTGACCTTCGAAATAGGGGTTATTTTTAGGTTGAAAGAGCGATCCAAGTCTTATTAAAGCAAAATGCCTTCAGGGACACACAGCAAGCCATAAACCATGTTAGGCACAGTAGAATGGAAACCTTAGCCTTATGACCAATATGCTACAGCAGGACTGTTCAACTTTAACTGGCTGGGGGCAACATGACCCACAGGCTGCACGAGGATAGGCCACAGGACCCACAGATGGTGCACACCATGTATGCCCCCATGCTGAAGGGCACTCTGAGCTACTAGCTCCTCCAGCACTACAGACTGTGCTGTGCCACCCCTCTCTTCCCTTTGGGCAGGGGCAGGAGGGAAGAGCCAGGAGGGAGGGGGAGCCCCAAGACCACTGCAGGCAGAGAATGGCAGCAGCTAAATGAGGAGCTTAGGGGTTGGCCACATGTTAACTGCTTGCAAGTTGTCAGTTGAACAGCCCTGAACTACAGCTTAAGTTCATGAGAAACAACAGATTTTGGAATTTCCCTGACTGCAAGATCAACCTGGGTGAAAGAACAGAACAGGGAGAGAGGGGGAGCAATCTGCTAAATTTATCTGGGATCAGGTAGCAAGTTTGAATGTTGACAACTGCCATCTCTAGGAAGTTGAGTTGGGGAAAGCGGTGGGAAAGTACAAGCAGTTTCTCAGAGGAGCTCCCATATTAGCATTTCAAAGGTAGCTGAGAGTTCTCAGACCCACCAGTCCAGGCTATGTGGAATCAGATCAAGCCTCCACTCCAGGCAGCTCCTCCAAGGCAGACATCCAGGATCACAGGAAATCAGAAGAGTGCAGGTTTACAACATGTACTCTTCTAAAGCATGCCCCCGTTTACCACAAGCATTAGGCCCAGGAGACAGTAGTGTAACTAGGAAGGGGCAACCAGGGCAGCCACTCCATCCTGAGCACTAGCTTTGGATGGGGGCAAGGGAATGGGAGGCCAGGAATAAAAAAGTAGCTTCTTCTGCAGCCACACAATAGTACCAATAGCAAGGCAGCAGCCAGATGTCACCACTGCCTCCATTCATCATGGCTGCCCTGGACACCCACCTGACTTGCTAAACCTCTGGAACTGGGATCTTTAATTGTGGGCTCCTCAGGGCAATAAGCTCTAACTGCAATAAAACATGAGTTATATTTTAGGAGCTCTCAGAGTTGGACTACCACTTACAGCAAAACACTTTTTTCCAACCCCAGTTTTCAATTTAAATCCACTCTATTACCCATGAGAAATCCACTTGACACACATGGATTATTTTTTGGCAGCTTCCTATACAACCAGCCTCTTTTACCACTTTGCTCCAAAATCTAATAAATAAAAGCTAATTTGTATGCAAATACAGAAATATTGCACATATTCCAGGAGTGGAAATACTGCCAGGATCTAATGCTCCTCTCGTTTTATGGCTTGATTTTAAACTGTCGGGCTTATAGTGTAAATAGGGGCTTTTGTGTACAGATTTAATCTTTTAGCAGCAAAAGAGAACTAGACAACATATTTAATTAGGAATTTGCTATGAAATAAGTATCTTCAGTAACTCTGAGCTAAATCTAGCAGCTTTTCCATTTCCTAGCTTTCTTTTGTAGCCAAGTCACTGATTTACAATTAATCTGCACAATACAAGATACATTGTTAAGATACACTGGAAGAACAGTGGTTGTCCAGTGAGACTACTTCTAGTTAAGTCTGGTTTCAACAAGTTATACCAAGAGGTCCTGGAAATATTGTAGCCCTCTTTCGGTAAGAAAGTTTCTCATTTTGTTTGAAGAACCCCTCTACACATGCAGAAAGGCATGATAGCATGATGTGTGGATCCCACATGAGATCCTATGTCACACATGCATGCTTGTGGGATCACACATTAGATCCCATCGCACATTCTTCTTTCTATCACACCATTAATTTGTAATGCCCAGATGGGATCTGAAAGAGAGAAATATATATATTTCTCGCTGTCCCTCTCCCCCTCTGGACATTACAAATTAATAGGTGTGATAAAAAGAGGAATAAGCTACAAAGGTATTCCACAAAATATGTGTAATAATTTTGTAGCTGCTTCCTACGATACCATTAGTTGAATGTGTGGCCAGGGGGAGCCCTGTCAGCTGAACTCGCAGCTGTGGGGGCTCATGTGCACCCCCAGGGTGCATCCACACATGCAAGCACATGTGCCTGCAACAGCTCAAATAGAAGCAGTGCAAATTTGAGCCGGGGCTTTTTGCTTCAGCACACATGCCCAGACACGCACTTTGGTATGGGGCAAACTGTGCCATTTGGGGCAAAATAACCGTGCCTGCCTTCTCCTGGATCTGCAGCCAGGAGGAGCTAGAGCCCAGGGCCAGCACCTGTGCTGTCCCCAGCAATATAAAAAGCTGCCCCGTCCTGGCCCCGACAGGGCGGCTTTTTGTACCAATAAGTAGCTTAGGGCTATGGGCTCTCAGGAGCTTCTGGGGCCCAGCCAACAGGTACCTGTGCCAGCTGGACTGCTGAAGCAGCCCTGAGAGTTCACTGCACCCTTTACTCACTGCAGCAGTCTGGCAGTGGGGGGCTGCTGCCTGGCTGTGACCTGCTGCCACCTGCCAGACCCAGATCACAGAATCATAGAATCAGATGGGGACTGCAGAGCCATTAGAGGCATCTGCCCCCCTGGGCCAGCTGCCCGTGGACTGTGGCTGCAGAGCTGGCTTTTGTGCAGCACTACTGCCATGTGTGCCCCCTGCCCACTGTCAAAGCATGTCCTCCTGGCCCCAGTTTTATATATAAAGAGACAGAGATCAATTGGGCAATGTTTTATTGATATATCTAGTGCTAAAGCAATTTGGATGCCTACCGGTGTCTCCATCATCATAATAAAATGAATTCTAAATACCTATATGTTTCTGCTGTTTGCCTTTGGTTTTCTTACCACAGAGCAGTTCGACATCCCTGTGACATTCACCAACCAGGATGTGGGGACAGCTTCTCATGTAGCCACAGTGCTTGTCAGCAGGTCTCATTCTGTCTGGCAGCTGGGCACGCAGGGTGTGGGCTGGGTGATGTGGCATTTGCAGGAGGGGGGTATGAAGTGGGGTGGGGGATGTGGGTGGCTGTGAAGGGATGTAGGGAGCCATGGGGTGTGTGGGTGGATTGTGGAGGAACTGTAAGGGAGGAGGATGCTCAGGAGTGGCGGCTTTCCTGCCCCCTGCAGGGTGCAGCTCCCCTGCACAGCTCACAGACTGGCCCCCCAACAGGGGCCACATGGCCCCTGCAGAGCTTACATGCCTCACCCCCACCCTCCCAATGGCTGCTCCTGATGAGCCCCCCCTGCCCTGCCTGCCCCCCCAGTCCCCTGATCCCTACCTCATCTGGCCCCAGCCTCCCAGCAATTAAGAAAAAAAAGCCCCGCACTCACTGGCAGTAGCAGCCGTCAGAGTCCCTGGGGCCTTGCGGCACAGCCTCCCCAATCAGCATGGCACAGCGGGCCCTGGCCCCGGCTGCCTAGCACCGCACTGCCACAGCTCCATTGCACGGGTGCGGCTGAGGTTGGTAGGTCGCTGCGCGGTTCCATGCATTGTCGGGTAGCTGGGGCCACTGAGGCTGTTACCCAGGCCCCGTGCTGCACAAGGGGGCTCTGTCACGAGGTCCCAGTGACCCTGACAGCAGCTGCTACTGCTGGTGAGTGTGGGGCTTTTTTTTTTTTTAATTGGTGGGATGCTGGGCCAGGCAAGGCAGTCATCAGGGGGCCTCGTGGGGGCAAACGGGAGATGGAGCCAGGCAGGGAAGCGATTGGGGGAGTTAGGGAGGCAGGCAGGGGATTGGGGCCGAGCGGGACAGAGACTGGGGAGGGGAGGGGGGGGCCTGGGGCCGGGCAGGTGTCCCATGGTCACCACCCCCCTCCTCCAGCCCCCCTGCCCTCACACCCTACTTACTGGCAGGAGCCTGGGTCTAGCTCCCTGCGGCTGGCACTCATCATCACCAGGGCAAGGGCCAGGCATAGAGACACTTTGGCTGGCTACCAAAGCATCTGTGTGGAGGACCAAGCCTTTTTCTTCCACCCCTCCATGTTTTTTTTGACCCCTGTATCCAGGGGCCTAAATCTGCGGCACAGAGAACATTTTTTCGTTCCCACACATGCCTCTTGCAGCATCTCAAAAGGCTTTGAGACGCTGCAAGACGCACATGCACGCTTGTGTGGATGCGCCCCCAGGCTCCAAGCTACCAGAGGAAGCAAATCTCCCACCCATGGTGGCACCCTCCCACGCATCCATGTGGCTAGGAGACTGCAGCAGTTGTAGTCCCACAGCTGTGGGGGTGCATGGGGCTCCTAGCCACAGGAGCCTGCTTCTTGCCAGAGCTTGGGATTGGGTTCCCCCTTCACCAGCACAATGGGATCTAATACGCAATCCCACAATCTTGCATGTGTGCTGGCATATATATGTTTACAAAGCTTGTACATAGCTGAAATATACCAACATAAGCAAGAAAATCTAGTCTCATTCCAAAGGGGCTGCAAAGCATATTTAAGAACCATATAATTAAAGCAGTAATACATATGAAAAGAAACAAACTTCTGTTTCAAAGGGTGATGATCTATTTCACCAAACAGGTACTACCGAGCAGGCTTCCACATATTAGATCCCCTTCCAATTATTCACTAATTCTTTGTTATATTCCATTTTCAGAGCAACTTGAGTACTCAGGGCTTTATACCCACAGCATTTTTTCACCCCCGTAAGACATAATTAAGCAATTTGAAATGTAACAATTATTTCTTCTTCAGAAGAAAAGAAGAAAGGATAAGCACTTAAATATTGCCACAGGCTAACCTAACCTGGTATTTCCTAGTTTGCAATCATTTGTGCTATAGCATTAAGTCACTATCAAGAGAATGTCTAAGCTTGCCACCTCTTCATATTTAAAAAAAAACTAGAGCATGTATTCACTACAGACAAAAGTTTTCTCCTCCCTCAGACAGTCATCTTGTTCATTCTTCTATCCTGTTAAAAGACTTAGCAACTGTAAATTCAAATATTGGGGAAGGTGCATATAGAAGAGACATCACCACGAGCAGATCTAGGATTTTGAAAAGGGAGGGTGCAAATGGTGAGATGCATCACCAAATTTTTCTCTACGTAAAAAGAAAACTAAAAGCTTTACTAATATGTTAGTGGCCTAGGGCTATCTTATTAAGTTTAAGATTGAATCAAAACTAAAATAACTTAACTGGAATGAGTTAAAACCAGTATGTAAAGATGTGAAATATGGTCTACATTACCAGGAGCAGCTAACAAGACAGCAGAGTTGCAGAAGAACGATTAGCTTGAGTAGTGGAACATCAAGAGCATTAAAAAGAAGAAAGGTCATTAACACCCATGGAAGTTTAGAGAGAAGCAGGTAATTTTAATGAGCCACAAAGTCAGTTGACTCCTCACCGCTGTCTGACTAGAAGTGTTGCTGCTACTGCCAGGCAGGTAGTTTTAAAGTTTCAGTGGAGCAAGAATCTAGTTGGGGGTGGGGGGCAACACAACTGTACCAGTGCAGCTCCCTCCCTCGCCACCTCCCCCATTCCTCCCTGGACACCATTAAGTTTAAGTGACAAATCATGGCTTCCCAGTATAGCAGACCACTCACTTTCAGTAGACAAACTATTAGTTCCACAAAGCAGTAGCATCCTTTATACTAGGGACAGGCAACGTTTTTTGGCCAGAGTCCCAAAAAACCCCACAATGTCTACCTTGGAAGTTGCTGGAGTGCCGGCATGCCAGAAAAACAAAATAAGGGTGGGGAGGTACATGGCAGGATGCACTGCATATTAGTATACTTAATGATTATAAACGTTTTCTTTGTCATTGTGTATTCCTTTTTTGTTGAGCATGTTGCAATGAGAGAGAGAGAAAAAAAAAAGACAAATAAGAGAAAGAGGAGAGAGAGAAAGAAAAAGGAGAGCAGAGAGAGAACCAGACACATGCACACAAACATCCAGAACCAGACATGTGTGTGCACTCAGACACACAAAACCAGATGCGTGGGCGCACGGAGCCAGGCTCCTGGGCCACTGGACAAAGTCCGACCTAACAACGCCCTGGTCCCGCCAGACCCACTGTGCTTCCCGGGGGGCTGGCCGGGGCTGCAGCGCAGCTGGCTGAGGCCCTGGCCCAGAGCCTGCCCATCAGCCCAACCACCCACCCATCCCGCACAGCTAAGCCCACAAAAGGTGTGGCACTTCTGGCAAGGGGCAGCGCCAGCCTCATCCTGGTGGGCGGTGGGCTGGGCTTGAAGCAGGTGGGAGTCAGGCGGGCTCAGCTGCAAGCCCTGCTGCAAGCAGCCTGGGCTCCGTGGTTGGCAGCAGCTACCCGAGCCTGGGCCAGCTGCAAACAGCTGCTCTGGCATCAGCTCCATACCGGCAGGTGCATGCGCATCTCGGAGCAGATGGTGGGGAAAGGGCCTGAGGCAGCACAGCCCTCCTGCTGTCCGCTCCGAGGTGCACGTGCAGTCGTTGCCAGCATGGAGCTGAGGCCGAGGCTGTGAAGCCTGCTGCAGCTGCCCAGAGCCCAGGCTGGCTACAAACAGCTGCACCGGGCTCCAGAGCCCAGTCAGCTCTGTTCCGACAGCAGGGGAGAGGCTGGGGTTGTGCTGCCTGAGGCCCCTCATCCACCATCTGCTCCAAGGCGCACATACACCCGCTGGTATAGAGCTAATGCCGGAGCCCAGAGCAGATGTTTGCAGCCTCCTGGCTGCAACCGGCCTAGGCTCTGGGTAGCTGCTGCCAACCATGGAGCCTGGTCTGTTTGCAGCAGGGCTTGCAGCCGCCCAGCCACCTGCTGGGAGCAGCCCGGGCTTCGTGGCTGGCAGCAGCTGCCTAGAGCCCAGGCTGGCAGTGGCATGCCGAGCAAAATGGCCTCGCGTGACGTGCTCAGCACATGTGCCGGGCGTTGCTGACCCCGCTTTATACTCTTTGAAAATTAACCATTTGCGTCCTCATATGGAAAGAGCAAATGGCAGTTCAAAGGTGTAAGTATTAAGCTATTTACTGAATATTTTAATGAGTCAACTGCAATATTAGTTGAGATATCACAGAAAGAAATAGTCCCTACAGTAAATACACTGGCAAGTAAGTGAGCATGGCCATCAAGAGGTGCCTGCAATGCTAAGGCTTTTGATTTCAATTCTGACTTCAGACGTGTTCTTTGACCGTGTTTTAAGAGCAAGACTTCTCCCAAACAACCAGCTCTCTCTTGACAAAAAGCACTGTAAACACCAATTTCGAGCACTCTCTGGCAAAGCTGCTCTACCATGAATGAGACTACTCTGACCTTCTCCACCCACCCCAACACTTTCTTTATCTTTTTTTCAAAACAAAGTACTCCAGTCCCCAAACTGTCCATTTTTCTGTGTCAGCCTGAAAGTACTTGTAGTATAACACATTTCACCACTTGAAGCATTTTGAACTTAATTTGTTACAGGCTAAGAAATGGCATCTATTGCAACTGTTAACCAAAATGCTGAGAAGCAGGACTTTCTATATACATGGGAATAAAAAAGTTGTAGGTTAGCATTGAACAGCAAGCAGGCTGCTTATAATTGTACTGACAGAAGAGAAAAAACATCATAGAAGTCACGAAGAGAAAGAGCAATGCTTATAATCAAGGGCAGTTTTAAAAGCCAAGTAAAATAAGATGTCCATTTCTGCACCTCAGGAAAGAGAGGCACTCACTGCATGTTAAAAGAGTAATAACAGTTACTGAACTGCACTTTAGAAAGGATTTTTCTTTAGGCTTACCAATACATTTAACACCTATCCAATTCTCATACTTCTAGCACTTTCAGTACTTTTCTCCAAGACTCACTCATTTTTCCTATCTTAGGAGCAGTTTCCTTTCTATTATTTTATCAGTGATGTAAGAATCCTATTTTTATACAAAAAGCAAGATTTCTCACATATTGCCTGGACTATCACAGCTACATGTTTTCAGGCTCCCAATTAATTAGTGTGTCAGCAGTGACTGCATAAACTTTGAATCAGGGGATCAAGAGTAGATCAAGGATCATACAATCGTACTCATCTGGAGAGACAGGAGAGCGTGCAAGCAAGGATTGGGAGGAAAAAGGTGGGGAAGTACTGTAGAAGTCAGCATACCTAAACAAATACTCCAGACAGGACAGGAGTAAGCGTGTAGGTGTCCCAGGAATATGAGCCAGCAGAGGGGAGATCTCTGCCAACAGTGATGGGATATGGCTGGGCAGCTGGGTCATGGGATGGTAGCAGTGACTTCCAGTTCACCATAGCAAAGCTGCCAGCAACAGCTGCTTTTTCACCCTCCCCTCCCAAAGTTGGCACCTGGGGCAGTTATACTATTTATACTATTTCACCTCTCTCTCCTTATTTATGCCACTGATCTCTGCCATAGTAAAGCCCCAAATGCCAGTTTCAACCATACTAATTCTTCATTAAATTAGTCTCCATTACTGGAGGCATCACATACTGGCACTTACCATAAAAAGACAGGAATATGGTTTGGCAGAGGGGGGAAAGAAAGGGAGAAGGGGAGCAAAATGGGAGGAGGAGGGGGAAGCATGGACGTTTGCCCTGTCGAACAGCGTGAGCATTTTAGCTCCATATATTTAAAAAGGTTAAAACTAAGATACTGATCTACTATTCTAAAGATGCTATAAATTGTTGATCATTTTTTACCTCCAGTCAGGTTAGCATGGTCACCACGGTTCCACACCAAGGCAACACGACCATCACAATACTGCAGCAGAAAGACTTGCAAATACTGTGGGTTAGAGGGGGCCAGTGGAGGCAAAACAAATCAAATCCTGCAAACATAAATAAATAAAAATCACCCTCCCCCAAAATTTAAAAGAATCAAATAAAAAAACCCGCACATCTCTTTCTTAGGAGATTTCCTAAAAGAAACATTCACTTCCCCATATAGATCTTCTTCTGTAGATCTCTCCCTAAAGCTGGGTACATCTTGTTTAAGAATGTATTTCTCCCCTTTGTGCACATGTAACACTACCTCTTGTTGAGTTCCTCTCAGGCACCAAGGCCATACTTGCCAAATCATGAACACTTTGTTTTATTTCTTTACATTATCGGGACATGTTAATCCCTGTTATCATGGAGCATCCAACAGCACTTGCTTGCATTATATGCTGGCTACTAGTCCTAGTGTCCAAACAGCAAATACTTAGAGCAAGTTGGAAAAGGCTGTAAGGTCAAGGAAAAAAAAAGAAAAAAGAAAAAGGTGAAATGGGAGGACAGCTGATGAGGGAAACATTACAGAATATAAATTTTGAAAATGACCATAAGGAAAGTCAAAACTAATTCTACCAGAGGCTGCTCAGTTACAAACAAATACATATTTCTTCCAGAAGAAACCAGAGCAAGAAGATTAAGCATTTAGCTCTCCATTACCAAAGGCAAAGGGGCTGGACTATAATCCCCACTTGCAATATTTGGACTTCTAATTGGTGGGTCACTCACTCAGACTGCATCCAAAACATGTGCCTGAGATACCTGAGGAAATGTATTTTGTTGGCCTTTGAAGGTTAGCCTTTAGATATTATAAATTTATTATTACGTTTTAAAACAAATAGGAAGAAAAATGTTTGTCATCTGAAGCATCTTAATGGTTTATTTCCTTTATACGATATTTTAATTCAGGTTCCCTACTGTGACAGCTGAAATTATGTCTGTGTAATACAGAAGCTTGCTGAAGGCCCTATGAAGATTAGACCAAGTGTTTTTCTATATTTGTTTAGATATTAAGCTGTATGTTGTTGCTAAGAGCCTAATTAAAGTTTAAGATGTAGTGAGGCCTTGTAGAAAGTAAAGCCTAGTAAATTTAGCAAAGCCTAGAAGTAGTAGGCCCTGTGGCGTAGTTAAAATTACCTTATCAAAGGAATGCAAGGCTTGTACTGCTAATTGGTCAGTCTAAGGACAGTTGAAGTAAAAGGAATCTGAGTGATTGTACGTTATCAAAACCATTCAAAAGCTATAAATGAGCTAGAAGATCTAGAAACCATTCAGAAGGAAGAGACAGCTCTGTAAAAAAATTAGTTAGCTGTTGCCTGGATCGGTGGGCCTGTGGACCTCGAAGAGCCCAAGAACTGCATCCCAGGGTCCTTTCCGGTACCTCTTTGGACAGTGTCGTTCGGGGATGCCCGACTTCGCTGAACTTTGAGGAGAAGAAGCTTGCTGATCAGGCATCAGAGGGGACTGCCGATAAGCTGCCCACGCTAATTGCTTTTGTCCGTCATTGTTTGTTTTGTTACTACGTGTAGTTGTGTTTTTGTTAAGTCAATGAACCTTTCTTACCTTTCTACCCCCCACCATACTCTCAATCCCAAACCCTCCACAGGCAGCTGGGACACCCTACAGAACAGAGATTTTCTAGGCAAGTCAGTGATTTAGACTCAAACTGAACTTGTGTAACAAAAAATCCAGAAGTACCTAAAAAAAAGAATCCAAAAGTACTTCATCCATTGACAATACTGAGTTCTGCTGAAATTTGGAATCAAATTTGGAAACCAAATCAAGTTATTTATGGGGTACACCCCCTACCTTCTGTAACTGAAACACAATTTAAGTTAATATTTTACTTTAAAATACACTGGTGGTTACAGCTGTGGAGCAATAGTAAAGAAAAGCAGAGAAAAGTCAAAGCTGTAAGCAAGACAAGTTTTCAAATGAGATTTTAAAGACAGTGCAATGCAAAAGGCAAGCAGAGACATGGGCAAGAGTTATGAAACAGGCTGGAGCAAGTCTAAGACAAAAGGCAACTTTTAGCTCCTAAAAATCTCTTCAAAATAAACAAACCCTCTATCTTGAACTCTTGCAGAAACCATGTTTTCTCTGGAAATTAGACTGCAAAGCTACAAAGAGGACTTAAAAAAACCAAAAGCAGTTACTTTGCATGTCACAACCAAATCAAACAACATTCAAGCACCAAAGCGAGGTTAAAAGATAGAATTTTTTAAATAATATCCCTCTTCTTTTAACATTACTAGACACTAGATGACCCGATTAGCTTGACTAGTTTATCTGCAAAAAAAAAAAAAAAAGGTAAACAAAATTAGTTGTGTAGAGCAGCACACTTCACCTTGGAGCTCTGGGCAATCATTTTGTGGAGCGAGGTCTTGCAATATAGGATGCATTTACTCAGCACAATGCATAGCCATGCAGAGATACCAGAGCTAGTGTGGTACAGAAAGCAGTGGGTACCTATGGTGTGTGGAGCTGCTTAATTTGGCCCATGAATGCAGGGTTTCGGCAGCAAGAAGCTTTGACTGTGAGCGCTTTCTTTGTGCTGCCACAGGGAGAAGTACTGGCTGCAGTAAAATAGCCAGGCTGTTACACAAAAAGTTTAGAAGTAAACCATTCCCTCAAAGGATTCGACCATCTACTCTGAAAACAAACTGTGCTTGTGTTTGGTTTATACAAAATCTCCAGTGCAGTTCAGTAGTTGCATTCTGCTAAATACTACATGAATAAATCTAATTTGATTTTGCCCACCTGCCACATAACTTCCTCCTCCACCAAATGGTCTTTAGTCACTTACCAACCAAAATTTAAATAAATCCTAACAGTCAGTCTGCTTTAAAAGTTTCTCCAGTATAACTAGTATGCTAGGGATATAATTTTTTACTAACAATTATTTCAGTAAGAGACCTGGTAGTATAGGCATATATGCACTATTAAAAGTTTGATTTTGGTTTCCATAATTAGTGTAACTATATAAACATGGGGCATAATTAAAGTAGCAATTCTCCTTCCCCCCCAGGGAGGGGAAGAAGGGAATTGATGTTTTAATTAGGCCAGAGCTAAAGCAAAGAGATTTTCTCATGTAGCCATACACTAAATCTAATCCATACTTCATCCTGGATGCATCACAGAAGTCTCACAGTTTCAGTGTGTCATATCTGATCTTCTAGACAGAAAAATCAGAAGTGCTAGTACCTAGGCATGTTCCAGATCAAGAGAAAACTGATCCAGTTCTACAGATAAACATAGAGTAGCTTGACAAAGCAGCCATTTAATTTTAATGAAGAATAAAATGAAAATTTCTATTTATAGTATAATGGCAGAACTTTACAAGTCTAGGACTAGGGCAGAGAAACTCAAAAGAAAATTTATACGAGTTTGGATTCTCTTTTTTTGTTTGTTTGTTTTGTTTTTTGTTTGTTGACATTCACCATAATTTAATAAAGGGTTGAAAAAGAAAGGATCATCGACCAGTTATATTATCTTGCAATCTTTGTCTTACTAGAAATGATTCAAGTATCTGTAAATCACGGGCCTTATTCAAGTGTGGCAGTTGGTCAGAAAATATGGAATAATTATAATTACGGATTATAAAAAGGAAGTTGTGGTACTTCAATTCACTTTTTTATGGAAGTGAGAAGCCAAGTGCATTCAATGTTATGATAATTATTGCACAATATACTGTGTTAAGCACCATACAAAAAACAACAACTTTTAAAACTCAAGTGGAAGAGCTTAACCTTCAAGAGGACAGGTTGGGATGGAAAAATCCATGGTTTAAGAAAAATTACAAGTCCATTTGTCCCAGAAGGCATAGATATCACTTAGTCTTTTCCAGAAGATCATGGTTGCTCTTGCAGACCTCTTGAAAGTAAAATAGAGCAAGGCTGCCATAGTAAAAACACATTAAAATATTTAAGTCCTGTGAGAGGATGCTTTAACCCTGATCTTGAAGAGACAGCCTCAACCTGGGGGATGATGTATGGGTTCCTGGGAGAAGCCGGTATTCTTTATTAAACTGATCAGAGATGATTTTGGCAGAATGCAGCCCAGATGCCATACAGCCCAAGAATTATGAAGTCAGCTACCCCTATGGCATGTTACAATAAGGTGAATTCAACTAGCTTCCAGGAAACTTAACAGGATCCAGCTTGGCCAACAATCTACAAAACTGGCCTGTTACCAGCTTTTTCTTTGAAGAAGCTCAAACTGTTGATGTCTACATACCCAGTAGTTTATAAAACTTTTCATAACTCTTTTACCTCAAAATAAGCACTAGTGGCATTATTTAATGGGTTACAACAGACAGAAAGGAACCAGTTCTGGAATCGTATCCAGGAAGACACTTTGATTATGCAACTCAGGCAGGACACTCAACTTCAAAGTGCCAAAGCAAAAACAGAGGGAGGCTAAAAAGAAAAGAAAAGATGTCCTCACATCCCAAATTTAAGTGCATCAAACAAAGGCTTGGCTTACTGAAAAAAGAATTCTCTCTGAAAAATGCACATTATATATACATACGAGTGTACACAAATTTCACTGCATCTCTTGTAGGCCGTTTCCCCATTTCATAAAGCAACAGGAGAAAAATATTCAACCTAGGATGATGGTATTCTAAAACCATGAAAATTAGTGTTGCTATCAGGACATTAACTGGTATGTAATCATTTTACAGAGTACAATTGCAAACATAGAGATTTTGGGAAGAGAGAAAAATGTAAATGGTCAGTTTTTCTTTCTTCCAAATTGCAAAGCTGCCCCTTTTCATCAATAACCTTGGAGCCTCTGGTTACTAAACCCACTTGATTGTGCAGGGAACAAACTGAGATCATTTCCCCAGTCCAGTATTCATTTTCAAAACAGCAAATGCAATCTTCCTGGGATGCTTACTGCTCTTCAAAAGGCAGACAACACTGATGCTAATGCAAGGGAGGAGAGGTCCAAATAGTCTGAAGAAGTTAACAGAGGAGCTATACTTCAGAAACAAACTGAGTCAGATCATTATCTACAAATGCCTAAATGACTAGAGTGACAATGCAGTCCTCTTAAAAAAAAGAAAAAAAAAATTTAGAGAAAAACTCCCATCAATTTTTCAGATTGGAGAAGGTGTTAACCATTAGAGAAGCCAGTAGCCAAGCAGTGCAGGCCTTTTGCAGCTCACTAAAATTTAGAAATTTATGTTCTGATTTTGTTCAAGAATTACATTTTATGTTAATACAGTCCTCATCTGGGGTGTTAGACTAGAAGAGTACTTTGTTATTTCAACACAGAACATGTTTTAACCATTTGGAGCTCTCTAATAAGGGTGGCCTACCAGTGGCAATCTCCGTGCGGTATGCAGCAGACTAGGGAAAAGACAGGCAGCACAAGTGCAGATAGAGCAGGGAGCAGAAGGCAGAGCAGCAGGTCAGTGGCACCAGGGAAAGTGCAGGGCTTATCTGTGGCATGTCTGCTGGAAAGACTGGCCCCCACTGGTCTAGCATTTGAAATGCATAAAACCAGGTGTATTGGCCCCTGTCAGGTACTCTACCTCAGATCACCTTCCTCAGACAAATCATTTAATTTCTGTATACCTGGATTTATCTGCAAAATCTAGATGTCTGTAAGGAGCTGAGGCAACTTGGAAAAAAGTGTTCAAGACATGAGGAAATCCGACTCTAGACACAGGATGACAGATGTTCTGCCGTAAATAGCATAGCGATGGTCCAGTATTTAGATCCAGCTAATCCCCTTCCTACCCCCCATTAGTATTATATCATCTTCACTGAAGTTTTACAAGACTCCCAGACAAACAAATGTTAGTCAAAAAAAGACGCCATCCTGCTCTGCCTCCTGCCTGACTTCAGACTAACAGAGCTAACTATCCCGCTTTATTCATGGAAAGAGAGAGTTAAAGGACCAGCTAGTTCTACACAGCAATCTATTCTTGCAGGAGGTGACAGTGATGACAGTGACACCTCCCTGTTTTTGCTTGAGTCATACTCTTGTGAGGACACTTGACAAACAGAAGGTATTTTGAAAAGAATACAATTCCAGAATGCATTAAACTGCATCAGAATTCTGCAAGTTCAAGACTAACACGCCAACACACAGATTTTGGCAGATTTGGGGGGGGGGGGGGGGGGGGGTTGGCAACAGGACCATAAACCACTAAGGAGATAACAATGATTCAGCAGAAATACATAAAAAGGTGCAAGAGAAGAGGAACTGGACAAAAACACAAGGAAGACACTCCCATGATCAGCTAAAAGAAACCAGAAGAGGAAGCTAGGTGCAACAAAAGGAACTGGACAGCTGACTGACGCATATTGCAATTAAAACATAGTACTAAATAAGTATAACCAAACTCCTTTTACCTTTAGTTTGCATAAAATTGGGAGTGGCCAATCTGTGGCACAAGTACCTCAAGTGGCAGGGGAAGCCTGTGTGTCATGTAGCAGATCAGGCAGCACAAGAGGCAGAGCAGAAAGCAGAAGAGGAGATCAGGCAAGGAGCACAACATAGGGAGAAGAAAGAGCAGCAAAGCAAGGCAAGGAAAGAGATCAGAGTGGCATTCAGGGAGGGTGCAGGGCCAGTATGCAGCACACCTGCCAAAAGATTGGCCCCCCAATGGCATAAATCACAGCACTGGAGGATACATGGTGACTTAGGAATCTCTCCTTCACCTTTAAATACGAGCTATTTTTTTCAGGACCTAACAGTATGTTAAGTTAACATTAGGGACTAGAAAGCTTGGAGGAAGAGAGTTTTCATTTAGCAAAACAGTAAAGTTTCTAACAGTAGCTCTCTAAAGGATAACCCAAAAAAAGCTAGAACAGTCTAAACAACTTTAAACACAAAACCAAGGGCTGCTTTACAAGAGTAAAAGTTTTCCATAATAAGAATTTGTGGTTTCCTGTATGAGGAAGAATGCCTAGCCCTCTAGAAGGGAACCAATTTGTTCATGGAAAAATGTTTTTTGGAGTTATATTAAGCAGCTAATTTCTTTAATTCCAAGATTATGCGAGTTGGTTCACTAAAGGCTTGCCTGATTACGTCCTTATGCAAAAATTATGACAAAATAGAAATCAATAAAACACATCTGCTTAGCAAATGTGACATTTGTTTAAGTTTGAGGGATATTATTGATTCCTGCTTTCTGTATATAACTTAGAGTAACAAGTATTGCCAGACTTCTTTTTTTCTTTTTACTTTTCTTTTAAATTCTTCACACGTTTTTTCTGCTGTTTTTTTGTGTTCAGAAATGCCTTTTGGACAGGCTGATAAGCTGTGTTCTCCCCTCCCCCTTCTCTCTGGGTAAATACCTGCCTCCAGTTTTTACTTTCAGTTTCTACACACACAATGTTGACAATTACATTCTTCCTGCAAAAAGCCAACAAACAATGAGAAGTACATTCTACAAGTAAAAAAATAACCTTACCTCTTACCTTGCCTGCCTATTGGAAAGCCATCCTAGATCTTGAACCAAGGAATGAGAGTTTACACCTCCCCCATGGCATCTCTTCCCCACCACCCATCCACATGCCTCCTTTGTTCTAATGTTCTTCTGTGATTGAGCCTTCCTGCACTCTCCATTGCCTATGGTGTTCTGGGTGTTGCCATAATATAACAAAATGCCAGATGAACAGTGGTCGCATACAAATTAAAGCATTGAAAACACTTGGTGCCCTGCAGTAACAGAAGTTAAATATAGCATACCTGACTAATGTAACAAGTCCTGAGGAGTTATTTCTGCTTGTTTAGACTGGTTCCAGATTGCTTGCTTAATTCTTTAATTCATGCTGTTGTGGGGGGGAGTAAACTAAACTCCTCCCAGCTCAGTTAAAATGCAGTGCACTTTCAAGCCAAAACTTCTATCTTATAGATACTAGGACTCCCTGTACAGCACTTTTTTCTATACACAAACTGGAGTACAAAGTATAGACAATCATATCTAGAAAAGCTCCCTCTCCCCTCCCCCATGGCTTCCAGAAAACCAGAGGTGCAAAGGTGCAAAAAACACCCATATGTGCAACTTGTAGCATCAGGTACATGTCTCTCACCTTCCCACATCTGGTGTGTGCACGTTAAAAATAAATTACTCTTGTGTCCATTTCAGAAGCTGACCTTCAATTGCAAGACTGAGAGACTATCCTCTAGGAAAGGCTACAGAGACTCAGGGCTAGTCTACCCAAAGACACAGGAAAGTTTAGGCTACTTAGGTAGAGGAGCAGCTTTGAAATGGATTGGTTAAAGTACATTTAACCAGCATGGACACTTACTCAGGGTATAAAAAGTGTCCTTAATTCATTTAGTTTCGTTCATTTTGGAATAAGAATTGAGAATGAGTGCCCACAAAGGAATTTAATGCAGTTAAGCCAATTCATTTTAAAAAGGTAATCTCAGATAAACCTTACGTGAATAGTTCCTATATAAAGAAAGCTTTTATTCTTGCTAGTATGGAGTTTCAGCTGCCAGGCAGTACAGTAATAAAAGCAGCAACGGAGGGTTGGGTTGTTGCTTTTTGTTTTGTTTGGGGACATGATTTTTTTTTTTGTGGGGGGGGGGGGGGGGCAATCAGGAAGAGGGATGGCAGGAGCAGGGGATGAAAGCCACACACAACTGTCCCATCCCACCATCCCACCCACCCCACCCCCAGTCTGAATTATTGAGTCTATGTAACAGACAAAAGAAATTGAAAGTGTAAAGACAAATACTGTTATTAAAAGATAAATGTAGAAAACAGCTTACTTCAAACATATTTACATGCCTTTATGTTCTTCTGGCACCAAGAAGCCCTAATTCAAGATCAGGAACATACTACACTAGGTTTCCTATAACTCTAGGACTTGGTCCTTGGATCCAAGAAAAAGCAATCTAGCCTAACATGTGCTGGCTGAGCATGAAACACTAGTCAGCAACCAAAATATGGTATAAGAGACTGAATCCCCACCCCCCACTTCCCTACAAAACCCTTCATGGGGTTACACACTTGGGATCAACTGTCCATTATTCATCTTGCACAGCATCCCCTCAATGGCCCAGTGCAACACAAAACTGATCTAAAATTTGTTGCAAAGTGAAGTGTCCCGATTCAAGGTGCGACACATACCCAGATAAATAAGCAAAAGAGTTGTGAGGATGTCAAAGCCAGCACCTGCAAGCTGGTTGCTGTGAGGATACAGAGCATTCTGGAGAAGGGGCAGCCCTGCCAGATCCCCCTGAAAGCTGGGAACAGGGCATATAACTCTCTGTTCACTGCAAAAGGCTACAGATGTCCCAGTGCAGGAGTCAGATGGTCAATACGAATGGTCAAAGCCAAAGGTTTCCAGAGGCTGGAATATGCTGTGATTGATCCAATCAAGGGCTCTCTTGACCCAGGGAGACAAGGCTTATATTCAGAACCAGTTGCTCCTCACCAGCCAACAGGTCATGGAGCATAAACAGGTTGGCTTGGATGGTTTTTTGCCACATAAGCAGCAGTGCTGTTTGGTCACGGCCTCAGCCACAGGCCCCGTTTTGAGCCAGCTGGCCAGGACTTCAGTTAAGATTTTGTAAACCAGTACATAGCAGTGCTACAAGTCATCAGTTCTTAATGTCACCAAGATCCCCTTTCTTGGGCAGCAGCATGAGAACTGCTCACCAGCAGCTGACTGATGGGATCCCACCCTCCAGGTTCAGACCAAGGAATTTGATGGGTAATCCATCAAGGCCTGGTTCCTCCCCTACGGCGAGGCCCTCAACAGCAGTAGTCAGCTCTGTCAAAGATAGTTTGTGTTTGAGCTTGTCAACCTCAGACATGGAGAACTTGGGGAGGCCCTTGTGCAAGTGCTGAATGGCCCCTGGATTGGCAGGCTCAGCTGCCAACAGCTACATGAAGAAACCAATGGCATGCTCTAGGATCTTGGTAGAAATAATGATCATTCAGTTCAGTGGGATTTCAAGGTGACTGATGATCTTTTGTTTTGCATGGTTTTTCTCTAGTTTGAAAGAGAACTGGGTCGGGCAACAGCTCAACTTCTTGCATCCCTGTCCACACCTTCTGTTCTCTCAAGCACTTTTTTTCTGGAGCCTGGAGCTCTCACACAAACTGTGGTCATTACCGGCATCCCTCAGGTCAGCCTCTAGCTCCACAACGTCTCTCTCAAGCTCTTGCATGCAGCGGTCGTAGTCTTGGTTTGCCTGCTATATATATTCTTGCCAGGAAATCTTAATTTGTGCTTTCTCCATTTCCCACCACTTCTCCCAGGAGTCACCAATAGGGTGCTTAGCTGCGAGTCAAGCCAAGAAAGCCAAGTTCACAACAGACAAGGTTGTCATCCGAGTTATAAAGCTGCAACAAAACAGAGATGGGCAGGATTCCTTTCAGCATTTAACTCGGTCTACCTTTCCTGATTCGGCCTTTCAGCTCCACTTAATTCCCTGTATTAGGAGATATCGGGGTGCCGAGTTCGGCCCAAATTTGTTGCTCTCTCCTTTAAAGGTCACCATAACATAGCTCCATTATGATGCTTTCAGCTTGCTTTTTAAGAGTAGTGCATCACTATGAGACCAAAAACTTCCTTCTATTAATTAAATCTACACAGTAGCTCTAGTCTCACAAAAACAAGAACCAAACAGAATTTGACAATAAAGGATAATTCGTTTTTTTGTGCTTACCTGACAGTTTCCTCTCAGAGTAAGGGCCACAAGTCTTTTACAAGGGATATTTCAACCTCGGAGGCCAAAAAAGCCTGTTCTACCCTTGGCAGCAGGGGTGTCCTTTATTTCCTGACGGTTTGAGATTGTCTCTAGACAAGACAACTTTCACAATCAGGAAAAGTCAAATATACTTTCCACAACTGTATTAAGTATACTCATGGGGGAGAGAAGAGGGGACAAAGACAACAGCTGTTGCAGCCAAAGGAAAAAAAACGTGTGATGATAGCACACAGTTTTAACTATTCTTTTAATTGTACTAAAGTCCACATAGTAATGCCAGCTTTCATACAAGGCCATTTTGGTTGAAAGCAAGAGCATACCTTAACTAGAGGCATGTAAACAGATGATACAGTAAAATCTCTGTTATCTGGCACAAGTGGGAAATAGGGGCGCTGGTAATGTAAAAATGCCAGTTATCTAAAAATACCGGAGCAGGGGGAGGCTGCATGCAGCAGCACAGGGTGGTGGCTGGTGGCAGCACGGGGTGGTGGATGGCAGCAGCACGGGGGGGGGGGGGGGGGGGCCGCA